>NC_090395.1:11671652-11971860 GCF_036365525.1 Heterodontus francisci | reverse complement strand
AGAGAGTGTCAGAGAGTGATAGAAACTGTCAGAGAGTGTCAGAGAGTGTCAGAGAGAGATAGAGAGTGTCAGAGAGTGAATGTGTGTGTCTGAGAGTGTCAGAGATTGATAGAGCTTGTCAGAGAGTGTCAGAGAGTGATAGAGAGAGTCAGAGAGTGATAGAGAGTGTCAGAGAGTGTCCGAGAGTGATAGTGAGTGTTTCAGAGTGTCGGAGAGTGTCAGAGAGTGATAGAGAATTTTAGAGAGTGTCAGAGAGTGTCAGTGAGTGTCAGAGAGTGATATAGAGTGTCAGAGAGTGTCAGAGAGAGATAGAGATTGTCAGAGAGTGTCAGAGAGTGTCAGAGAGTGATAGAGAGTGTCACAGAGTGTCAGAGAGTGATAGTGAGTATCAGGGAGTGTCAGAGAGTGATAGTGAGTGTCAGAGAGTGTCCGAGAGTGATAGTGAGTGTCTCAGAGTGTCGGAGAGTGTCAGAGAGTGACAGAGGGTGTTAGAGAGTGTCAGAGAGTGTCAGAGAGTGATAGAGAATGTTAGAGAGTGCTGGAGAGTGTCAGAGAGTGTTAGAGAGTGTCAGAGAGTGATATAGAGTGTCAGAGAGTGTCAGAGAGAGATAGAGAGTGTCTGAGAGTGTCAGAGAGTGATAGAGAGTGTCAGAGAGTGTCAGAGAGTGATAGAGAGTGTCACAGAGTGTCACAGAGTGATAGTGAGTATCAGGGAGTGTCAGAGAGTGATAGTGAGTGTCTGAGAGTGTCAGAGAGTGTCAGAGAGTGTCAGAGACAGTGTTAGAGAGTGTCAGAGAGTGATAGAGTGTGTTAGAGAGTGTCAGAGATTGTCAGAGAGTGATAGAGAGTGTTAGAGAGTGATAGAGAGTGTCAGAGAGCGATAGACAGTGTCAGAGAGTGATAGAGAGTGTCAGAGAGTGTCAGAGAGTGATAGTGAGTGTCTGAGAGTGTCTGAGAGTGATAGTGGGTGTCTGAGAGTGTCTGAGAGTGTCAGAGAGTGATAGAGAGTGATAGAGAGTGATATAGAGTGTCAGAGATTGTCAGACAGTGATAGAGAGAGTTAGAGAGTGATAGAGAGTGTCAGAGAGAGTCAGAGAGTGTCAGAGAGTGATAGAGAGTGTCAGAGAGTGTCAGAGAGCGATAGAGAGTGTCAGAGAGTGATAGAGAGTGTCAAAGAGTGTCAGAGAGTGATAGTGAGTGTCTGAGAGTGTCAGAGAATGTCAGAGAGTGATAGAGAGTGATAGAGAGTGATATGGAGTGATATAGAGTGTCAGAGAGCGTCAGAGAGCGATGGAGAGTGTCAGAGAGTGTTAGAGAGTGTCAGAGAGTGTCAGAGAGTGATAGAGAGTGATAGAGAGTGATGGAGAGTGTCAGAGAGTGTTAGAGAGTGTCAGAGAGTGTCAGAGAGTGATAGAGAGTGATAGAGAGTGATAGAGAGTGATGGAGAGTGTCAGAGAGTGTCAGAGAGTGATAGTGAGTGTCTGAGAGTGTCAGATAGTGTCAGAGAGTCATAGAGAGTGTTAGAGAGTGTCAGAGCGTGTCAGAGAGTGTCAGAGAGTGATAGTGAGTGTCAGAGAGTGTCCGAGAGTGATAGTGAGTGTCTCAGAGTGTCGGAGAGTTTCAGAGAGTGACAGAGGGTGTTAGAGAGTGTCAGAGAGTGTCAGAGAGTGATAGAGAATGTTAGAGAGTGCTGGAGAGTGTCAGAGAGAGTTAGAGAGTGTCAGAGAGTGATATAGAGTGTCAGAGAGTGTCAGAGAGAGATAGAGAGTGTCTGAGAGTGTCAGAGAGTGATAGAGAGTGTCAGAGAGTGTCAGAGAGTGATAGAGAGTGTCACAGAGTGTCACAGAGTGATAGTGAGTATCAGGGAGTGTCAGAGAGTGATAGTGAGTGTCTGAGAGTGTCAGAGAGTGTCAGAGAGTGTCAGAGACAGTGTTAGAGAGTGTCAGAGAGTGATAGAGAGTGTTAGAGAGTGATAGAGAGTGTCAGAGAGTGTCAGAGAGCGATAGACAGTGTCAGAGAGTGATAGAGAGTGTCAGAGAGTGTCAGAGAGTGATAGTGAGTGTCTGAGAGTGTCTGAGAGTGATAGTGGGTGTCTGAGAGTGTCTGAGAGTGTCAGAGAGTGATAGAGAGTGATAGAGAGTGATATAGAGTGTCAGAGATTGTCAGACAGTGATAGAGAGAGTTAGAGAGTGATAGAGAGTGTCAGAGAGAGTCAGAGAGTGTCAGAGAGTGATAGAGAGTGTCAGAGAGTGTCAGAGAGCGATAGAGAGTGTCAGAGAGTGATAGAGAGTGTCAAAGAGTGTCAGAGAGTGATAGTGAGTGTCTGAGAGTGTCAGAGAATGTCAGAGAGTGATAGAGAGTGATAGAGAGTGATATGGAGTGATATAGAGTGTCAGAGAGTGTCAGAGAGCGATGGAGAGTGTCAGAGAGTGTTAGAGAGTGTCAGAGAGTGTCAGAGAGTGATAGAGAGTGATAGAGAGTGATGGAGAGTGTCAGAGAGTGTCAGAGAGTGTTACAGAGTGTCAGAGAGTGTCAGAGAGTTAGAGAGTGATAGAGAGTGATAGAGAGTGATGGAGAGTGTCAGAGAGTGTCAGAGAGTGATAGTGAGTGTCTGAGAGTGTCAGATAGTGTCAGAGAGTCATAGAGAGTGTTAGAGAGTGTCAGAGCGTGTCAGAGAGTGTCAGAGAGTGATAGTGAGTGTCCGAGAGTCTCTGAGAGTGATAGTGAGTGTCTGAGAGTGTCAGAGAGTGATAGAGAGTGATAGAGACTGATATAGAGTGTCAGAGATTGTCAGAGAGTGATATAGAGTGTCAGAGAGTGTCAGAGAGCGATAGAGAGTGTCAGAGAGTGATAAAGAGTGTCAGAGAGTGTCAGAGAGTGATAGAGAGTGATAGAGAGTTTCAGACAGTGATAGAGAGTGATAGAGAGTGATATAGAGTTATCTAGAGTGTCAGAGAGTGTCAGAGAGTGATGGAGCGTGTCAGAGAGTGATAGAGAGTGTCAGAGAGTGTCAGAGAGTGATAGAGAGTGATAGAGAGTGTCAGAGAGTGTCAGAGAGTGATCTAGAGTGTCAGAGAGTGTCAGAGAGTGATAGAGAGTGATAGAGAGTGATATAGAGTGTCAGAGATTGTCAGAGAGTGATAGAGAGTGTTAGAGAGCGATAGAGATTGTCAGAGAGAGTTAGAGAGTGTCAGAGAGTGATATAGAGTGTCAGAGAGTGATATAGAGTGTCAGAGAGTGTCAGAGAGCGATAGAGTGTGTCAGAGAGTGACAGAGAGTGTCAGAGAGTGTCAGAGAGTGATAGAGAGTGATAGAGAGTGATAGAGAGTTTCAGAGAGTGATAGAGAGTGTCAGAGAGTGCTAGAGAGTGTCAGAGAGTGTCAGAGAGTGATATAGAGTGTCAGAGAGTGTCAGAGAGCGATAGAGAGTGTCAGAGAGTGTCAGAGAGTGACAGTGAGTGACAGTGAGTGTCTGAGAGTGTCAGAGATTGTCAGAGAGTGATAGAGAGTGTCAGAGAGTGCTAGAGCGTGTCAGAGAGTGATAGAGAGTGATAGAGAGTGATAGAGAGTGTCAGGGAGTAATAGAGAGTGATATTGAGTGATATTGATTGATATAGAGTGTCAGAGTGTGTCAGAGAGCGATGGAGAGTGTCAGAGAGTGATAGAGAGTGCCAGAGAGTGTCAGAGAGTGATAGAGTGTGATAGAGAGTGTCAGAGAGTGTCAGAGAGTGATAGTGAGTGTCTGAGAGTGTCAGATAGTGTCAGAGAGTCATAGAGAGTGTTAGAGAGCGTCAGAGAGTGTCAGAGAGTGTCAGAGAGTGTCAGAGAGTGTCAGAGAGTAATAGTGAGTGTCTGAGAGTGTCTGAGAGTGATAGTGAGTGTCTGAGAGTGATAGTGAGTGTCAGAGAGTGATAGAGAGTGATAGAGAGTGATATAGAGTGTCAGAGATTGTCAGAGAGCGATAGAGAGTGTTAGAGAGCGATAGAGATTGTCAGAGAGAGTTAGAGAGTGTCAGAGAGTGATATAGAGTGTCAGAGAGTGATATAGAGTGTCAGAGAGTGTCAGAGAGCGATAGAGTGTGTCAGAGAGTGATAGAGAGTGTCAGAGAGTGTCAGAGAGTGATAGAGAGTGATAGAGAGTGATAGAGAGTTTCAGAGAGTGATAGAGAGTGTCAGAGAGTGCTAGAGAGTGTCAGAGAGTGTCAGAGAGTGATATAGAGTGTCAGAGAGTGTCAGAGAGCGATAGAGAGTGTCAGAGAGTGATAGAGAGTGTCAGAGAGTGTCAGAGAGGGACAGTGAGTGACAGTGAGTGTCTGAGAGTGTCAGAGAGTGTCAGAGAGTGCTAGAGAGTGTCAGAGAGTGATAGAGAGTGATAGAGTGTGATAGAGAGTGTCAGAGAGTGATAGAGAGTGATATTGAGTGATATTGAGTGATATAGAGTGTCAGAGTGTGTCAGAGAGCGATGGAGAGTGTCAGAGAGTGATAGAGAGTGCCAGAGAGTGTCAGAGAGTGATAGAGAGTGATAGAGAGTGTCAGAGAGTGTCAGAGAGTGATACTGAGTGTCTGAGAGTGTCACATAGCGTCAGAGAGTCATAGAGAGTGTTAGAGAGCGTCAGAGAGTGTCAGAGAGTGTCAGAGAGTGTCAGAGAGTAATAGTGAGTGTCTGAGAGTGTCAGAGAGCGATAGAGAGTGTCAGAGAGTGATAAAGAGCGTCAGAGAGTGTCAGAGAGTGATAGAGAGTGATAGAGAGTTTCAGAGAGTGATAGAGAGTGATAGAGAGTGATATAGAGTGATCTAGAGTGTCAGAGAGTGTCAGAGAGCGATGGAGCGTGTCAGAGAGTGATAGAGAGTGTCAGAGAGTGTCAGAGAGTGATAGAGGGTGATAGAGAGTGTCAGAGAGTGTCAGAGAGTGATCTAGAGTGTCAGAGAGTGTCAGAGAGCGATGGAGCATGTCAGAGAGTGATAGAGAGTGATAGAGAGTGATAGAGAGTGATAGAGAGTGTCAGAGAGTGTCAGAGAGTGATATTGAGTGTCTGAGAGTGTCAGATAGTGTCAGAGAGTCATAGAGAGTGTTAGAGAGTGTCAGAGAGTGTCAGTGAGTGTCAGAGAGTGTCAGAGAGTGATAGACAGTGTTAGAGAGTGTCAGAGATTGTCAGAGAGAGATAGAGAGTGTTAGAGAGTGATAGAGAGTGATAGAGAGTTGCAGAGAGTGTTAGAGAGTGTCAGAGAGTGATATAGAGTGTCAGAGAGTGTCAGAGAGCGATAGAGTGTGTCAGAGAGTGATAGAGAGTGTCAGAGAGTGTCAGAGAGTGATAGTGAGTGTCTGAGAGTGTCTGAGAGGGTCAGAGAGTGATAGAGAGTGATAGAGAGTGATATCGAGTATCAGAGAGTGTCAGAGAGCGATAGAGAGTGTCAGAGAGTGATAGAGAGTGTCAGAGAGTGTCAGAGAGTGATAGAGAGTGATAGAGAGTGATAGAGAGTGTCAGAGAGTGTCAGATAGTGATAGAGAGTGTCAGAGAGTGTCAGAGAGTGATAGTGAGTGTCTGAGAGTGTCAGATAGTGTCAGAGAGTCATAGAGAGTCATAGAGAGTGTTAGAGAGTGTCAGAGAGTGTCAGAGAGTGTCAGAGAGCGATAGAGAGTGTCAGAGAGTAATAGAGAGTGTCAGAGAGTGTCAGAGAGTGATAGAGAGTGTCAGAGAGTGTCAGAGAGTGTCAGAGAGTGATCGTGAGTGTCTGAGAGTGTCAGATAGTGTCAGAGAGTCATAGAGAGTCTAAGAGAGTGTCAGAGAGTCTAAGAGAGTGTCAGAGAGTGTCAGAGAGTGTCAGAGAGTGTCAGAGAGTGATAGTGAGCCTCAGAGAGTGTCAGAGAGTGATCGTGAGTGTCTGAGAGTGTCAGATAGTGTCAGAGAGTCATAGAGAGTCTAAGAGAGTGTCAGAGAGTGTCAGAGTGTGTCAGAGAGTGTCAGAGAGTGTCAGAGAGTGATAGTGAGTGTCTGAGAGTGTCTGAGAGTGATAGTGAGTGTCTGAGAGTGATAGTGAGTGTCAGAGAGTGATAGAGAGTGATAGAGAGTGATATAGAGTGTCAGAGATTGTCAGAGAGTGATAGAGAGTGTTAGAGAGCGATAGAGATTGTCAGAGAGAGTTAGAGAGTGTCAGAGAGTGATATAGAGTGTCAGAGAGTGTCAGAGAGCGATAGAGTGTGTCAGAGAGTGATAGAGAGTGTCAGAGAGTGTCAGAGAGTGATAGAGAGTGATAGAGAGCGACAGAGAGTTTCAGAGAGTGATAGAGAGTGTCAGAGAGTGCTAGAGAGTGTCAGAGAGTGTCAGAGAGTGACAGTGAGTGACAGTGAGTGTCAGAGAGTGTCAGAGAGTGTCAGAGAGTGATAGAGAGTGTCAGAGAGTGATAGAGAGTGATAGAGAGTGATATAGAGTGTCAGAGATTGTCAGAGAGTGATAGAGAGTGTTAGAGAGCGATAGAGATTGTCAGAGAGAGTTAGAGAGTGTCAGAGAGTGATATAGAGTGTCAGAGAGTGTCAGAGAGCGACAGAGAGTGTCAGAGAGTGATAGAGAGTGTCAGAGAGTGTCAGAGAGTGATAGAGAGTGATAGAGAGTGATAGAGAGTGATAGAGAGTGTCAGAGAGTGATAGAGAGTGATATTGAGTGATATTGAGTGATATAGAGTGTCAGAGTGTGTCAGAGAGCGATGGAGAGTGTCAGAGAGTGATAGAGAGTGTCAGAGAGTGTCAGAGAGTGATAGAGAGTGTCAGAGAGTGTCAGAGAGTGATAGAGAGTGATAGAGAGTGTTAGAGAGCGATAGAGATTGTCAGAGAGAGTTAGAGAGTGTCAGAGAGTGATATAGAGTGTCAGAGAGTGTCAGAGAGCGATAGAGAGTGTCAGAGAGTGATAGAGAGTGTCAGAGAGTGTCAGAGAGTGATAGAGAGTGATAGAGAGTGTCAGAGAGTGATAGAGAGTGATATTGAGTGATATTGAGTGATATAGAGTGTCAGAGTGTGTCAGAGAGCGATGGAGAGTGTCAGAGAGTGATAGAGAGTGTCAGAGAGTGTCAGAGAGTGTCAGAGAGTGATAGAGAGTGTCAGAGAGTGTCAGAGAGTGATAGAGAGTGATAGAGAGTGTTAGAGAGTGATAGAGAGTGTTAGAGAGCGATAGAGATTGTCAGAGAGAGTTAGAGAGTGTCAGAGAGTGATATAGAGTGTCAGAGAGTGTCAGAGAGCGATAGAGAGTGTCAGAGAGTGATAGAGAGTGTCAGAGAGTGTCAGAGAGTGATAGAGAGTGATAGAGAGTGTCAGAGAGTGATAGAGAGTGATATTGAGTGATATTGAGTGATATAGAGTGTCAGAGTGTGTCAGAGAGCGATGGAGAGTGTCAGAGAGTGATAGAGAGTGTCAGAGAGTGTCAGAGAGTGATAGAGAGTGATAGAGAGTGTCAGAGAGTGTCAGAGAGTGATAGTGAGTGTCTGAGAGTGTCAGATAGTGTCAGAGAGTCATAGAGAGTGTTAGAGAGCGTCAGAGAGTGTCAGAGAGTGTCAGAGAGTAATAGTGAGTGTCAGAGAGTGTCAGAGAGTGATAGTGAGTGTCTGAGAGTGTCAGATAGTGTCAGAGAGTCATAGAGAGTGTTAGAGAGCGTCAGAGAGTGTCAGAGAGTGTCAGAGAGTGTCAGAGAGTAATAGTGAGTGTCTGAGAGTGTCAGAGAGTGTCAGAGAGTGTTAAAGAGTGTCAGAGATAGTCAGAGAGCGATGGAGAGTGTCAGAGAGTGATAGAGAGTGTCAGAGAGTGTCAGAGAGTGATAGAGAGTGATAGAGAGTGTCAGAGAGTGTCAGAGAGTGATAGTGAGTGTCTGAGAGTGTCAGATAGTGTCAGAGAGTCATAGAGAGTGTTAGAGAGCGTCAGAGAGTGTCAGAGAGTGTCAGAGAGTAATAGTGAGTGTCAGAGAGTGTCAGAGAGTGATAGTGAGTGTCTGAGAGTGTCAGATAGTGTCAGAGAGTCATAGAGAGTGTTAGAGAGCGTCAGAGAGTGTCAGAGAGTGCTAGAGAGTGCTAGAGAGTGTCAGAGAGTGATATAGAGTGTCAGAGAGTGTCAGAGAGCGATAGAGAGTGTCAGAGAGTGATAGAGAGTGTCAGAGAGTGTCAGAGAGTGACAGTGAGTGTCTGAGAGTGTCAGAGAGTGTCAGAGAGTGATAGAGAGTGATAGAGAGTGATATCGAGTATCAGAGAGTGTCAGAGAGCGATAGAGAGTGTCAGATTTTGATAGAGAGTGTCAGAGAGTCTCAGAGAGTGATAGAGAGTGATAGAGAGTGTCAGAGAGTGTCAGAGAGTGTCAGAGACTGATCGTGATTGTCTGAGAGTGTCAGATAGAGTCAGAGAGTCATAGAGAGTCATAGAGAGTGTTAGAGTGTGTCAGAGAGTGATAGTGAGTGTCTGAGAGTGTCAGAGAGTGTCAGAGAGTGTCAGAGAGTGATAGAGAATGTCAGAGAGTGATAGTGATTTTCAGAGTGTATCAGAGAACGATAGTGAGTGTCTGAGAGTGTCAAAGAGTGATAGAGAGTGTCAGAGAGTGATGGAGAGTGTCAGAGAGTGTCAGAGAGTGTCAGAGAGTGATAGAGAGTGTCAGAGAGTGATAGAGAGTGTCAGAGAGTGTCAGAGAGTGATAGAGAGTGATAGAGAGTGTCAGAGAGTGTCAGAGAGTGATAGTGAGTGTCAGAGAGTGTCAGAGAGTGATAGTGAGAGTCTGAGAGTGTCAGAGAGTGTCAGAGAGTGATAGAGAGTGTCAGTGTGTGATAGAGAGCGTGAGAGAGTGATAGAGAGAGATAGAGAGTGATAGAGAGTGTCAGAGAGTGATAGTGAGTGTCAGAGTGTGATAGTGAGTGTCAGAGAGTGATAGAGAGTGATAGAGAGTTTCAGAGAGTGTCTGAGATATTCTGAGAGTGAAATAGAGTGATAGAGAGTGATAGAGAGTGACAGAGAGTGTCAGCGAGTGGTAGAGAGTGTCAGAGAGTGATAATGAGTTTCTGAGAGTGTCTGAGAGTGTCAGAGAGTGATATAGAGTGAAAGAGACTGTCAGAGAGTGTCAGAGAGTGTCAGAGAGAGATAGAGAGTGTCAGAGAGTGGCAGAGAGTGTCAGAGAGTGTCAGAGAGTGTCAGAGAGTGATAGTGAGTGATAGAGAGTTTCTGAGATTGTCAGAGAGTGTCAGAGAGTGATAGAGAGTGATAGAGAGTGTCAGAGAGAGTCAGAGAGTGTCAGAGAGTGATAGAGAGTGATAGAGAGTGTCAGAGAGTGGCAGAGAGTGTCTGAGAGTGTCTGAGAGTGTCAGAGAGTGATAGAGAGTGAAAGAGACTGTCAGAGAGTGTCAGAGAGTGTCAGAGAGTGATAGAGAGTGATAGCGTGTCAGAGAGTGTCAAAGAGTGTCAGAGAGTGATAGAGAGTGTCAGAGTGTCAGAGATTGATAGTGAGTGTCTGAGAGTCTTTGAGATTGTCAGAGATTGATGGAGAGTGATAGAGACTGTCAGAGAGTGTCAGAGAGTGTCAGAGAGAGAAAGCGTGTGTCAGAGAGTGTCAGAGAGTGATAGTGAGTTTCAGAGAGTTTCAGCGAGTGATAGTGAGTGTCTGAGAGTGTCAGAGAGTGATAGAGAGTGTCAGATAGTGTCAGAGAGTGTCAGAGAGTGATAGTGAGTGTCAGAGAGTGTCAGAGAGTGATAGTGAGTGTCAGAGAGTTTCAGAGAGTGATAGAGAGTGTCAGAGAGTGATAGTGAGTGTCTGAGAGTGTCAGATAGTGTCAGAGAGTCATAGAGAGTGTTAGAGAGTGTCAGAGAGTGTCAGTGAGTGTCAGAGAGTGTCAGAGAGTGATAGAGAGTGTTAGAGAGTGTCAGAGATTGTCAGAGAGTGATAGAGAGTGTTAGAGAGTGATATAGAGTTGCAGAGAGTGTTAGAGAGTGTCAGAGAGTGATATAGAGTGTCAGAGAGTGTCAGAGAGCGATAGAGAGTGTCAGAGAGTGATAGAGAGTGATAGTGAGTGTCAGAGAGTGATAGTGAGTGTCTGAGAGTGTCTGAGAGTGTCAGAGAGTGATAGAGAGTGATAGAGAGTGATATCGAGTATCAGAGAGTGTCAGAGAGCGATAGAGAGTGTCAGAGAGTGATATCGAGTATCAGAGAGTGTCAGAGAGCGATAGAGAGTGTCAGAGAGTGATAGAGAGTGTCATAGAGTGTCAGAGAGTGATAGAGAGTGATAGAGAGTGTCAGAGAGTGTCAGATAGTGATAGAGAGTGTCAGAAAGTGTCAGAGAGTGATAGTGAGTGTCTGAGAGTGTCAGATAGTGTCAGAGAGTCATAGAGAGTCATAGAGAGTGTTAGACAGTGTCAGAGAGTGTCAGAGAGTGTCAGAGAGCGATAGAGAGTGTCAGAGAGTGATAGAGAGTGTCAGAGAGTGTCAGAGAGTGATAGAGAGTGTCAGAGAGTGTCAGAGAGTGTCAGAGAGTGATCGTGAGTGTCTGAGAGTGTCAGATAGTGTCAGAGAGTCATAGAGAGTCTAAGAGAGTGTCAGAGAGTGTCAGAGAGTGTCAGAGAGTGTCAGAGAGTGATAGTGAGCGTCAGAGAGTGTCAGAGAGTGATCGTGAGTGTCTGAGAGTGTCAGATAGTGTCAGAGAGTCATAGAGAGTCTAAGAGAGTGTCAGAGAGTGTCAGAGTGTGTCAGAGAGTGTCAGAGAGTGTCAGAGAGTGATAGTGAGTGTCTGAGAGTGTCTGAGAGCGATAGTGAGTGTCTGAGAGTGTCTGAGAGTGTCAGAGAGTGATAGAGAGTGATAGAGAGTGATATAGAGTGTCAGAGATTGTCAGAGAGTGATAGAGAGTGTCAGAGAGTGATAGAGAGTGTCAGAGAGTGTCAGAGAGTGATAGAGAGTGATAGAGAGTGATAGAGATTGTCAGAGAGTGATAGAGAGTGATATTGAGTGATATTGAGTGATATAGAGTGTCAGAGTGTGTCAGAGAGCGATGGAGAGTGTCAGAGAGTGATAGAGAGTGTCAGAGAGTGTCAGAGAGTGATAGAGAGTGATAGAGAGTGATAGAGAGTGTCAGAGAGTGTCAGAGAGTGATAGTGAGTGTCTGAGAGTGTCAGGTAGTGTCAGAGAGTCACAGAGAGTGTTAGAGAGCGTCAGAGAGTGTCAGAGAGTGTCAGAGAGTGTCAGAGAGTAATAGTGAGTGTCTGAGAGTGTCAGAGAGTGTCAGAGAGTGATAGAGAGTGTTAAAGAGTGTCAGAGATTGTCAGAGAGTGATAGAGAGTGTCAGAGAGTGCTAGAGAGTGTCAGAGAGTGTCAGAGAGTGATATAGAGTGTCAGAGATAGTCAGAGAGCGATAGAGAGTGTCAGAGAGTGATAGAGAGTGATAGAGAGTGTCAGAGAGTGTCAGAGAGTGACAGTGAGTGTCTGAGAGTGATAGAGAGTGACAGAGAGTGATATCGAGTATCAGAGAGTGTCAGAGAGCGATAGAGAGTGTCAGAGAGTGATAGAGAGTGTCAGAGAGTGTCAGAGAGTGATAGAGAGTGATAGAGAGTGTCAGAGAGTGTCAGAGAGTGTCAGAGAGTGATCGTGATTGTCTGAGAGTGTCAGATAGAGTCAGAGAGTCATAGAGAGTCATAGAGAGTGTTAGAGAGTGTCAGAGAGTGTCAGAGAGTGATAGTGAGTGTCTGAGAGTGTCAGATAGTGTCAGAGAGTTATAGAGAGTGTTAGAGAGCGTCAGAGAGTGTCAGAGAGTGTCAGAGAGTGTCAGAGAGTAATAGTGAGTGTCAGAGAGTGATAGTGAGTGTCTGAGAGTGTCAGATAGTGTCAGAGAGTCATAGAGAGTGTTTGAGAGCGTCAGAGAGTGTCAGAGAGTGTCAGAGAGTGTCAGAGAGTGTCAGAGAGTAATAGTGAGTGTCTGAGAGTGTCAGAGAGTGTCAGAGAGTGATCGAGAGTGTTAAAGAGTGTCAGAGATTGTCAGAGAGTGATATAGAGTGTCAGAGAGTGTCAGAGAGCGATAGTGAGTGTCAGAGAGTGATATCGAGTATCAGAGAGTGTCAGAGAGCGATAGAGAGTGTCAGAGAGTGATAGAGAGTGTCAGAGAGTGTCAGAGAGTGATAGAGAGTGATAGAGAGTGTCAGAGAGTGTCAGAGAGTGTCAGAGACTGATCGTGATTGTCTGAGAGTGTCAGATAGAGTCAGAGAGTCATAGAGAGTCATAGAGAGTGTTAGAGAGTGTCAGAGAGTGATAGTGAGTGTCTGAGAGTGTCAGAGAGTGTCAGAGAGTGTCAGAGAGTGATAGAGAATGTCAGAGAGTGATAGTGATTTTCAGAGTGTATCAGAGAACTATAGTGAGTGTCTGAGAGTGTCAAAGAGTGATAGAGAGTGTCAGAGAGTGATGGAGAGTGTCAGAGAGTGTCAGAGAGTGTCAGAGAGTGATAGAGAGTGTCAGAGAGTGATAGAGAGTGTCAGAGTCTGTCAGAGAGTGATAGAGAGTGATAGAGAGTGTCAGAGAGTGTCAGAGAGTGATAGTGAGTGTCAGAGAGTGTCAGAGAGTGATAGTGAGAGTCTGAGAGTGTCAGATAGTGTCAGAGAGTGATAGAGAGTGTCAGTGTGTGATAGAGAGCGTGAGAGAGTGATAGAGAGAGATAGAGAGTGATAGAGAGTGTCAGAGAGTGATAGTGAGTGTCAGAGTGTGATAGTGAGTGTCAGAGAGTGATAGAGAGTGATAGAGAGTTTCAGAGAGTGTCTGAGATATTCTGAGAGTGAAATAGAGTGATAGAGAGTGATAGAGAGTGTCAGAGATTGTCAGAGAGTGATAGAGTGTCAGAGAGTGATAGAGAGTGTCAGAGAGTGTCAGAGAGTGATAGAGAGTGATAGAGAGTGATAGAGATTGTCAGAGAGTGATAGAGAGTGATATTGAGTGATATTGAGTGATATAGAGTGTCAGAGTGTGTCAGAGAGCGATGGAGAGTGTCAGAGAGTGATAGAGAGTGTCAGAGAGTGTCAGAGAGTGATAGAGAGTGATAGAGAGTGATAGAGAGTGTCAGAGAGTGTCAGAGAGTGATAGTGAGTGTCTGAGAGTGTCAGGTAGTGTCAGAGAGTCACAGAGAGTGTTAGAGAGTAATAGTGAGTGTCTGAGAGTGTCAGAGAGTGTCAGAGAGTGATAGAGAGTGTTAAAGAGTGTCAGAGATTGTCAGAGAGTGATAGAGAGTGTCAGAGAGTGCTAGAGAGTGTCAGAGAGTGTCAGAGAGTGATATAGAGTGTCAGAGATAGTCAGAGAGCGATAGAGAGTGTCAGAGAGTGATAGAGAGTGATAGAGAGTGTCAGAGAGTGTCAGAGAGTGACAGTGAGTGTCTGAGAGTGATAGAGAGTGACAGAGAGTGATATCGAGTATCAGAGAGTGTCAGAGAGCGATAGAGAGTGTCAGAGAGTGATAGAGAGTGTCAGAGAGTGTCAGAGAGTGATAGAGAGTGATAGAGAGTGTCAGAGAGTGTCAGAGAGTGTCAGAGAGTGATCGTGATTGTCTGAGAGTGTCAGATAGAGTCAGAGAGTCATAGAGAGTCATAGAGAGTGTTAGAGAGTGTCAGAGAGTGTCAGAGAGTGATAGTGAGTGTCTGAGAGTGTCAGATAGTGTCAGAGAGTCATAGAGAGTGTTAGAGAGCGTCAGAGAGTGTCAGAGAGTGTCAGAGAGTGTCAGAGAGTAATAGTGAGTGTCAAAGAGTGTCAGAGAGTGATAGTGAGTGTCTGAGAGTGTCAGATAGTGTCAGAGAGTCATAGAGAGTGTTAGAGAGCGTCAGAGAGTGTCAGAGAGTGTCAGAGAGTGTCAGAGAGTAATAGTGAGTGTCTGAGAGTGTCAGAGAGTGTCAGAGAGTGATCGAGAGTGTTAAAGAGTGTCAGAGATTGTCAGAGAGTGATATAGAGTGTCAGAGAGTGTCAGAGAGCGATAGAGAGTGTCAGAGAGTGATAGAGAGTGTCAGAGAGTGTCAGAGAGTGACAGTGAGTGTCTGAGAGTGTCAGAGAGTGTCAGAGAGTGATAGAGAGTGATAGAGAGTGATATCGAGTATCAGAGAGTGTCAGAGAGCGGTAGAGAGTGTCAGAGAGTGATAGAGAGTGTCAGAGAGTGTCAGAGAGTGATAGAGAGTGATAGAAAGTGTCAGAGAGTGTCAGAGAGTGTCAGAGACTGATCGTGATTGTCTGAGAGTGTCAGATAGAGTCAGAGAGTCATAGAGAGTCATAGAGAGTGTTAGAGAGTGTCAGAGAGTGATAGTGAGTGTCTGAGAGTGTCAGAGAGTGTCAGAGAGTGTCAGAGAGTGATAGAGAATGTCAGAGAGTGATAGTGATTTTCAGATTGTATCAGAGAACGATAGTGAGTGTCTGAGTGTGTCAAAGAGTGATAGAGAGTGTCAGAGAGTGATGGAGAGTGTCAGAGAGTGTCAGAGAGTGTCAGAGAGTGATAGAGAGTGTCAGAGAGTGATAGAGAGTGTCAGAGAGTGTCAGAGAGTGATAGAGAGTGATAGAGAGTGTCAGAGAGTGTCAGAGAGTGATAGTGAGTGTCAGAGAGTGTCAGAGAGTGATAGTGAGAGTCTGAGAGTGTCAGAGAGTGTCAGAGAGTGATAGAGAGTGTCAGTGTGTGATAGAGAGCGTGAGAGAGTGATAGAGAGAGATAGAGAGTGATAGAGAGTGTCAGAGAGTGATAGTGAGTGTCAGAGTGTGATAGTGAGTGTCAGAGAGTGATAGAGAGTGATAGAGAGTTTCAGAGAGTGTCTGAGATATTCTGAGAGTGAAATAGAGTGATAGAGAGTGATAGAGAGTGACAGAGAGTGTCAGCGAGTGATAGAGAGTGTCAGAGAGTGATAATGAGTTTCTGAGAGTGTCTGAGAGTGTCAGAGAGTGATAGAGAGTGAAAGAGACTGTCAGAGAGTGTCAGAGAGTGTCAGAGAGAGATAGAGAGTGTCAGAGAGTGGCAGAGAGTGTCAGAGAGTGTCAGAGAGTGTCAGAGAGTGATAGTGAGTGATAGAGAGTTTCTGAGATTGTCAGAGAGTGTCAGAGAGTGATAGAGAGTGATAGAGAGTGTCAGAGAGAGTCAGAGAGTGTCAGAGAGTGATAGAGAGTGATAGAGAGTGTCAGAGAGTGGCAGAGAGTGTCTGAGAGTGTCTGAGAGTGTCAGAGAGTGATAGAGAGTGAAAGAGACTGTCAGAGAGTGTCAGAGAGTGTCAGAGAGTGTCAGAGACTGATCGTGATTGTCTGAGAGTGTCAGATAGAGTCAGAGAGTCATAGAGAGTCATAGAGAGTGTTAGAGAGTGTCAGAGAGTGATAGTGAGTGTCTGAGAGTGTCAGAGAGTGTCAGAGAGTGTCAGAGAGTGATAGAGAATGTCAGAGAGTGATAGTGATTTTCAGAGTGTATCAGAGAACTATAGTGAGTGTCTGAGAGTGTCAAAGAGTGATAGAGAGTGTCAGAGAGTGATGGAGAGTGTCAGAGAGTGTCAGAGAGTGTCAGAGAGTGATAGAGAGTGTCAGAGAGTGATAGAGAGTGTCAGAGTCTGTCAGAGAGTGATAGAGAGTGATAGAGAGTGTCAGAGAGTGTCAGAGAGTGATAGTGAGTGTCAGAGAGTGTCAGAGAGTGATAGTGAGAGTCTGAGAGTGTCAGATAGTGTCAGAGAGTGATAGAGAGTGTCAGTGTGTGATAGAGAGCGTGAGAGAGTGATAGAGAGAGATAGAGAGTGATAGAGAGTGTCAGAGAGTGATAGTGAGTGTCAGAGTGTGATAGTGAGTGTCAGAGAGTGATAGAGAGTGATAGAGAGTTTCAGAGAGTGTCTGAGATATTCTGAGAGTGAAATAGAGTGATAGAGAGTGATAGAGAGTGTCAGAGATTGTCAGAGAGTGATAGAGTGTCAGAGAGTGATAGAGAGTGTCAGAGAGTGTCAGAGAGTGATAGAGAGTGATAGAGAGTGATAGAGATTGTCAGAGAGTGATAGAGAGTGATATTGAGTGATATTGAGTGATATAGAGTGTCAGAGTGTGTCAGAGAGCGATGGAGAGTGTTAGAGAGTGATAGAGAGTGTCAGAGAGTGTCAGAGAGTGATAGAGAGTGATAGAGAGTGATAGAGAGTGTCAGAGAGTGTCAGAGAGTGATAGTGAGTGTCTGAGAGTGTCAGGTAGTGTCAGAGAGTCACAGAGAGTGTTAGAGAGCGTCAGAGAGTGTCAGAGAGTGTCAGAGAGTGTCAGAGAGTAATAGTGAGTGTCTGAGAGTGTCAGAGAGTGTCAGAGAGTGATAGAGAGTGTTAAAGAGTGTCAGAGATTGTCAGAGAGTGATAGAGAGTGTCAGAGAGTGCTAGAGAGTGTCAGAGAGTGTCAGAGAGTGATATAGAGTGTCAGAGATAGTCAGAGAGCGATAGAGAGTGTCAGAGAGTGATAGAGAGTGATAGAGAGTGTCAGAGAGTGTCAGAGAGTGACAGTGAGTGTCTGAGAGTGATAGAGAGTGACAGAGAGTGATATCGAGTATCAGAGAGTGTCAGAGAGCGATAGAGAGTGTCAGAGAGTGATAGAGAGTGTCAGAGAGTGTCAGAGAGTGATAGAGAGTGATAGAGAGTGATAGAGAGTGATAGTGAGTGTCAGAGAGTGATAGTGAGTGTCTGAGAGTGTCTGAGAGTGTCAGAGAGTGATAGAGAGTGATAGAGAGTGATATCGAGTATCAGAGAGTGTCAGAGAGCGATAGAGAGTGTCAGAGAGTGATATCGAGTATCAGAGAGTGTCAGAGAGCGATAGAGAGTGTCAGAGAGTGATAGAGAGTGTCATAGAGTGTCAGAGAGTGATAGAGAGTGATAGAGAGTGTCAGAGAGTGTCAGATAGTGATAGAGAGTGTCAGAAAGTGTCAGAGAGTGATAGTGAGTGTCTGAGAGTGTCAGATAGTGTCAGAGAGTCATAGAGAGTCATAGAGAGTGTTAGACAGTGTCAGAGAGTGTCAGAGAGTGTCAGAGAGCGATAGAGAGTGTCAGAGAGTGATAGAGAGTGTCAGAGAGTGTCAGAGAGTGATAGAGAGTGTCAGAGAGTGTCAGAGAGTGTCAGAGAGTGATCGTGAGTGTCTGAGAGTGTCAGATAGTGTCAGAGAGTCATAGAGAGTCTAAGAGAGTGTCAGAGAGTGTCAGAGAGTGTCAGAGAGTGTCAGAGAGTGATAGTGAGCGTCAGAGAGTGTCAGAGAGTGATCGTGAGTGTCTGAGAGTGTCAGATAGTGTCAGAGAGTCATAGAGAGTCTAAGAGAGTGTCAGAGAGTGTCAGAGTGTGTCAGAGAGTGTCAGAGAGTGTCAGAGAGTGATAGTGAGTGTCTGAGAGTGTCTGAGAGCGATAGTGAGTGTCTGAGAGTGTCTGAGAGTGTCAGAGAGTGATAGAGAGTGATAGAGAGTGATATAGAGTGTCAGAGATTGTCAGAGAGTGATAGAGAGTGTCAGAGAGTGATAGAGAGTGTCAGAGAGTGTCAGAGAGTGATAGAGAGTGATAGAGAGTGATAGAGATTGTCAGAGAGTGATAGAGAGTGATATTGAGTGATATTGAGTGATATAGAGTGTCAGAGTGTGTCAGAGAGCGATGGAGAGTGTCAGAGAGTGATAGAGAGTGTCAGAGAGTGTCAGAGAGTGATAGAGAGTGATAGAGAGTGATAGAGAGTGTCAGAGAGTGTCAGAGAGTGATAGTGAGTGTCTGAGAGTGTCAGGTAGTGTCAGAGAGTCACAGAGAGTGTTAGAGAGCGTCAGAGAGTGTCAGAGAGTGTCAGAGAGTGTCAGAGAGTAATAGTGAGTGTCTGAGAGTGTCAGAGAGTGTCAGAGAGTGATAGAGAGTGTTAAAGAGTGTCAGAGATTGTCAGAGAGTGATAGAGAGTGTCAGAGAGTGCTAGAGAGTGTCAGAGAGTGTCAGAGAGTGATATAGAGTGTCAGAGATAGTCAGAGAGCGATAGAGAGTGTCAGAGAGTGATAGAGAGTGATAGAGAGTGTCAGAGAGTGTCAGAGAGTGACAGTGAGTGTCTGAGAGTGATAGAGAGTGACAGAGAGTGATATCGAGTATCAGAGAGTGTCAGAGAGCGATAGAGAGTGTCAGAGAGTGATAGAGAGTGTCAGAGAGTGTCAGAGAGTGATAGAGAGTGATAGAGAGTGTCAGAGAGTGTCAGAGAGTGTCAGAGAGTGATCGTGATTGTCTGAGAGTGTCAGATAGAGTCAGAGAGTCATAGAGAGTCATAGAGAGTGTTAGAGAGTGTCAGAGAGTGTCAGAGAGTGATAGTGAGTGTCTGAGAGTGTCAGATAGTGTCAGAGAGTTATAGAGAGTGTTAGAGAGCGTCAGAGAGTGTCAGAGAGTGTCAGAGAGTGTCAGAGAGTAATAGTGAGTGTCAGAGAGTGATAGTGAGTGTCTGAGAGTGTCAGATAGTGTCAGAGAGTCATAGAGAGTGTTTGAGAGCGTCAGAGAGTGTCAGAGAGTGTCAGAGAGTGTCAGAGAGTGTCAGAGAGTAATAGTGAGTGTCTGAGAGTGTCAGAGAGTGTCAGAGAGTGATCGAGAGTGTTAAAGAGTGTCAGAGATTGTCAGAGAGTGATATAGAGTGTCAGAGAGTGTCAGAGAGCGATAGTGAGTGTCAGAGAGTGATATCGAGTATCAGAGAGTGTCAGAGAGCGATAGAGAGTGTCAGAGAGTGATAGAGAGTGTCAGAGAGTGTCAGAGAGTGATAGAGAGTGATAGAGAGTGTCAGAGAGTGTCAGAGAGTGTCAGAGACTGATCGTGATTGTCTGAGAGTGTCAGATAGAGTCAGAGAGTCATAGAGAGTCATAGAGAGTGTTAGAGAGTGTCAGAGAGTGATAGTGAGTGTCTGAGAGTGTCAGAGAGTGTCAGAGAGTGTCAGAGAGTGATAGAGAATGTCAGAGAGTGATAGTGATTTTCAGAGTGTATCAGAGAACTATAGTGAGTGTCTGAGAGTGTCAAAGAGTGATAGAGAGTGTCAGAGAGTGATGGAGAGTGTCAGAGAGTGTCAGAGAGTGTCAGAGAGTGATAGAGAGTGTCAGAGAGTGATAGAGAGTGTCAGAGTCTGTCAGAGAGTGATAGAGAGTGATAGAGAGTGTCAGAGAGTGTCAGAGAGTGATAGTGAGTGTCAGAGAGTGTCAGAGAGTGATAGTGAGAGTCTGAGAGTGTCAGATAGTGTCAGAGAGTGATAGAGAGTGTCAGTGTGTGATAGAGAGCGTGAGAGAGTGATAGAGAGAGATAGAGAGTGATAGAGAGTGTCAGAGAGTGATAGTGAGTGTCAGAGTGTGATAGTGAGTGTCAGAGAGTGATAGAGAGTGATAGAGAGTTTCAGAGAGTGTCTGAGATATTCTGAGAGTGAAATAGAGTGATAGAGAGTGATAGAGAGTGTCAGAGATTGTCAGAGAGTGATAGAGTGTCAGAGAGTGATAGAGAGTGTCAGAGAGTGTCAGAGAGTGATAGAGAGTGATAGAGAGTGATAGAGATTGTCAGAGAGTGATAGAGAGTGATATTGAGTGATATTGAGTGATATAGAGTGTCAGAGTGTGTCAGAGAGCGATGGAGAGTGTCAGAGAGTGATAGAGAGTGTCAGAGAGTGTCAGAGAGTGATAGAGAGTGATAGAGAGTGATAGAGAGTGTCAGAGAGTGTCAGAGAGTGATAGTGAGTGTCTGAGAGTGTCAGGTAGTGTCAGAGAGTCACAGAGAGTGTTAGAGAGCGTCAGAGAGTGTCAGAGAGTGTCAGAGAGTGTCAGAGAGTAATAGTGAGTGTCTGAGAGTGTCAGAGAGTGTCAGAGAGTGATAGAGAGTGTTAAAGAGTGTCAGAGATTGTCAGAGAGTGATAGAGAGTGTCAGAGAGTGCTAGAGAGTGTCAGAGAGTGTCAGAGAGTGATATAGAGTGTCAGAGATAGTCAGAGAGCGATAGAGAGTGTCAGAGAGTGATAGAGAGTGATAGAGAGTGTCAGAGAGTGTCAGAGAGTGACAGTGAGTGTCTGAGAGTGATAGAGAGTGACAGAGAGTGATATCGAGTATCAGAGAGTGTCAGAGAGCGATAGAGAGTGTCAGAGAGTGATAGAGAGTGTCAGAGAGTGTCAGAGAGTGATAGAGAGTGATAGAGAGTGTCAGAGAGTGTCAGAGAGTGTCAGAGAGTGATCGTGATTGTCTGAGAGTGTCAGATAGAGTCAGAGAGTCATAGAGAGTCATAGAGAGTGTTAGAGAGTGTCAGAGAGTGTCAGAGAGTGATAGTGAGTGTCTGAGAGTGTCAGATAGTGTCAGAGAGTCATAGAGAGTGTTAGAGAGCGTCAGAGAGTGTCAGAGAGTGTCAGAGAGTGTCAGAGAGTAATAGTGAGTGTCAAAGAGTGTCAGAGAGTGATAGTGAGTGTCTGAGAGTGTCAGATAGTGTCAGAGAGTCATAGAGAGTGTTAGAGAGCGTCAGAGAGTGTCAGAGAGTGTCAGAGAGTGTCAGAGAGTAATAGTGAGTGTCTGAGAGTGTCAGAGAGTGTCAGAGAGTGATCGAGAGTGTTAAAGAGTGTCAGAGATTGTCAGAGAGTGATATAGAGTGTCAGAGAGTGTCAGAGAGCGATAGAGAGTGTCAGAGAGTGATAGAGAGTGTCAGAGAGTGTCAGAGAGTGACAGTGAGTGTCTGAGAGTGTCAGAGAGTGTCAGAGAGTGATAGAGAGTGATAGAGAGTGATATCGAGTATCAGAGAGTGTCAGAGAGCGGTAGAGAGTGTCAGAGAGTGATAGAGAGTGTCAGAGAGTGTCAGAGAGTGATAGAGAGTGATAGAAAGTGTCAGAGAGTGTCAGAGAGTGTCAGAGACTGATCGTGATTGTCTGAGAGTGTCAGATAGAGTCAGAGAGTCATAGAGAGTCATAGAGAGTGTTAGAGAGTGTCAGAGAGTGATAGTGAGTGTCTGAGAGTGTCAGAGAGTGTCAGAGAGTGTCAGAGAGTGATAGAGAATGTCAGAGAGTGATAGTGATTTTCAGATTGTATCAGAGAACGATAGTGAGTGTCTGAGTGTGTCAAAGAGTGATAGAGAGTGTCAGAGAGTGATGGAGAGTGTCAGAGAGTGTCAGAGAGTGTCAGAGAGTGATAGAGAGTGTCAGAGAGTGATAGAGAGTGTCAGAGAGTGTCAGAGAGTGATAGAGAGTGATAGAGAGTGTCAGAGAGTGTCAGAGAGTGATAGTGAGTGTCAGAGAGTGTCAGAGAGTGATAGTGAGAGTCTGAGAGTGTCAGAGAGTGTCAGAGAGTGATAGAGAGTGTCAGTGTGTGATAGAGAGCGTGAGAGAGTGATAGAGAGAGATAGAGAGTGATAGAGAGTGTCAGAGAGTGATAGTGAGTGTCAGAGTGTGATAGTGAGTGTCAGAGAGTGATAGAGAGTGATAGAGAGTTTCAGAGAGTGTCTGAGATATTCTGAGAGTGAAATAGAGTGATAGAGAGTGATAGAGAGTGACAGAGAGTGTCAGCGAGTGATAGAGAGTGTCAGAGAGTGATAATGAGTTTCTGAGAGTGTCTGAGAGTGTCAGAGAGTGATAGAGAGTGAAAGAGACTGTCAGAGAGTGTCAGAGAGTGTCAGAGAGAGATAGAGAGTGTCAGAGAGTGGCAGAGAGTGTCAGAGAGTGTCAGAGAGTGTCAGAGAGTGATAGTGAGTGATAGAGAGTTTCTGAGATTGTCAGAGAGTGTCAGAGAGTGATAGAGAGTGATAGAGAGTGTCAGAGAGAGTCAGAGAGTGTCAGAGAGTGATAGAGAGTGATAGAGAGTGTCAGAGAGTGGCAGAGAGTGTCTGAGAGTGTCTGAGAGTGTCAGAGAGTGATAGAGAGTGAAAGAGACTGTCAGAGAGTGTCAGAGAGTGTCAGAGAGTGTCAGAGACTGATCGTGATTGTCTGAGAGTGTCAGATAGAGTCAGAGAGTCATAGAGAGTCATAGAGAGTGTTAGAGAGTGTCAGAGAGTGATAGTGAGTGTCTGAGAGTGTCAGAGAGTGTCAGAGAGTGTCAGAGAGTGATAGAGAATGTCAGAGAGTGATAGTGATTTTCAGAGTGTATCAGAGAACTATAGTGAGTGTCTGAGAGTGTCAAAGAGTGATAGAGAGTGTCAGAGAGTGATGGAGAGTGTCAGAGAGTGTCAGAGAGTGTCAGAGAGTGATAGAGAGTGTCAGAGAGTGATAGAGAGTGTCAGAGTCTGTCAGAGAGTGATAGAGAGTGATAGAGAGTGTCAGAGAGTGTCAGAGAGTGATAGTGAGTGTCAGAGAGTGTCAGAGAGTGATAGTGAGAGTCTGAGAGTGTCAGATAGTGTCAGAGAGTGATAGAGAGTGTCAGTGTGTGATAGAGAGCGTGAGAGAGTGATAGAGAGAGATAGAGAGTGATAGAGAGTGTCAGAGAGTGATAGTGAGTGTCAGAGTGTGATAGTGAGTGTCAGAGAGTGATAGAGAGTGATAGAGAGTTTCAGAGAGTGTCTGAGATATTCTGAGAGTGAAATAGAGTGATAGAGAGTGATAGAGAGTGTCAGAGATTGTCAGAGAGTGATAGAGTGTCAGAGAGTGATAGAGAGTGTCAGAGAGTGTCAGAGAGTGATAGAGAGTGATAGAGAGTGATAGAGATTGTCAGAGAGTGATAGAGAGTGATATTGAGTGATATTGAGTGATATAGAGTGTCAGAGTGTGTCAGAGAGCGATGGAGAGTGTCAGAGAGTGATAGAGAGTGTCAGAGAGTGTCAGAGAGTGATAGAGAGTGATAGAGAGTGATAGAGAGTGTCAGAGAGTGTCAGAGAGTGATAGTGAGTGTCTGAGAGTGTCAGGTAGTGTCAGAGAGTCACAGAGAGTGTTAGAGAGCGTCAGAGAGTGTCAGAGAGTGTCAGAGAGTGTCAGAGAGTAATAGTGAGTGTCTGAGAGTGTCAGAGAGTGTCAGAGAGTGATAGAGAGTGTTAAAGAGTGTCAGAGATTGTCAGAGAGTGATAGAGAGTGTCAGAGAGTGCTAGAGAGTGTCAGAGAGTGTCAGAGAGTGATATAGAGTGTCAGAGATAGTCAGAGAGCGATAGAGAGTGTCAGAGAGTGATAGAGAGTGATAGAGAGTGTCAGAGAGTGTCAGAGAGTGACAGTGAGTGTCTGAGAGTGATAGAGAGTGACAGAGAGTGATATCGAGTATCAGAGAGTGTCAGAGAGCGATAGAGAGTGTCAGAGAGTGATAGAGAGTGTCAGAGAGTGTCAGAGAGTGATAGAGAGTGATAGAGAGTGTCAGAGAGTGTCAGAGAGTGTCAGAGAGTGATCGTGATTGTCTGAGAGTGTCAGATAGAGTCAGAGAGTCATAGAGAGTCATAGAGAGTGTTAGAGAGTGTCAGAGAGTGTCAGAGAGTGATAGTGAGTGTCTGAGAGTGTCAGATAGTGTCAGAGAGTCATAGAGAGTGTTAGAGAGCGTCAGAGAGTGTCAGAGAGTGTCAGAGAGTGTCAGAGAGTAATAGTGAGTGTCAAAGAGTGTCAGAGAGTGATAGTGAGTGTCTGAGAGTGTCAGATAGTGTCAGAGAGTCATAGAGAGTGTTAGAGAGCGTCAGAGAGTGTCAGAGAGTGTCAGAGAGTGTCAGAGAGTAATAGTGAGTGTCTGAGAGTGTCAGAGAGTGTCAGAGAGTGATCGAGAGTGTTAAAGAGTGTCAGAGATTGTCAGAGAGTGATATAGAGTGTCAGAGAGTGTCAGAGAGCGATAGAGAGTGTCAGAGAGTGATAGAGAGTGTCAGAGAGTGTCAGAGAGTGACAGTGAGTGTCTGAGAGTGTCAGAGAGTGTCAGAGAGTGATAGAGAGTGATAGAGAGTGATATCGAGTATCAGAGAGTGTCAGAGAGCGGTAGAGAGTGTCAGAGAGTGATAGAGAGTGTCAGAGAGTGTCAGAGAGTGATAGAGAGTGATAGAAAGTGTCAGAGAGTGTCAGAGAGTGTCAGAGACTGATCGTGATTGTCTGAGAGTGTCAGATAGAGTCAGAGAGTCATAGAGAGTCATAGAGAGTGTTAGAGAGTGTCAGAGAGTGATAGTGAGTGTCTGAGAGTGTCAGAGAGTGTCAGAGAGTGTCAGAGAGTGATAGAGAATGTCAGAGAGTGATAGTGATTTTCAGATTGTATCAGAGAACGATAGTGAGTGTCTGAGTGTGTCAAAGAGTGATAGAGAGTGTCAGAGAGTGATGGAGAGTGTCAGAGAGTGTCAGAGAGTGTCAGAGAGTGATAGAGAGTGTCAGAGAGTGATAGAGAGTGTCAGAGAGTGTCAGAGAGTGATAGAGAGTGATAGAGAGTGTCAGAGAGTGTCAGAGAGTGATAGTGAGTGTCAGAGAGTGTCAGAGAGTGATAGTGAGAGTCTGAGAGTGTCAGAGAGTGTCAGAGAGTGATAGAGAGTGTCAGTGTGTGATAGAGAGCGTGAGAGAGTGATAGAGAGAGATAGAGAGTGATAGAGAGTGTCAGAGAGTGATAGTGAGTGTCAGAGTGTGATAGTGAGTGTCAGAGAGTGATAGAGAGTGATAGAGAGTTTCAGAGAGTGTCTGAGATATTCTGAGAGTGAAATAGAGTGATAGAGAGTGATAGAGAGTGACAGAGAGTGTCAGCGAGTGATAGAGAGTGTCAGAGAGTGATAATGAGTTTCTGAGAGTGTCTGAGAGTGTCAGAGAGTGATAGAGAGTGAAAGAGACTGTCAGAGAGTGTCAGAGAGTGTCAGAGAGAGATAGAGAGTGTCAGAGAGTGGCAGAGAGTGTCAGAGAGTGTCAGAGAGTGTCAGAGAGTGATAGTGAGTGATAGAGAGTTTCTGAGATTGTCAGAGAGTGTCAGAGAGTGATAGAGAGTGATAGAGAGTGTCAGAGAGAGTCAGAGAGTGTCAGAGAGTGATAGAGAGTGATAGAGAGTGTCAGAGAGTGGCAGAGAGTGTCTGAGAGTGTCTGAGAGTGTCAGAGAGTGATAGAGAGTGAAAGAGACTGTCAGAGAGTGTCAGAGAGTGTCAGAGAGTGATAGAGAGTGATAGAGAGTGTCAGAGAGTGTCAAAGAGTGTCAGAGAGTGATAGAGAGTGTCAGAGAGTGTCAGAGATTGATAGTGAGTGTCTGAGAGTCTTTGAGATTGTCAGAGATTGATGGAGAGTGATAGAGACTGTCAGAGAGTATCAGAGAGTGTCAGAGAGAGAAAGCGTGTGTCAGAGAGTGTCAGAGAGTGATAGTGAGTTTCAGAGAGTTTCAGCGAGTGATAGTGAGTGTCTGAGAGTGTCAGAGAGTGATAGAGAGTGTCAGATAGTGTCAGAGAGTGTCAGAGAGTGATAGTGAGTGTCAGAGAGTGTCAGAGAGTGATAGTGAGTGTCAGAGAGTTTCAGAGAGTGATAGAGAGTGATAGAGAGTGTCAGAGAGTGATAGTGAGTGTCTGAGAGTGTCAGATAGTGTCAGAGAGTCATAGAGAGTGTTAGAGAGTGTCAGAGAGTGTCAGTGAGTGTCAGAGAGTGTCAGAGAGTGATAGAGAGTGTTAGAGAGTGTCAGAGATTGTCAGAGAGTGATAGAGAGTGTTAGAGAGTGATATAGAGTTGCAGAGAGTGTTAGAGAGTGTCAGAGAGTGATATAGAGTGTCAGAGAGTGTCAGAGAGCGATAGAGAGTGTCAGAGAGTGATAGAGAGTGATAGTGAGTGTCAGAGAGTGATAGTGAGTGTCTGAGAGTGTCTGAGAGTGTCAGAGAGTGATAGAGAGTGATAGAGAGTGATATCGAGTATCAGAGAGTGTCAGAGAGCGATAGAGAGTGTCAGAGAGTGATAGAGAGTGTCATAGAGTGTCAGAGAGTGATAGAGAGTGATAGAGAGTGTCAGAGAGTGTCAGATAGTGATAGAGAGTGTCAGAGAGTGTCAGAGAGTGATAGTGAGTGTCTGAGAGTGTCAGATAGTGTCAGAGAGTCATAGAGAGTCATAGAGAGTGTTAGAGAGTGTCAGAGAGTGTCAGAGAGTGTCAGAGAGCGATAGAGAGTGTCAGAGAGTGATAGAGAGTGTCAGAGAGTGTCAGAGAGTGTCAGAGAGTGATAGTGAGCGTCAGAGAGTGTCAGAGAGTGATCGTGAGTGTCTGAGAGTGTCAGATAGTGTCAGAGAGTCATAGAGAGTCTAAGAGAGTGTCAGAGAGTGTCAGAGTGTGTCAGAGAGTGTCAGAGAGTGTCAGAGAGTGATAGTGAGTGTCTGAGAGTGTCTGAGAGCGATAGTGAGTGTCTGAGAGTGTCAGAGAGTGTCAGAGAGTGATAGAGAGTGATAGAGAGTGATATAGAGTGTCAGAGATTGTCAGAGAGTGATAGAGAGTGTCAGAGAGTGATAGAGAGTGTCAGAGAGTGTCAGAGAGTGATAGAGAGTGATAGAGAGTGATAGAGATTGTCAGAGTGTGATAGAGAGTGATATTGAGTGATATTGAGTGATATAGAGTGTCAGAGTGAGTCAGAGAGCGATGGAGAGTGTCAGAGAGTGATAGAGAGTGTCAGAGAGTGTCAGAGAGTGATAGAGAGTGATAGAGAGTGATAGAGAGTGTCAGAGAGTGTCAGAGAGTGATAGTGAGTGTCTGAGAGTGTCAGGTAGTGTCAGAGAGTCACAGAGAGTGTTAGAGAGCGTCAGAGAGTGTCAGAGAGTGTCAGAGAGTGTCAGAGAGTAATAGTGAGTGTCTGAGAGTGTCAGAGAGTGTCAGAGAGTGATAGAGAGTGTTAAAGAGTGTCAGAGATTGTCAGAGAGTGATAGAGAGTGTTAGAGAGTGATAGAGAGTGTGAGAGAGTGCTAGAGAGTGTCAGAGAGTGTCAGAGAGTGATATAGAGTGTCAGAGATAGTCAGAGAGCGATAGAGAGTGTCAGAGAGTGATAGAGAGTGTCAGAGAGTGTCAGAGAGTGATAGTGAGTGTCAGAGAGTGATAGTGAGTGTCAGAGAGTGTCAGAGAGTGATAGTGAGTGTCAGAGAGTTTCAGAGAGTGATAGAGAGTGATAGAGAGTGTCAGAGAGTGATAGTGAGTGTCTGAGAGAGTCAGATAGTGTCAGAGAGTCATAGAGAGTGTTAGAGAGTGTCAGAGAGTGTCAGTGAGTGTCAGAGAGTGTCAGAGAGTGATAGAGAGTGTTAGAGAGTGTCAGAGATTGTCAGAGAGTGATAGAGAGTGTTAGAGAGTGATGTAGAGTTGCAGAGAGTGTTAGAGAGTGTCAGAGAGTGATATAGAGTGTCAGAGAGTGTCAGAGAGCGATAGAGAGTGTCAGAGAGTGATAGAGAGTGATAGTGAGTGTCAGAGAGTGATAGTGAGTGTCTGAGAGTGTCTGAGAGTGTCAGAGAGTGATAGAGAGTGATAGAGAGTGATATCGAGTATCAGAGAGTGTCAGAGAGCGATAGAGAGTGTCAGAGAGTGATAGAGAGTGTCATAGAGTGTCAGAGAGTGATAGAGAGTGATAGAGAGTGTCAGAGAGTGTCAGATAGTGATAGAGAGTGTCAGAGAGTGTCAGAGAGTGATAGTGAGTGTCTGAGAGTGTCAGATAGTGTCAGAGAGTCATAGAGAGTCATAGAGAGTGTTAGAGAGTGTCAGAGAGTGTCAGAGAGCGATAGAGAGTGTCAGAGAGTGATAGAGAGTGTCAGAGAGTGTCAGAGAGTGATAGAGAGTGTCAGAGAGTGTCAGAGAGTGTCAGAGAGTGATCGTGAGTGTCTGAGAGTGTCAGATAGTGTCAGAGAGTCATAGAGAGTCTAAGAGAGTGTCAGAGAATGTCAGAGAGTGTCAGAGAGTGATAGTGAGCGTCAGAGAGTGTCAGAGAGTGATCGTGAGTGTCTGAGAGTGTCAGATAGTGTCAGAGAGTCATAGAGAGTCTAAGAGAGTGTCAGAGAGTGTCAGAGTGTGTCAGAGAGTGTCAGAGAGTGTCAGAGAGTGATAGTGAGTGTCTGAGAGTGTCTGAGAGCGATAGTGAGTGTCTGAGAGTGTCTGAGAGTGTCAGAGAGTGATAGAGAGTGATAGAGAGTGATATAGAGTGTCAGAGATTGTCAGAGAGTGATAGAGAGTGTCAGAGAGTGATAGAGAGTGTCAGAGAGTGTCAGAGAGTGATAGAGAGTGATAGAGAGTGATAGAGATTGTCAGAGAGTGATAGAGAGTGATATTGAGTGATATTGAGTGATATAGAGTGTCAGAGTGTGTCAGAGAGCGATGGAGAGTGTCAGAGAGTGATAGAGAGTGTCAGAGAGTGTCAGAGAGTGATAGAGAGTGATAGAGAGTGATAGAGAGTGTCAGAGAGTGTCAGAGAGTGATAGTGAGTGTCTGAGAGTGTCAGGTAGTGTCAGAGAGTCACAGAGAGTGTTAGAGAGCGTCAGAGAGTGTCAGAGAGTGTCAGAGAGTGTCAGAGAGTAATAGTGAGTGTCTGAGAGTGTCAGAGAGTGTCAGAGAGTGATAGAGAGTGTTAAAGAGTGTCAGAGATTGTCAGAGAGTGATATAGAGTGTCAGAGAGTGCTAGAGAGTGTCAGAGAGTGTCAGAGAGTGATATAGAGTGTCAGAGATAGTCAGAGAGCGATAGAGAGTGTCAGAGAGTGATAGAGAGTGATAGAGAGTGTCAGAGAGTGTCAGAGAGTGACAGTGAGTGTCTGAGAGTGATAGAGAGTGACAGAGAGTGATATCGAGTATCAGAGAGTGTCAGAGAGCGATAGAGAGTGTCAGAGAGTGATAGAGAGTGTCAGAGAGTGTCAGAGAGTGATAGAGAGTGATAGAGAGTGTCAGAGAGTGTCAGAGAGTGTCAGAGAGTGATCGTGATTGTCTGAGAGTGTCAGATAGAGTCAGAGAGTCATAGAGAGTCATAGAGAGTGTTAGAGAGTGTCAGAGAGTGTCAGAGAGTGATAGTGAGTGTCTGAGAGTGTCAGATAGTGTCAGAGAGTCATAGAGAGTGTTAGAGAGCGTCAGAGAGTGTCAGAGAGTGTCAGAGAGTGTCAGAGAGTAATAGTGAGTGTCAGAGAGTGTCAGAGAGTGATAGTGAGTGTCTGAGAGTGTCAGATAGTGTCAGAGAGTCATAGAGAGTGTTAGAGAGCGTCAGAGAGTGTCAGAGAGTGTCAGAGAGTGTCAGAGAGTGTCAGAGAGTAATAGTGAGTGTCTGAGAGTGTCAGAGAGTGTCAGAGAGTGATCGAGAGTGTTAAAGAGTGTCAGAGATTGTCAGAGAGTGATATAGAGTGTCAGAGAGTGTCAGAGAGCGATAGAGAGTGTCAGAGAGTGATAGAGAGTGTCAGAGAGTGTCAGAGAGTGACAGTGAGTGTCTGAGAGTGTCAGAGAGTGTCAGAGAGTGATAGAGAGTGATAGAGAGTGATATCGAGTATCAGAGAGTGTCAGAGAGCGATAGAGAGTGTCAGAGAGTGATAGAGAGTGTCAGAGAGTGTCAGAGAGTGATAGAGAGTGATAGAGAGTGTCAGAGAGTGTCAGAGAGTGTCAGAGACTGATCGTGATTGTCTGAGAGTGTCAGATAGAGTCAGAGAGTCATAGAGAGTCATAGAGAGTGTTAGAGAGTGTCAGAGAGTGATAGTGAGTGTCTGAGAGTGTCAGAGAGTGTCAGAGAGTGATAGAGAATGTCAGAGAGTGATAGTGATTTTCAGAGTGTATCAGAGAACGATAGTGAGTGTCTGAGAGTGTCAAAGAGTGATAGAGAGTGTCAGAGAGTGATGGAGAGTGTCAGAGAGTGTCAGAGAGTGTCAGAGAGTGATAGAGAGTGTCAGAGAGTGATAGAGAGTGTCAGAGAGTGTCAGAGAGTGATAGAGAGTGATAGAGAGTGTCAGAGAGTGTCAGAGAGTGATAGTGAGTGTCAGAGAGTGTCAGAGAGTGATAGTGAGAGTCTGAGAGTGTCAGAGAGTGTCAGAGAGTGATAGAGAGTGTCAGTGTGTGATAGAGAGCGTGAGAGAGTGATAGAGAGAGATAGAGAGTGATAGAGAGTGTCAGAGAGTGATAGTGAGTGTCAGAGTGTGATAGTGAGTGTCAGAGAGTGATAGAGAGTGATAGAGAGTTTCAGAGAGTGTCTGAGATATTCTGAGAGTGAAATAGAGTGATAGAGAGTGATAGAGAGTGACAGAGAGTGTCAGCGAGTGATGGAGAGTGTCAGAGAGTGATAATGAGTTTCTGAGAGTGTCTGAGAGTGTCAGAGAGTGATAGAGAGTGAAAGAGACTGTCAGAGAGTGTCAGAGAGTGTCAGAGAGAGATAGAGAGTGTCAGAGAGTGGCAGAGAGTGGCAGAGAGTGTCAGAGAGTGTCAGAGAGTGATAGTGAGTGATAGAGAGTTTCTGAGATTGTCAGAGAGTGTCAGAGAGTGATAGAGAGTGATAGAGAGTGTCAGAGAGAGTCAGAGAGTGTCAGAGAGTGATAGAGAGTGATAGAGAGTGTCAGAGAGTGGCAGAGAGTGTCTGAGAGTGTCTGAGAGTGTCAGAGAGTGATAGAGAGTGAAAGAGACTGTCAGAGAGTGTCAGAGAGTGTCAGAGATTGATAGAGAGTGATAGAGAGTGTCAGAGAGTGTCAAAGAGTGTCAGAGAGTGATAGAGAGTGTCAGAGAGTGTCAGAGATTGATAGTGAGTGTCTGAGAGTCTTTGAGATTGTCAGAGATTGATGGAGAGTGATAGAGACTGTCAGAGAGTGTCAGAGAGTGTCAGAGAGAGAAAGCGTGTGTCAGAGAGTGTCAGAGAGTGATAGTGAGTTTCAGAGAGTTTCAGCGAGTGATAGTGAGTGTCTGAGAGTGTCAGAGAGTGATAGAGAGTGTCAGATAGTGTCAGAGAGTGTCAGAGAGTGATAGTGAGTGTCAGAGAGTGTCAGAGAGTGATAGTGAGTGTCAGAGAGTTTCAGAGAGTGATAGAGAGTGATAGAGAGTGTCAGAGAGTGATAGTGAGTGTCTGATAGTGTCAGATAGTGTCAGAGAGTCATAGAGAGTGTTAGAGAGTGTCAGAGAGTGTCAGTGAGTGTCAGAGAGTGTCAGAGAGTGATAGAGAGTGTTAGAGAGTGTCAGAGATTGTCAGAGAGTGATAGAGAGTGTTAGAGAGTGATATAGAGTTGCAGAGAGTGTTAGAGAGTGTCAGAGAGTGATATAGAGTGTCAGAGAGTGTCAGAGAGCGATAGAGAGTGTCAGAGAGTGATAGAGAGTGATAGTGAGTGTCAGAGAGTGATAGTGAGTGTCTGAGAGTGTCTGAGAGTGTCAGAGAGTGATAGAGAGTGATAGAGAGTGATATCGAGTATCAGAGAGTGTCAGAGAGCGATAGAGAGTGTCAGAGAGTGATAGAGAGTGTCATAGAGTGTCAGAGAGTGATAGAGAGTGATAGAGAGTGTCAGAGAGTGTCAGATAGTGATAGAGAGTGTCAGAGAGTGTCAGAGAGTGATAGTGAGTGTCTGAGAGTGTCAGATAGTGTCAGAGAGTCATAGAGAGTCATAGAGAGTGTTAGAGAGTGTCAGAGAGTGTCAGAGAGTGTCAGAGAGCGATAGAGAGTGTCAGAGAGTGATAGAGAGTGTCAGAGAGTGTCAGAGAGTGATAGAGAGTGTCAGAGAGTGTCAGAGAGTGTCAGAGAGTGATCGTGAGTGTCTGAGAGTGTCAGATAGTGTCAGAGAGTCATAGAGAGTCTAAGAGAGTGTCAGAGAGTGTCAGAGAGTGTCAGAGAGTGTCAGAGAGTGATAGTGAGCGTCAGAGAGTGTCAGAGAGTGATCGTGAGTGTCTGAGAGTGTCAGATAGTGTCAGAGAGTCATAGAGAGTCTAAGAGAGTGTCAGAGAGTGTCAGAGAGTGTCAGAGAGTGTCAGAGAGTGATAGTGAGCGTCAGAGAGTGTCAGAGAGTGATCGTGAGTGTCTGAGAGTGTCAGATAGTGTCAGAGAGTCATAGAGAGTCTAAGAGAGTGTCAGAGAGTGTCAGAGTGTGTCAGAGAGTGTCAGAGAGTGTCAGAGAGTGATAGTGAGTGTCTGAGAGTGTCTGAGAGCGATAGTGAGTGTCTGAGAGTGTCTGAGAGTGTCAGAGAGTGATAGAGAGTGATAGAGAGTGATATAGAGTGTCAGAGATTGTCAGAGAGTGATAGAGAGTGTCAGAGAGTGATAGAGAGTGTCAGAGAGTGTCAGAGAGTGATAGAGAGTGATAGAGAGTGATAGAGATTGTCAGAGAGTGATAGAGAGTGATATTGAGTGATATTGAGTGATATAGAGTGTCAGAGTGTGTCAGAGAGCGATGGAGAGTGTCAGAGAGTGATAGAGAGTGTCAGAGAGTGTCAGAGAGTGATAGAGAGTGATAGAGAGTGATAGAGAGTGTCAGAGAGTGTCAGAGAGTGATAGTGAGTGTCTGAGAGTGTCAGGTAGTGTCAGAGAGTCACAGAGAGTGTTAGAGAGCGTCAGAGAGTGTCAGAGAGTGTCAGAGAGTAATAGTGAGTGTCTGAGAGTGTCAGAGAGTGTCAGAGAGTGATAGAGAGTGTTAAAGAGTGTCAGAGATTGTCAGAGAGTGATAGAGAGTGTTAGAGAGTGATAGAGAGTGTCAGAGAGTGCTAGAGAGTGTCAGAGAGTGTCAGAGAGTGATATAGAGTGTCAGAGATAGTCAGAGAGCGATAGAGAGTGTCAGAGAGTGATAGAGAGTGATAGAGAGTGTCAGAGAGTGTCAGAGAGTGACAGTGAGTGTCTGAGAGTGATAGAGAGTGACAGAGAGTGATATCGAGTATCAGAGAGTGTCAGAGAGCGATAGAGAGTGTCAGAGAGTGATAGAGAGTGTCAGAGAGTGTCAGAGAGTGATAGAGAGTGATAGAGAGTGTCAGAGAGTGTCAGAGAGTGTCAGAGAGTGATCGTGATTGTCTGAGAGTGTCAGATAGAGTCAGAGAGTCATAGAGAGTCATAGAGAGTGTTAGAGAGTGTCAGAGAGTGTCAGAGAGTGATAGTGAGTGTCTGAGAGTGTCTGAGAGTGTCAGAGAGTGATAGAGAGTGAAAGAGACTGTCAGAGAGTGTCAGAGAGTGTCAGAGAGAGATAGAGAGTGTCAGAGAGTGTCAGAGAGTGTCAGAGAGTGTCAGAGAGTGATAGTGAGTGATAGAGAGTTTCTGAGATTGTCAGAGAGTGTCAGAGAGTGATAGAGAGTGATAGAGAGTGTCAGAGAGAGTCAGAGAGTGTCAGAGAGTGATAGAGAGTGATAGAGAGTGTCAGAGATTGGCAGAGAGTGTCTGAGAGTGTCTGAGAGTGTCAGAGAGTGATAGAGAGTGAAAGAGACTGTCAGAGAGTGTCAGAGAGTGTCAGAGAGTGATAGAGAGTGATAGAGAGTGTCAGAGAGTGTCAAAGAGTGTCAGAGAGTGATAGAGAGTGTCAGAGAGTGTCAGAGAGTGATAGTGAGTGTCTGAGAGTCTTTGAGATTGTCAGAGATTGATGGAGAGTGATAGAGACTGTCAGAGAGTGTCAGAGAGAGAAAGAGTGTGTCAGAGAGTGTCAGAGAGTGATAGTGAGTTTCAGAGAGTTTCAGCGAGTGATAGTGAGTGTCTGAGAGTGTCAGAGAGTGATAGAGAGTGTCAGATAGTGTCAGAGAGTGTCAGAGAGTGATAGTGAGTGTCAGAGAGTGTCAGAGAGTGATAGTGAGTGTCAGAGAGTTTCAGAGAGTGATAGAGAGTGATAGAGAGTGATAGAGAGTGTCAGAGAGTGATAGTGAGTGTCTGAGAGTGTCAGATATTGTCAGAGAGTCATAGAGAGTGTTAGAGAGTGTCAGAGAGTGTCAGTGAGTGTCAGAGAGTGTCAGAGAGTCATAGAGAGTGTTAGAGAGTGTCAGAGAGTGTCAGTGAGTGTCAGAGAGTGTCAGAGAGTGATAGAGAGTGTTAGAGAGTGTCAGAGATTGTCAGAGAGTGATAGAGAGTGTTAGAGAGTGATATAGAGTTGCAGAGAGTGTTAGAGAGTGTCAGAGAGTGATATAGAGTGTCAGAGAGTGTCAGAGAGCGATAGAGAGTGTCAGAGAGTGATAGAGAGTGATAGTGAGTGTCAGAGAGTGATAGTGAGTGTCTGAGAGTGTCTGAGAGTGTCAGAGAGTGATAGAGAGTGATAGAGAGTGATATCGAGTATCAGAGAGTGTCAGAGAGCGATAGAGAGTGTCAGAGAGTGATAGAGAGTGTCATAGAGTGTCAGAGAGTGATAGAGAGTGATAGAGAGTGTCAGAGAGTGTCAGATAGTGATAGAGAGTGTCAGAGAGTGTCAGAGAGTGATAGTGAGTGTCTGAGAGTGTCAGATAGTGTCAGAGAGTCATAGAGAGTCATAGAGAGTGTTAGAGAGTGTCAGAGAGTGTCAGAGAGTGTCAGAGAGCGATAGAGAGTGTCAGAGAGTGATAGAGAGTGTCAGAGAGTGTCAGAGAGTGATAGAGAGTGTCAGAGAGTGTCAGAGAGTGTCAGAGAGTGATAGAGAGTGTCAGAGAGTGTCAGAGAGTGATAGTGAGTGTCTGAGAGTGTCAGATAGTGTCAGAGAGTGTCAGAGAGCGATAGAGAGTGTCAGAGAGTGATAGAGAGTGTCAGAGAGTGTCAGAGAGTGATAGAGAGTGTCAGAGAGTGTCAGAGAGTGTCAGAGAGTGATCGTGAGTGTCTGAGAGTGTCAGATAGTGTCAGAGAGTCATAGAGAGTCTAAGAGAGTGTCAGAGAGTGTCAGAGAGTGTCAGAGAGCGATAGTGAGCGTCAGAGAGTGTCAGAGAGTGATCGTGAGTGTCTGAGAGTGTCAGATAGTGTCAGAGAGTCATAGAGAGTCTAAGAGAGTGTCAGAGAGTGTCAGAGTGTGTCAGAGAGTGTCTGAGAGTGTCTGAGAGCGATAGTGAGTGTCTGAGAGTGTCTGAGAGTGTCAGAGAGTGATAGAGAGTGATAGAGAGTGATATAGAGTGTCAGAGATTGTCAGAGAGTGATAGAGAGTGTTAGAGTGCGATAGAGATTGTCAGAGAGAGTTAGAGAGTGTCAGAGAGTGATATAGAGTGTCAGAGAGTGTCAGAGAGCGATAGAGAGTGTCAGAGAGTGATCGAGAGTGTCAGAGAGTGTCAGAGAGTGATAGAGAGTGACAGAGAGTGATAGAGATTGTCAGAGAGTGATAGAGAGTGATATTGAGTGATATTGAGTGATATAGAGTGTCAGAGTGTGTCAGAGAGCGATGGAGAGTGTCAGAGATTGATAGAGAGTGTCAGAGAGTGTCAGAGAGTGATAGAGAGTGATAGAGAGTGATAGAGAGTGTCAGAGAGTGTCAGAGAGTGATAGTGAGTGTCTGAGAGTGTCAGGTAGTGTCAGAGAGTCACAGAGAGTGTTAGAGAGCGTCAGAGAGTGTCAGAGAGTGTCAGAGAGTAATAGTGAGTGTCTGAGAGTGTCAGAGAGTGTCAGAGAGTGATAGAGAGTGTTAAAGAGTGTCAGAGATTGTCAGAGAGTGATAGAGAGTGTTAGAGAGTGATAGAGAGTGTCAGAGAGTGCTAGAGAGTGTCAGAGAGTGTCAGAGAGTGATATAGAGTGTCAGAGATAGTCAGAGAGCGATAGAGAGTGTCAGAGAGTGATAGAGAGTGATAGAGAGTGTCAGAGAGTGTCAGAGAGTGACAGTGAGTGTCTGAGAGTGATAGAGAGTGACAGAGAGTGATATCGAGTATCAGAGAGTGTCAGAGAGCGATAGAGAGTGTCAGAGAGTGATAGAGAGTGTCAGAGAGTGTCAGAGAGTGATAGAGAGTGATAGAGAGTGTCAGAGAGTGTCAGAGAGTGTCAGAGAGTGATCGTGATTGTCTGAGAGTGTCAGATAGAGTCAGAGAGTCATAGAGAGTCATAGAGAGTGTTAGAGAGTGTCAGAGAGTGTCAGAGAGTAATAGTGAGTGTCTGAGAGTGTCAGAGAGTGTCAGAGAGTGATAGTGAGTGGCTGAGAGTGTCAGAGAGTGTCAGAGAGTGATAGAGAGTGTCAGAGAGTGTCAGAGAGTGTCAGAGAGTGATCGTGATTGTCTGAGAGTGTCAGATAGAGTCAGAGAGTCATAGAGAGTCATAGAGAGTGTTAGAGAGTGTCAGAGAGTGTCAGAGAGTAATAGTGAGTGTCTGAGAGTGTCAGAGAGTGTCAGAGAGTGATAGTGAGTGGCTGAGAGTGTCAGAGAGTGTCAGAGAGTGATAGTGAGTGTCTGAGAGTGTCAGAGAGTGTCAGAGAGTGATAGAGAGTGTCAGTGAGTGATGGAGAGCGTCAGAGAGTGATAGAGAGAGATAAAGAGTGATAGAGAGTGTCAGAGAGTGATAGTGAGTGTCAGAGTGTGATAGTGAGTGTCAGAGAGTGATAGAGAGTGATATTGAGTGATATTGAGTGATATAGAGTGTCAGAGTGTGTCAGAGAGCGATGGAGAGTGTCAGAGAGTGATAGAGAGTGTCAGAGAGTGTCAGAGAGTGAAAGAGAGTGATAGAGAGTGATAGAGAGTGTCAGAGAGTGATAGTGAGTGTCAGAGAGTGTCAGAGAGTGATAGTGAGTGTCTGAGAGTGTCAGACAGTGTCAGAGAGTCATAGAGAGTGTTAGAGAGCGTCAGAGAGTGTCAGAGAGTGTCAGAGAGTGTCAGAGAGTAATAGTGAGTGTCTGAGAGTGTCAGAGAGTGATAGAGAGTGTTAAAGATTGTCAGAGATTGTCAGAGAGTGATATAGAGTGTTAGAGAGTGATAGAGAGTGTCAGAGAGTGCTAGAGAGTGTCAGAGAGTGATAGAGAGTGATAGAGAGGGTCAGAGAGTGTCAGAGAGTGACAGTGAGTGTCTGAGAGTGATAGAGAGTGACAGAGAGTGATAGAGAGTGTCAGAGAGTGATAGAGAGTGTCAGAGAGTGATAGAGAGTGATAGAGAGTGTCAGAGAGTGTCAGAGAGTGTCAGAGAGTGATCGTGATTGTCTGAGAGTGTCAGATAGAGTCAGAGAGTCATAGAGAGTCATAGAGAGTGTTCGAGAGTGTCAGGGAGTGTCAGAGAGAGAAAGAGTGTGTCAGAGAGTGTCAGAGAGTGATAGTGAGTTTCAGAGAGTTTCAGCGAGTGATAGTGAGTGTCTGAGAGTGTCAGAGAGTGATAGAGAGTGTCAGATAGTGTCAGAGAGAGTCAGAGAGTGATAGTGAGTGTCAGAGAGTGTCAGAGAGTGATGGTGAGTGTCAGAGAGTTTCAGAGAGTGATAGTGAGTGTCTGAGAGTGTCAGAGAGTGATAGAGAGTGTTAAAGAGTGTCAGAGATTGTCAGAGAGTGGTAGAGAGTGATATAGAGTGTCAGAGAGTGTCAGATAGTGTCAGAGAGTCATAGAGAGTGTTAGAGAGCGTCAGAGAGTGTCAGAGAGTGTCAGAGAGTGTCAGAGAGTAATAGTGAGTGTCTGAGAGTGTCAGAGAGTGATAGAGAGTGTTAAAGAGTGTCAGAGATTGTCAGAGAGTGATAGAGAGTGATATAGAGTGTCAGAGAGTGTCAGAGAGCGATAGAGAGTGTCAGAGAGTGATAGAGAGTGATAGAGAGTGTCAGAGAGTGTCAGAGAGTGACAGTGAGTGTCTGAGAATGATAGAGAGTGACAGAGAGTGATATCGAGTATCAGAGAGTGTCAGAGAGCGATAGAGAGTGTCAGAGAGTGATAGAGAGTGTCAGAGAGTGTCAGAGAGTGATAGAGAGTGTCAGAGAGTGTCAGAGAGTGTCAGAGAGTGATCGTGATTGTCTGAGAGTGTCAGATAGAGTCAGAGAGTCATAGAGAGTCATAGAGAGTGTTAGAGAGTGTCAGAGAGTAATAGTGAGTGTCTGAGAGTGTCAGAGAGTGTCAGAGAGTGATAGTGAGTATCTGAGAGTGTCAGAGAGTGTCAGAGAGTGATAGTGAGTGTCTGAGAGTGTCAGAGAGTATCAGAGAGTGATAGAGAGTGTCAGTGAGTGATGGAGAGCGTCAGAGAGTGATAGAGAGAGATATAGAGTGATAGAGAGTGTCAGAGAGTGATAGTGAGTGTCAGAGTGTGATAGTGAGTGTCAGAGAGTGATAGAGAGTGATAGAGAGTTTCAGAGAGTGTCTGAGATATTCTGAGAGTGAAATAGAGTGATAGAGAGTGATAGAGAGTGACAGAGAGTGTCAGCGAGTGATGGAGAGTGTCAGAGAGTGATAATGAGTGTCTGAGAGTGTCTGAGAGTGTCAGAGAGTGATAGAGAGTGAAAGAGACTGTCAGAGAGTGTCAGAGATTGTCAGAGAGAGATAGAGAGTGTCAGAGAGTGGCAGAGAGTGTCAGAGAGTGTCAGAGAGTGTCAGAGAGTGTCAGAGAGTGATAGTGAGTGATAGAGAGTTTCTGAGATTGTCAGAGAGCGATAGTGAGTGATAGAGAGTGATAGAGAGTGTCAGAGAGTGTCAAAGAGTGTCAGAGAGTGTCAGAGAGTGATAGAGAGTGTCAGAGAGTGTCAGAGAGTAATAGTGAGTGTCTGAGAGTCTCTGAGATTGTCAGAGATTGATGGAGAGTGATAGAGACTGTCAGAGAGTGTCAGAGAGTGTCAGAGAGAGAAAGAGTGTGTCAGAGAGTGTCAGAGAGTGATAGTGGGTTTCAGAGAGTTTCAGCGAGTGATAGTGAGTGTCTGAGAGTGTCAGAGAGTGATAGAGAGTGTCAGATATTGTCAGAGAGTGTCAGAGAGTGATAGTGAGTGTCAGAGAGTGTCAGAGAGTGATAGAGAGTGTCAGAGAGTGTCAGAGAGTGATAGTGAGTGTCTGAGAGTGTCAGATAGTGTCAGAGAGTCATAGAAAGTGTTAGAGAGTGTCAGAGAGTGTCAGTGAGTGTCAGAGAGTGTCAGAGAGTGATAGAGAGTGTTAGAGAGTGTCAGAGATTGTCAGAGAGTGATAGAGAGTGTTAGAGAGCGATAGAGAGTGTCAGAGAGTGATAGAGAGTGTCAGAGAGTGTCAGAGAGTGATAGTGACTGTCTGAGAGTGTCTGAGAGTGTCAGAGAGTGATAGAGAGTGATAGAGAGTGATATCGAGTATCAGAGAGTGTCAGAGAGTGATAGAGAGTGTCAGAGAGTGTCAGAGAGTGATAGAGAGTGATAGAGAGTGATAGAGAGTGTCAGAGAGTGTCAGATAGTGATAGAGAGTGTCAGAGAGTGTCAGAGAGTGATAGTGAGTGTCTGAGAGTGTCAGAGAGTGTCAGAGAGTGTCAGTGAGTGATGGAGAGCGTCAGAGAGTGATAGAGAGAGATAGAGAGTGATAGAGAGTGTCAGAGAGTGATAGTGAGTGTCAGAGTCTGATAGTGAGTGTCAGAGAGTGATAGAGAGTGATAGAGAGTTTCAGAGAGTGTCTGAGATATTCTGAGAGTGAAATAGAGTGATAGAGAGTGATAGAGAGTGACAGAGAGTGTCAGCGAGTGATGGAGAGTGTCAGAGAGTGATAATGAGTGTCTGAGAGTGTCTGAGAGTGTCAGAGAGTGATAGAGAGTGAAAGAGACTGTCAGAGAGTGTCAGAGAGTGTCAGAGAGAGAGAGAGAGTGTCAGAGAGTGGCAGAGAGTGTCAGAGAGTGTCAGAGAGTGTCAGAGAGTAATAGTGAGTGTCTGAGAGTGTCAGAGAGTGTCAGAGAGTGATAGTGAGTGTCTGAGAGTGTCAGAGAGTGTCAGTGAGTGATGGAGAGCGTCAGAGAGTGATAGAGAGAGATAGAGAGTGATAGAGAGTGTCAGAGAGTGATAGTGAGTGTCAGAGTGTGATAGTGAGTGTCAGAGAGTGATAGAGAGTGATAGAGAGTTTCAGAGAGTGTCTGAGATATTCTGAGAGTGAAATAGAGTGATAGAGAGTGATAGAGAGTGACAGAGAGTGTCAGCGAGTGATGGAGAGTGTCAGAGAGTGATAATGAGTGTCTGAGAGTGTCTGAGAGTGTCAGAGAGTGATAGAGAGTGAAAGAGACTGTCAGAGAGTGTCAGAGAGTGTCAGAGAGAGATAGAGAGTGTCAGAGAGTGGCAGAGAGTGTCAGAGAGTGTCAGAGAGTGTCAGAGAGTGATAGTGAGTGATAGAGAGTTTCTGAAATTGTCAGAGAGCGATAGTGAGAGATAGAGAGTGATAGAGAGTGTCAGAGAGTGTCAAAGAGTGTCAGAGAGTGTCAGAGAGTGATAGAGAGAGTCAGAGAGTGTCAGAGAGTAATAGTGAGTGTCTGAGAGTCTCTGAGATTGTCAGAGATTGATGGAGAGTGATAGAGACTGTCAGAGAGTGTCAGAGAGTGTCAGAGAGAGAAAGAGTGTGTCAGAGAGTGTCAGAGAGTGTTAGTGAGTTTCAGAGAGTTTCAGCGAGTGATAGTGAGTGTCTGAGAGTGTCAGAGAGTGATAGAGAGTGTCAGATATTGTCAGAGAGTGTCAGAGAGTGATAGTGAGTGTCAGAGAGTGTCAGAGAGTGATAGTGAGTGTCAGAGAGTGTCAGAGAGTGATAGAGAGTGATAGAGAGTGTCAGAGAGTGTCAGAGAGCGATAGTGAGTGTCTGAGAGTGTCAGATAATGTCAGAGAGTCATAGAAAGTGTTAGAGAGTGTCAGAGAGTGTCAGTGAGTGTCAGAGAGTGTCAGAGAGTGATAGAGAGTGTTAGAGAGTGTCAGAGATTGTCAGAGAGTGATAGAGAGTGTTAGAGAGTGATAGAGAGTTGCAGAGAGTGTTAGAGAGTGTCAGAGAGTGATATAGAGTGTCAGAGAGTGTCAGAGAGCTATAGAGAGTGTCAGAGAGTGATAGAGAGTGTCAGAGAGTGTCAGAGAGTGATAGCGACTGTCTGAGAGTGATAGAGAGTGTCAGAGAGTGTCAGAGAGTGATAGAGAGTGTCAGAGAGTGTCAGAGAGTGATAGTGAGTGTCTGAGAGTGTCAGATAGTGTCAGAGAGTCATAGAGAGTCATAGAGAGTGATAGTGAGTGTCTGAGAGTGTCAGAGAGTGTCAGTGAGTGATGGAGAGCGTCAGAGAGTGATAGAGAGAGATAGAGAGTGATAGAGAGTGTCAGAGAGTGATAGTGAGTGTCAGAGTGTGATAGTGAGTGTCAGAGAGTGATAGAGAGTGATAGAGAGTTTCAGAGAGTGTCTGAGATATTCTGAGAGTGAAATAGAGTGATAGAGAGTGATAGAGAGTGACAGAGAGTGTCAGCGAGTGATGGAGAGTGTCAGAGAGTGATAATGAGTGTCTGAGAGTGTCTGAGAGTGTCAGAGAGTGATAGAGAGTGAAAGAGACTGTCAGAGAGTGTCAGAGAGTGTCAGAGAGAGATAGAGAGTGTCAGAGAGTGGCAGAGAGTGTCAGAGAGTGTCAGAGAGTGTCAGAGAGTGTCAGAGAGTGATAGTGAGTGATAGAGAGTTTCTGAAATTGTCAGAGAGCGATAGTGAGAGATAGAGAGTGATAGAGAGTGTCAGAGAGTGTCAAAGAGTGTCAGAGAGTGTCAGAGAGTGATAGAGAGTGTCAGAGAGTGTCAGAGAGTAATAGTGAGTGTCTGAGAGTCTCTGAGATTGTCAGAGATTGATGGAGAGTGATAGAGACTGTCAGAGAGTGTCAGAGAGTGTCAGAGAGAGAAAGAGTGTGTCAGAGAGTGTCAGAGAGTGATAGTGAGTTTCAGAGAGTTTCAGCGAGTGATAGTGAGTGTCTGAGAGTGTCAGAGAGTGATAGAGAGTGTCAGATATTGTCAGAGAGTGTCAGAGAGTGATAGTGAGTGTCAGAGAGTGTCAGAGAGTGATAGTGAGTGTCAGAGAGTGTCAGAGAGTGATAGAGAGTGATAGAGAGTGTCAGAGAGTGTCAGAGAGCTATAGTGAGTGTCTGAGAGTGTCAGATAGTGTCAGAGAGTCATAGAAAGTGTTAGAGAGTGTCAGAGAGTGTCAGTGAGTGTCAGAGAGTGTCAGAGAGTGATAGAGAGTGTTAGAGAGTGTCAGAGATTGTCAGAGAGTGATAGAGAGTGTTAGAGAGTGATAGAGAGTTGCAGAGAGTGTTAGAGAGTGTCAGAGAGTGATATAGAGTGTCAGAGAGTGTCAGAGAGCGATAGAGAGTGTCAGAGAGTGATAGAGAGTGTCAGAGAGTGTCAGAGAGTGATAGTGACTGTCTGAGAGTGATAGAGAGTGTCAGAGAGTGTCAGAGAGTGATAGAGAGTGATAGAGAGTGATAGAGAGTGTCAGAGAGTGTCAGATAGTGATAGAGAGTGTCAGAGAGTGTCAGAGAGTGATAGTGAGTGTCTGAGAGTGTCAGATAGTGTCAGAGAGTCATAGAGAGACATAGAGAGTGTTAGAGAGTGTCAGAGAGTGTCAGAGAGTGTCAGAGAGCGATAGAGAGTGTCAGAGAGTGATAGAGAGTGTCAGAGAGTGATAGAGAGTGTCAGAGAGTGTCAGAGAGTGTCAGAGAGCGTTCGTGAGTGTCTGAGAGTGTCAGATAGTGTCAGAGAGTCATAGAGAGTCTAAGAGAGTGTCAGAGAGTGTCAGAGTGTGTCAGAGAGTGTCAGAGAGTGTCAGAGAGTGATAGTGAGTGTCTGAGAGTGTCTGAGAGTGATAGTGAGTGTCTGAGAGTGTCTGAGAGTGTCAGAGAGTGATAGAGAGTGATATAGAGTGATATAGAGTGTCAGAGATTGTCAGAGAGTGATAGAGAGTGTTAGAGAGCGATAGAGATTGTCAGAGAGAGTTAGAGAGTGTCAGAGAGTGATATAGAGTTTCAGAGAGTGTCAGAGAGCGATAGAGAGTGTCAGAGAGTGTCAGAGAGTGTCAGAGAGTCATAGAGAGGCATAGAGAGTGTCAGAGAGTGTCAGAGAGTGATAGAGAGTGATAGAGAGTGATAGAGAGTGTCAGAGAGTGATAGAGAGTGATATTGAGTGATATTGAGTGATATAGAGTGTCAGAGAGTGTCAGAGAGCGATGGAGAGTGTCAGAGAGTGATAGAGAGCGTCAGAGAGTGTCAGAGAGTGATAGAGAGTGATAGAGAGTGATAGAGAGTGTCAGAGAGTGTCAGAGAGTGTCAGAGAGTGATAGTGAGTGTCTGAGAGTGTCAGATAGTGTCAGAGAGTCATAGAGAGTGTTAGAGAGCGTCAGAGAGTGTCAGAGAGTGTCAGATAGTGTCAGAGAGTAATAGTGAGTGTCTGAGAGTGTCAGAGAGTGTCAGAGAGTGATAGAGAGTGTTAAACAGTGTCAGAGATTGTCAGAGAGTGATAGAGAGTGTTAGAGAGTGATAGAGAGTGTCAGAGAGTGCTAGAGAGTGTCAGAGAGTGTCAGAGAGTGATATAGTGTGTCAGAGAGTGTCAGAGAGCGATAGAGAGTGTCAGAGAGTGAGAGAGAGTGTCAGGGAGTGTCAGAGAGTGACAGTGAGTGTCTGAGAGTGTCAGAGAGTGTCAGAGAGTGATAGAGAGTGATAGAGAGTGATATCGAGTATCAGAGAGTGTCAGAGAGCGATAGAGAGTGTCAGAGAGTGATAGAGAGTGTCAGAGAGTGTCAGAGAGTGATAGAGAGTGATAGAGAGTGTCAGAGAGTGTCAGAGACTGTCAGAGAGTGATCGTGATTGTCTGAGAGTGTCAGATAGAGTCAGAGAGTCATAGAGAGTCATAGAGAGTGTTAGAGAGTGTCAGAGAGTGTCAGAGAGTAATAGTGAGTGTCTGAGAGTGTCAGAGAGTGTCAGAGAGTGATAGTGAGTGTCTGAGAGTGTCAGAGAGTGTCAGAGAGTGTCAGAGAGTGATAGAGATTGTCAGAGAGTGATAGTGATTTTCAGAGTGTATCAGAGAACGATAGTGAGTGTCTGAGAGTGTCAAAGAGTGATAGAGAGTGTCAGAGAGTGATGGAGAGTGTCAGAGAGTGTCAGAGAGTGTCAGAGAGTGATAGAGAGTGTCAGAGAGTGTCAGAGAGTGATAGAGAGTGATAGAGAGTGTCAGAGAGTGTCAGAGAGTGATAGTGAGTGTCTGAGAGTGTCAGAGAGTGTCAGAGAGTGATAGAGAGTGTCAGCGAGTGATAGAGAGCGTCAGAGAGTGATAGAGAGAGATAGAGAGTGATAGAGAGTGTCAGAGAGTGATAGTGAGTGTCAGAGTGTGATAGTGAGTGTCAGAGAGTGATAGAGAGTGATAGAGAGTTTCAGAGAGTGTCTGAGATATTCTGAGAGTGAAATAGAGTGATAGAGAGTGATAGAGAGTGACAGAGAGTGTCAGCGAGTGATAGAGAGTGTCAAAGAGTGATAATGAGTGTCTGAGAGTGTCAGAGAGTGATAGAGAGTGAAAGAGACTTGCAGAGAGTGTCAGAGAGTGACAGAGAGAGATAGAGAGTGTCAGAGAGTGGCAGAGAGTGTCAGAGAGTGTCAGAGAGTGTCAGAGAGTGATAGTGAGTGATAGTGAGTGATAGTGAGTTTCTGAGATTGTCAGAGAGCAATAGTGAGTGATAGAGAGTGATAGAGAGTGTCAGAGAGTGTCAGAGAGTGTCAGAGAGTGTCAGAGAGTGATAGAGAGTGTCTGGGAGTGTCAGAGAGTGATAGTGAGTGTCTGAGAGTCTCTGAGATTGTCAGAGATTGATGGAGAGTGATAGAGACTGTCAGAGAGTGTCAGAGAGAGAAAGAGAGTGTCAGAGATTGTCAGAGAGTGATAGTGAGTTTCAGAGAGTTTCAGCGAGTGATAGTGAGTGTCTGAGAGTGTCAGAGAGTGATAGAGAGTGTCAGATAGTGTCAGAGAGTGTCAGAGAGTGATAGTGAGTGTCAGAGAGTGATAGTGAGTGTCAGAGAGTGTCAGAGAGTGATAGAGAGTGTCAGAGAGTGTCAGAGAGTGTCAGAGAGATATAGAGAGTGATAGAGAGTGTCAGAGAGTGTCAGAGAGTGATACTGAGTGATAGTGAGTGTCTGAGAGAGTCAGAGACTGTCAGAGAGTGATAGAGAGTGTCAGAGAGAGTCAGAGAGTGTCAGAGAGTGATAGAGAGTGTCAGAGAGTGTCAGAGAGTGTCAGAGAGTGATAGTGAGTGTCAGAGAGTGATAGAGAGTGTCAGAGAGTGTCAGAGAGTGATAGTGAGTGTCTGAGAGTGTCTGAGAGTGATAGTGAGTGTCTGAGAGTGTCTGAGAGTGTCAGAGAGTGATAGAGAGTGATAGGGAGTGATATAGAGTGTCAGAGAGTGATAGAGAGTGTTAGAGAGCGATAGAGATTGTCAGAGAGAGTTACAGAGTGTCAGAGAGAGTTATAGAGTGTCAGAGAGTGTCAGAGAGTGATAGAGAGTGTCAGAGAGTGTCAGAGAGTCATATTGAGTGATATTGAGTGATATAGAGTGTCAGAGTGTGTCAGAGAGCGATGGAGAGTGTCAGAGAGTGATAGAGAGTGTCAGAGAGTGTCAGAGAGTGATAGAGAGTGATAGAGAGTGATAGAGAGTGTCAGAGAGTGTCAGAGAGAGTTAGAGAGTGTCAGAGAGTGTTATAGAGTGTCAGAGAGTGTCAGAGAGTGATAGAGAGTGTCAGAGAGTGTCAGAGAGCGATGGAGAGTGTCAGAGAGTGATAGAGAGTGTCAGAGAGTGTCAGAGAGTGATAGAGAGTGATAGAGAGTGATAGAGAGTGTCAGAGAGTGTCAGAGAGTGATAGTGAGTGTCTGAGAGTGTCAGATAGTGTCAGAGAGTCATAGAGAGTGTTAGAGAGCGTCAGAGAGTGTCAGTGAGTGTCAGAGAGTAATAGTGAGTGTCTGAGAGTGTCAGAGAGTGTCAGAGAGTGATAGAGAGTGTTAAAGAGTGTCAGAGATTGTCAGAGAGTGATAGAGAGTGTTAGAGAGTGATAGAGAGTGTCAGAGAGTGCTAGAGAGTGTCAGAGAGCGTCAGAGAGTGATATAGAGTGTCAGAGAGTGTCAGAGAGCGACAGAGAGTGTCAGAGAGTGATAGAGAGTGTCAGAGAGTGTCAGAGAGTGACAGTGAGTGTCTGAGAGTGTCAGAGAGTGTCAGAGCGTGATAGAGAGTGATAGAGAGTGATATCGAGTATCAGAGAGTGTCAGAGAGCGATAGAGAGTGTCAGAGAGTGATAGAGAGTGTCAGAGAGTGTCAGAGAGTGATAGAGAGTGATAGAGAGTGTCAGAGAGTGTCAGAGAGTGTCAGAGAGTGATCGTGATTGTCTGAGAGTGTCAGATATAGTCAGAGAGTCATAGAGAGTCATAGAGAGTGTTAGAGAGTGTCAGAGAGTGTCAGAGAGTAATAGTGAGTGTCTGAGAGTGTCAGTTAGTGTCAGAGAGTGATAGTGAGTGTCAGAGAGTGTCAGAGAGTGTCAGAGAGTGTCAGAGAGTGTCAGAGAGCGATTGAGAGTGTCAGAGAGTGATAGAGAGTGTCAGAGAGTGATAGAGAGCGTCTGAGAGAATCTGAGAGTGACAGAGAGTGAAAGAGAGTTTCTGAGAGTGTCAGTGAGTGTCAGAGAGTGATAGTGAGTGTCTGAGAGTGTCAGTGAGTTATAGATAGTGATAGAGTGCCTCTGAGAATGTCAGAGAGTGTCAGAGAGTGATAGAGAGTGTCAGAGAGAGTTAGAGAGTGACAGAGAGTGTCTGAGAGTGTCAGTGAGAGTCAGAGAGTGATAGAGAGTGTCAGAAAGTGATAGAGAGTGATAGAGAGTGTCTGAGAGTGTCAGAGAGTGTCAGAGTATGTGAGAGTGTCAGCGAGCGATAGAGAGTGTCAGAGAGTGATAGAGAATGTCAGAGAGTGATAGGGAGAGTCAGAGAGTGATAGGGAGAATCTGAGCGTGTCTGAGAGTGACAGAGAGTGACAGAGAGTGTCTGAGAGTGTCAGTGAGTGTCAGAGAGTGATAGAGAGTGTCTGAGAGTGTCTGAGAGTGACAGAGAGTGTCAGAGTGTGTCACAGAGTTTCTGAGTTTGTCAGAGAGAGTCAGAGAGTGATAGAGAGTGATAGAGAGTGTCACAGAGTTTCTTTGAGTGATAGAGAGTGTCAGAGAGTGTCAGAGAGTGACAGAGAGTGATAGAGAGAGGCTGAGAGTGACAGAGAGCGTCTGAGAGTGTCAATGAATGTCAGAGAGTGATAGAGAGTGTCAGAGAGTGATAGAGAGTGTCAGAGAGTGAGGGAGAGATTCTGAGAGTGTCAGAGAGTGTCAGAGAGTGATAGAGAGTGATAGAGAGTGTCTGAGAGTGTCAGGAAGTGTCAGAGAACGAAAGAGAGTGTCAGAGAGTGATAGAGAGTGTCAGAGAGTGATAGAGATTGTCTGAGAGTGTCTGAGAGTGACAGGGAGTGTCTGAGAGTGATAGAGAGTGATAGAGAGTGTCTGAGGGTGTCAGAAAGTGTCAGAGTGTGTCAGAGAGTGCCAGAGAGCGAAATAGAGTGTCAGAGAGTGATAGAGAGTGTCAGAGAGTGATAGAGAGTGTCTGAGAGTGACAGAGAGTGTCTGAGAGTGACAGCGAGTGTCTGAGAGTGTCAGTGAGTTTCAGAGTTTGATAGAGAGTGATAGAGAGTGATAAAGAGTTTCAGAGTGTGTCATTGAGTGATAGAGAGTGTCAGACAGTGTCAGAGTGTGATAGAGTGTGTCAGAGAGTGTCAGAGAGTGTTAGAGAGTGTAAGAGAGTGATAGAGCGTGATAGAGAGTGTCAGAGAGTGATAGAGAGAGTCAGAGAGTGATAGAGAGTGACAGAGAGAGTCATAGAGTGATAGAGAGTGTCAGAGTGCGTCGGAGAGTGATAGAGAGTGATTGAGTGTGTCAGAGAGTTTCAGAGAGCGATTGAGAGTGTCAGAGAGTGATAGAGAGTGTCAGAGAGTGTCAGAGAGTGATAGAGAGTGTCAGAGAGTGATAGAGAGCGTCTGAGAGAGTCTGAGAGTGACAGAGTGAAAGAGAGTTTCTGAGAGTGTCAGTGAGTGTCAGAGAGTGATAGTGAGTGTCTGAGAGTGTCAGTGAGTTATAGATAGTGATAGAGTGCCTCTGAGAATGTCAGAGAGTGTCAGAGAGTGATAGAGAGTGTCAGAGAGAGTTAGAGAGTGACAGAGAGTGTCTGAGAGTGTCAGTGAGAGTCAGAGAGTGATAGAGAGTGTCAGAAAGTGATAGAGAGTGATAGAGAGTGTCTGAGAGTGTCAGAGAGTGTCAGAGTATGTGAGAGTGTCAGAGAGCGATAGAGAGTGTCAGAGAGTGATAGAGAGTGTCAGAGAGTGTCTGAGAGTGACAGGGAGTGTATGGGAGTGATAGAGAGTGATAGAGAGTGTCTGAGGGTGTCAGAAAGTGTCAGAGTGTGTCAGAGAGTGTCAGAGAGCGAAATAGAGTGTCTGAGAGTGATAGAGAGTGTCAGAGAGTGATAGAGAGTGTCTGAGAGTGTCTGAGAGTGACAGAGAGTGTCTGAGAGTGACAGCGAGTGTCTGAGAGTGTCACTGAGTGTCAGAGTTTGATAGAGAGTGATAGAGAGTGATAAAGAGTTTCAGAGTGTGTCATTGAGTGATAGAGAGTGTCAGACAGTGTCAGAGTGTGATAGAGTGTGTCAGAGAGTGTCAGAGAGTGTTAGAGAGTGTAAGAGAGTGATAGAGCGTGATAGAGAGTGTCAGAGAGTGATAGAGAGAGTCAGAGAGTGATAGAGAGTGACAGAGAATGTCTGAGGGTGTCAGAGAGTGTCAGTGTGTCAGAGAGTGATAAAGAGTGATAGAGAGTGTCAGAGAGTGCCATAGAGTTATAGAGAGTGTCAGAGTGCGTCGGAGAGTGATAGAGAGTGATTGAGTGTGTCAGAGAGTTTCAGAGAGCGATTGAGAGTGTCAGAGAGTGATAGTGAGTGTCAGAGAGTGTCAGAGAGTGATAGAGAGTGTCAGAGAGTGATAGAGAGCGTCTGAGAGAGTCTGAGAGTGACAGAGAGTGAAAGAGAGTTTCTGAGAGTGTCAGTGAGTGTCAGAGAGTGATAGTGAGTGTCTGAGAGTGTCAGTGAGTTATAGATAGTGATAGAGTGCCTCTGAGAATGTCAGAGTGTCAGAGAGTGATAGAGAGTGTCAGAGAGAGTTAGAGAGTGACAGAGAGTGTCTGAGAGTGTCAGTGAGAGTCAGAGAGTGATAGAGAGTGTCAGAAAGTGATAGAGAGTGATAGAGAGTGTCTGAGAGTGTCAGAGAGTGTCAGAGTATGTGAGAGTGTCAGAGAGCGATAGAGAGCGTCAGAGAGTGATAGAGAGTGTCAGAGAGTGATAGGGAGAGTCAGAGAGTGATAGGGAGAATCTGAGCGTGTCTGAGAGTGACAGAGAGTGTCTGAGAGTGTCAGAGAGAGTCAGAGAGTGATAGAGAGTGATAGAGAGTGTCACAGAGTGTCTTTGAGTGATAGAGAGTGTCAGAGAGTGTCAGAGAGTGATAGAGAGAGGCTGAGATTGACAGAGAGCGTCTGAGAGTGTCAATGAATGTCAGAGAGTGATAGAGAGTGTCAGAGAGTGATAGAGAGTGTCAGAGAGTGAGAGAGAGATTCTGAGAGTGTCAGAGAGTGTCAGAGAGTGATAGAGAGTGATAGAGAGTGTCTGAGAGTGTCAGAAAGTGTCAGAGAACGAAAGAGAGTGTCAGAGAGTGGTAGAGAGTGTCTGAGAGTGTCTGAGAGTGACAGAGAGTGTTTGAGAGTGATAGAGAGTGTCTGAGGGTGTCAGAAAGTGTCAGAGTGTGTCAGAGAGCGAAAGAGAGTGTCAGAGAGTGATAGAGAGTGTCAGAGAGTGATAGAGAGTGTCTGAGAGTGACAGAGAGTGTCTGAGAGTGACAGCGAGTGTCTGAGAGTGTCAGTGAGTGTCAGAGTTTGATAGAGAGTGATAGCGAGTGATAAAGAGTTTCAGAGTGTGTCATTGAGTGATAGAGAATGTCAGACAGTGTCAGAGTGTGATAGAGTGTGTCAGAGAGTGTCAGAGAGTGTTAGAGAGTGTAAGAGAGTGATAGAGCGTGATAGAGAGTGTCAGAGAGTGATAGAGAGAGTCAGAGAGTGATAGAGAGTGACAGAGAATGTCTGAGGTTGTCAGAGAGTATCAGTGTGTCAGAGAGTGATAGAGAGTGATAGAGAGTGTCAGAGAGTGTCATAGAGTGATAGAGAGTGTCAGTGTGCGTCGGAGAGTGATAGAGAGTGATTGAGTGTGTCAGAGAGTTTCAGAGAGCGATTGAGAGTGTCAGAGAGTGATAGAGAGTGTCAGAGAGTGTCAGAGAGTGATAGAGAGTGTCAGAGATTGATAGAGAGCGTCTGAGAGAGTCTGAGAGTGACAGAGAGTGAAAGAGAGTGTCTGAGAGTGTCAGTGAGTGTCACAGAGTGATAGTGAGCGTCTGAGAGTGTCAGTGAGTGATAGAGAGTGTCAGGGAGTGATAGAGAGTGTCAGAGCGTGATAGAGAGTGTCTGAGAGTGACAGAGAGTGTCTGAGAGTGACAGCGAGTGTCTGAGAGTGTCTGTGAGTGTCAGAGAGTGATAGAGAGTGATAGAGAGTGATGGAGAGTGATAAAGAATGATAGAGAGTTTCAGAGAGTGTCATTGAGTGATAGAGAGTGACAGACAATGTCAGAGTGTGACAGAGTGTGTCAGAGAGTGATAGAGAGTGATAAAGAGTGTCAGAGAGTGTCATAGAATGATAGAGAGTGTCAGAGTCTGTCAGAGAGTGACAGAGAGTGATTGAGTGTGTCAGAGAGTTTCAGAGAGCGATTGAGAGTGTCAGAGAGTGAAAGAGAGCGTCTCAGAGAGTCTGAGAGTGACAGAGAGTGAAAGAGAGTTTCTGAGAGTGTCAGTGAAAGTCAGAGAGTGATAGAGTGTGTCAGACAGTGATAGAGAGTGATAGAGAGTGTCTGAGAGTGTCAGTGAGTTATAGAGAGTGATAGAGAGCCTCTGAGAATGTCAGAGAGTGTCAGAGAGTGATCGAGAGTGTCAGAGAGAGTTAGAGAGTGACAGAGAGTGTCTGAGAGTGTCAGTGAGTGTCAGAGAGTGATAGAGTGTGTCAGAGAGTGATAGAGAGCGTCTGAGAGAGTCTGAGAGTGACAGAGAGTGAAAGAGAGTTTCTGAGAGTGTCAGTGAGTGTCAGAGAGTGATAGTGAGTGTCTGAGAGTGTCAGTGAGTTATAGATAGTGATAGAGTGCCTCTGAGAATGTCAGAGAGTGTCAGAGAGTGATAGAGAGTGTCAGAGAGAGTTAGAGAGTGACAGAGAGTGTCTGAGAGTGTCAGTGAGAGTCAGAGAGTGATAGAGAGTGTCAGAAAGTGATAGAGAGTGATAGAGAGTGTCTGAGAGTGTCAGAGAGTGTCAGAGTATGTGAGAGTGTCAGAGAGCGATAGAGAGTGTCAGAGAGTGATAGAGAGTGTCAGAGATTGATAGGGAGAGTCAGAGAGTGATAGGGAGAATCTGAGCGTGTCTGAGAGTGACAGAGAGAGACAGAGAGTGACAGAGAGTGTCTGAGAGTGTCAGTGAGTGTCAGAGAGTGATAGAGAGTGTCTGAGAGTGTCTGAGAGTGACAGAGAGTGTCAGAGTGTGTCACAGAGTTTCTGAGTTTGTTAGAGAGAGTCAGAGAGTGATAGAGAGTGATAGAGAGTGTCACAGAGTGTCTTTGAGTGATAGAGAGTGTCAGAGAGTGTCAGAGAGTGATAGAGAGAGGCTGAGAGTGACAGAGAGCGTCTGAGAGTGTCAATGAATGTCAGAGAGTGATAGAGAGTGTCAGAGAGTGATAGAGAGTGTCAGAGAGTGAGAGAGAGATTCTGAGAGTGTCAGAGAGTGTCAGAGAGTGATAGAGAGTGATAGAGAGTGTCTGAGAGTGTCAGAAAGTGTCAGAGAACGAAAGAGAGTGTCAGAGAGTGATAGAGAGTGTCAGAGAGTGATATAGAGTGTCTGAGAGTATCTGAGAGTGACAGAGAGTGTTTGAGAGTGATAGAGAGTGTCTGAGGGTGTCAGAAAGTGTCAGAGTGTGTCAGAGAGCGAAAGAGAGTGTCAGAGAGTGATAGAGAGTGTCAGAGAGTGATAGAGAGTGTCTGAGAGTGACAGAGAGTGTCGGAGAGTGACAGCGAGTGTCTGAGAGTGTCAGTGAGTGTCAGAGTTTGATAGAGAGTGATAGAGAGTGATAAAGAGTTTCAGAGTGTGTCATTGAGTGATAGAGAATGTCAGACAGTGTCAGAGTGTGATAGAGTGTGTCAGAGAGTGTCAGAGAGTGTTAGAGAGTGTAAGAGAGTGATAGAGCGTGATAGAGAGTGTCAGAGAGTGATAGAGAGAGTCAGAGAGTGATAGAGAGTGACAGAGAATGTCTGAAGTTGTCAGAGAGTATCAGTGTGTCAGAGAGTGATAGAGAGTGATAGAGAGTGTCAGAGAGTGTCATAGAGTGATAGAGAGTGTCAGAGTGCGTCGGAGAGTGATAGAGAGTGATTGAGTGTGTCAGAGAGTTTCAGAGAGCGATTGAGAGTGTCAGAGAGTGATAGAGAGTGTCAGAGAGTGTCAGAGAGTGATAGAGAGTGTCAGAGATTGATAGAGAGCGTCTGAGAGAGTCTGAGAGTGACAGAGAGTGAAAGAGAGTGTCTGAGAGTGTCAGTGAGTGTCACAGAGTGATAGTGAGCGTCTGAGAGTGTCAGTGAGTGATAGAGAGTGTCAGGGAGTGATAGAGAGTGTCAGAGAGTGATAGAGAGTGTCTGAGAGTGACAGAGAGTGTCTGAGAGTGACAGCGAGTGTCTGAGAGTGTCTGTGAGTGTCAGAGAGTGATAGAGAGTGATAGAGAGTGATGGAGAGTGATAAAGAGTGATAGAGAGTTTCAGAGAGTGTCATTGAGTGATAGAGAGTGTCAGACAATGTCAGAGTGTGACAGAGTGTGTCAGAGAGTGATAGAGAGTGATAAAGAGTGTCAGAGAGTGTCATAGAATGATAGAGAGTGTCAGAGTGTGTCAGAGAGTGACAGAGAGTGATTGAGTGTGTCAGAGAGTTTCAGAGAGCGATTGAGAGTGTCAGAGAGTGAAAGAGAGCGTCTCAGAGAGTCTGAGAGTGACAGAGAGTGAAAGAGAGTTTCTGAGAGTGTCAGTGAGTTATAGAGAGTGATAGAGAGCCTCTGAGAATGTCAGAGAGTGTCAGAGAGTGATCGAGAGTGTCAGAGAGAGTTAGAGAGTGACAGAGAGTGTCTGAGAGTGTCAGTGAGTGTCAGAGAGTGATAGAGTGTGTCAGACAGTGATAGAGAGTGATAGAGAGTGTCTGAGAGTGTCAGAGAGTGTCAGAGTATGTGAGAGTGTCAGAGAGCGATAGAGAGTGTCAGAGAGTGATAGAGAGTGTCAGAGAGTGATAGAGAGAGTCAGAGAGTGATAGAGAGAATCTGAGCGTGTCTGAGAGTGACAGAGAGTGACAGAGAGTATCTGAGAGTGTCAGTGAGTGTCAGAGAGTGATAGAGAGTGTCTGACAGTGACTGAGAGTGATAGAGAGTGATAGACAGTGTCTGAGACAGTCAGAGAGTGTCAGAGAGTGATAGAGAGTGATAGAGAGTGTCAGAGAGTGTCAGAGAGTGTCAGAGAGTGATAGAGAGTGATAGAGCGTGTCAGAGAGTGTCAAAGAGTGTCAGAGTGTGTCACAGAATGTCTGAGAGTGTCAGAGAGTGTCAGGGTGTGATAGAGAGTGATAGAGAGTGTATGAGAGTGTCCGAGAGTGTCAGAGTGTGTCAGAGAGAGTCAGAGAATGATAGAGAGTGATAGAGAAAGTCATAGAGTGCCATTGAGTGATAGAGAGTTTCAGAGAGTGTCAGAGAGTGATCGAGAGTGTCAGGGAGTGCTAGAGTGTGTCAGAGAGTGATAGAGAGTGTCAGCGAGTGATAGAGAGTGATAGAGAGTGATTAAGTGTGTCAGAGAGTGTTAGAGAGTGATACAGAGTGATGGAGAGTATCTGAGAGTGTCTGTGAGTGTCAGAGAGTGTCAGAGAGTGTCAGAGAGTGTCAGAGAGTGTCAGAGAGAGACAAAGGTGGCAGAAAGTGTCTGAGAGTGTCAGAGAGTGTCATAGAATGATAGAGAGAGTCAGAGTGTGTCACAGAGTGTCTGAGTGTGTCAGAGAGTGTCAGAGAGTGATAGAGAGTTACAGAGATTGTCAGAGAGTGTCAGAGAGTGATAGAGAGTGATAGAGAGTGTCAGAGAGTGATAGAGAGTGTCTGAGAGTGACAGAGAGCGTCTGAGAGTGTCAATGAGTGTCAGAGAGTGATAGAGAGTGTCAGAGAGTGTCAGAGAGTGATAGAGAGTGTCAGAGAGTGATAGAGAGTGTCTGAGAATGTCAGAGAGTGATAGAGAGTGTCAGAGAGTGATAGAGAGTGTCTGAGAGTGTCAGAGAGTGAGAGAGAGATTCTGAGAGTGTCAGAGAGTGTCAGAGAGTGATAGAGAGTGATAGAGAGTGTCTGAGAGTGTCAGAAAGTGTCAGAGAACGAAAGAGAGTGTCAGAGAGTGACAGAGAGTGTCAGAGAGTGATAGAGAGTGTCTGAGAGTGTCTGAGAGTGACATAGCGTGTCTGGGAGTGATAGAGAGTGATAGAGAGTGTCTGAGAGTGTCAGAAAGTGTCAGAGTGTGTCAGAGAGTGTCAGAGAGTGTCAGAGAGCGAAACAGATTGTCAGAGAGTGATAGAGAGTGTCAGAGAGTGATAGAGAGTGTCTGAGAGTGTCTGAGAGTGACAGAGAGTGTCTGAGAGTGACAGCGAGTGTCTGAGAGTGACAGCGAGTGTCTGAGAGTGTCAGTGAGTGTCAGAGTTTGATAGAGAGTGATAGAGAGTGATAAAGAGTTTCAGAGTGTGTCATTGAGTGATAGAGAGTGTCAGACAGTGTCAGAGTGTGATAGAGTGTGTCAGAGAGTGTCAGAGAGTGTTAGAGAGTGTAAGAGAGTGATAGAGCGTGATAGAGAGTGTCAGAGAGTGATAGAGAGAGTCAGAGAGTGATAGAGAGTGTCTGAGAGTGTCTGAGAGTGACAGAGAGTGTCTGAGAGTGATAGAGAGTGATAGAGAGTGTCTGAGGGTGTCAGAAAGTGTCAGAGTGTGTCAGAGAGTGTCAGAGAGCGAAATAGAGTGTCAGAGAGTGATAGAGAGTGTCAGAGAGTGATAGAGAGTGTCTGAGAGTGTCTGAGAGTGACAGAGAGTGTCTGAGAGTGACAGCGAGTGTCTGAGAGTGTCAGTGAGTGTCAGAATTTGATAGAGAGTGATAGAGAGTGATAAAGAGTTTCAGAGTGTGTCATTGAGTGATAGAGAGTGTCAGACAGTGTCAGAGTGTGATAGAGTGTGTCAGAGAGTGTCAGAGAGTGTTAGAGAGTGTAAGAGAGTGATCGAGCGTGATAGAGAGTGTCAGAGAGTGATAGAGAGAGTCAGAGAGTGATAGAGAGTGACAGAGAATGTCTGAGGGTGTCAGAGAGTGTCAGTGTGTCAGAGAGTGATAGAGAGTGATAGAGAGTGTCAGAGAGTGTCATAGAGTGATAGAGAGTGTCAGAGTGCTTCGGAGAGTGATAGAGAGTGATTGAGTGTGTCAGAGAGTTTCAGAGAGCGATTGAGAGTGTCAGAGAGTGATAGAGAGTGTCAGAGAATGTCAGAGAGTGATAGAGAGTGTCAGAGAGTGATAGAGAGCGTCTGAGAGAGTCTGAGAGTGACAGAGAGTGAAAGAGAGTTTCTGAGAGTGTCAGTGAGTGTCAGAGAGTGATAGTGAGTGTCTGAGAGTGTCAGTGAGTTATAGATAGTGATAGAGTGCCTCTGAGAATGTCAGAGAGTGTCAGAGAGTGATAGAGAGTGTCAGAGAGAGTTAGAGAGTGACAGAGAGTGTCTGAGAGTGTCAGTGAGAGTCAGAGAGTGATAGAGAGTGTCAGAAAGTGATAGAGAGTGATAGAGAGTGTCTGAGAGTGTCAGAGAGTGTCAGAGTATGTGAGAGTGTCAGAGAGCGATAGAGAGTGTCAGAGAGTGAGAGAGAGTGTCAGAGAGTGATAGGGAGAGTCAGAGAGTGATAGGGAGAATCTGAGCGTGTCTGAGAGTGACAGAGAGTGACAGAGAATGTCTGAGAGTGTCAGTGAGTGTCAGAGAGTGATAGAGAGTGTCTGAGAGTGTCTGAGAGTGACAGAGAGTGTCAGAGTGTGTCACAGAGTTTCTGAGTTTGTCAGAGAGAGTCAGAGAGTGATAGAGAGTGATAGAGAGTGTCACAGAGTGTCTTTGAGTGATAGAGAGTGTCAGAGAGTGTCAGAGAGTGATAGAGAGAGGCTGAGAGTGACAGAGAGCGTCTGAGAGTGTCAATGAATGTCAGAGAGTGATATAGAGTGTCAGAGAGTGATAGAGAGTGTCAGAAAGTGAGAGAGAGATTCTGAGAGTGTCAGAGAGTGTCAGAGAGTGATAGTGAGTGTCTGAGAGTGTCAGAAAGTGTCAGAGAACGAAAGAGAGTGTCAGAGAGTGATAGAGAGTGTCAGAGAGTGATAGAGAGAGTCAGAGAGTGATAGAGAGAATCTGAGCGTGTCTGAGAGTGACAGAGAGTGACAGAGAGTATCTGAGAGTGTCAGTGAGTGTCAGAGAGTGATAGAGAGTGTCTGACAGTGACTGAGAGTGATAGAGAGTGATAGACAGTGTCTGAGACAGTCAGAGAGTGTCAGAGAGTGATAGAGAGTGATAGAGAGTGTCAGAGAGTGTCAGAGAGTGTCAGAGAGTGATAGAGAGTGATAGAGCGTGTCAGAGAGTGTCAAAGAGTGTCAGAGTGTGTCACAGAATGTCTGAGAGTGTCAGAGAGTGTCAGGGTGTGATAGAGAGTGATAGAGAGTGTATGAGAGTGTCCGAGAGTGTCAGAGTGTGTCAGAGAGAGTCAGAGAATGATAGAGAGTGATAGAGAAAGTCATAGAGTGCCATTGAGTGATAGAGAGTTTCAGAGAGTGTCAGAGAGTGATCGAGAGTGTCAGGGAGTGCTAGAGTGTGTCAGAGAGTGATAGAGAGTGTCAGCGAGTGATAGAGAGTGATAGAGAGTGATTAAGTGTGTCAGAGAGTGTTAGAGAGTGATACAGAGTGATGGAGAGTATCTGAGAGTGTCTGTGAGTGTCAGAGAGTGTCAGAGAGTGTCAGAGAGAGACAAAGGTGGCAGAAAGTGTCTGAGAGTGTCAGAGAGTGTCATAGAATGATAGAGAGAGTCAGAGTGTGTCACAGAGTGTCTGAGTGTGTCAGAGAGTGTCAGAGAGTGATAGAGAGTTACAGAGATTGTCAGAGAGTGTCAGAGAGTGATAGAGAGTGATAGAGAGTGTCAGAGAGTGTCAGAGGGTGATAGAGAGTGATAGAGAGTGTCTGAGAGTGACAGAGAGCGTCTGAGAGTGTCAATGAGTGTCAGAGAGTGATAGAGAGTGTCAGAGAGTGTCAGAGAGTGATAGAGAGTGTCAGAGAGTGATAGAGAGTGTCTGAGAATGTCAGAGAGTGATAGAGAGTGTCAGAGAGTGATAGAGAGTGTCTGAGAGTGTCAGAGAGTGAGAGAGAGATTCTGAGAGTGTCAGAGAGTGTCAGAGAGTGATAGAGAGTGATAGAGAGTGTCTGAGAGTGTCAGAAAGTGTCAGAGAACGAAAGAGAGTGTCAGAGAGTGACAGAGAGTGTCAGAGAGTGATAGAGAGTGTCTGAGAGTGTCTGAGAGTGACATAGCGTGTCTGGGAGTGATAGAGAGTGATAGAGAGTGTCTGAGAGTGTCAGAAAGTGTCAGAGTGTGTCAGAGAGTGTCAGAGAGTGTCAGAGAGCGAAACAGATTGTCAGAGAGTGATAGAGAGTGTCAGAGAGTGATAGAGAGTGTCTGAGAGTGTCTGAGAGTGACAGAGAGTGTCTGAGAGTGACAGCGAGTGTCTGAGAGTGACAGCGAGTGTCTGAGAGTGTCAGTGAGTGTCAGAGTTTGATAGAGAGTGATAGAGAGTGATAAAGCGTTTCAGAGTGTGTCATTGAGTGATAGAGAGTGTCAGACAGTGTCAGAGTGTGATAGAGTGTGTCAGAGAGTGTCAGAGAGTGTTAGAGAGTGTAAGAGAGTGATAGAGCGTGATAGAGAGTGTCAGAGAGTGATAGAGAGAGTCAGAGAGTGATAGAGAGTGTCTGAGAGTGTCTGAGAGTGACAGAGAGTGTCTGAGAGTGATAGAGAGTGATAGAGAGTGTCTGAGGGTGTCAGAAAGTGTCAGAGTGTGTCAGAGAGTGTCAGAGAGCGAAATAGAGTGTCAGAGAGTGATAGAGAGTGTCAGAGAGTGATAGAGAGTGTCTGAGAGTGTCTGAGAGTGACAGAGAGTGTCTGAGAGTGACAGCGAGTGTCTGAGAGTGTCAGTGAGTGTCAGAGTTTGATAGAGAGTGATAGAGAGTGATAAAGAGTTTCAGAGTGTGTCATTGAGTGATAGAGAGTGTCAGACAGTGTCAGAGTGTGATAGAGTGTGTCAGAGAGTGTCAGAGAGTGTTAGAGAGTGTAAGAGAGTGATCGAGCGTGATAGAGAGTATCAGAGAGTGATAGAGAGAGTCAGAGAGTCATAGAGTGTGACAGAGAATGTCTGAGGGTGTCAGAGAGTGTCAGTGTGTCAGAGAGTGATAGAGAGTGATAGAGAGTGTCAGAGAGTGTCATAGAGTGATAGAGAGTGTCAGAGTACGTCGGAGAGTGATAGAGAGTGATTGAGTGTGTCAGAGAGTTTCAGAGAGCGATTGAGAGTGTCAGAGAGTGATAGAGAGTGTCAGAGAGTGTCAGAGAGTGATAGAGAGTGTCAGAGAGTGATAGAGAGCGTCTGAGAGAGTCTGAGAGTGACAGAGAGTGAAAGAGAGTTTCTGAGAGTGTCAGTGAGTGTCAGAGAGTGATAGTGAGTGTCTGAGAGTGTCAGTGAGTTATAGATAGTGATAGAGTGCCTCTGAGAATGTCAGAGAGTGTCAGAGAGTGATAGAGAGTGATAGAGAGTGTCACAGAGTGTCTTTGAGTGATAGAGAGTGTCAGATAGTGTCAGAGAGTGATAGAGAGAGGCTGAGAGTGACAGAGAGCGTCTGAGAGTGTCAATGAATGTCAGAGAGTGATATAGAGTGTCAGAGAGTGATAGAGAGTGTCAGAGAGTGAGAGAGAGATTCTGAGAGTGTCAGAGAGTGTCAGAGAGTGATAGAGAGTGATAGAGAGTGTCTGAGAGTGTCAGAAAGTGTCAGAGAACGAAAGAGAGTGTCAGAGAGTGATAGAGAGTGTCAGAGAGTGATAGAGAGTGTCTGAGAGTGTCTGAGAGTGACAGAGAGTGTTTGAGAGTGATAGAGAGTGATAGAGAGTGTCTGAGGGTGTCAGAAAGTGTCAGAGTGTGTCAGAGAGTGTCAGAGAGCGAAAGAGAGTGTCAGAGAGTGATAGAGAGTGTCAGAGAGTGATAGAGAGTGTCTGAGAGTGTCTGAGAGTGACAGAGAGTGTCTGAGAGTGACAGCGAGTGTCTGAGAGTGTCAGTGAGTGTCAGAGTTTGATAGAGAGTGATAGAGAGTGATAAAGAGTTTCAGAGTGTGTCATTGAGTGATAGAGAATGTCAGACAGTGTCAGAGTGTGATAGAGTGTGTCAGAGAGTGTCAGAGTGTGTTAGAGAGTGTAAGAGAGTGATAGAGCGTGATAGAGAGAGTCAGAGAGTGATAGAGAGTGACAGAGAATGTCTGAGGTAGTCAGAGAGTGTCAGTGTGTCAGAGAGTGATAGAGAGTGATAGAGAGTGTCAGAGAGTGTCATAGAGTGATAGAGAGTGTCAGAGTGTGTCAGAGAGTGATAGAGAGTGATTGAGTGTGTCAGAGAGTTTCAGAGAGCGATTGAGAGTGTCAGAGAGTGATAGAGAGTGTCAGAGAGTGTCAGAGAGTGATAGAGAGTGTCAGAGATTGATAGAGAGCGTCTGAGAGAGTCTGAGAGTGACAGAGAGTGAAAGAGAGTGTCTGAGAGTGTCATTGAGTGTCACAGAGTGATAGTGAGCGTCTGAGAGTGACAGTGAGTGATAGAGAGTGTCAGAGAGTGATAGAGAGTGTCTGAGAGTGACAGAGAGTGTCTGAGAGTGACAGCGAGTGTCTGAGAGTGTCTGTGAGTGTCAGAGAGTGATAGAGAGTGATAGAGAGTGATGGAGAGTGATAAAGAGTGATAGAGAGTTTCAGAGAGTGTCATTGAGTGATAGAGAGTGTCAGACAGTGTCAGAGTGTGACAGAGTGTGTCAGAGAGTGATAGAGAGTGATAAAGAGTGTCAGAGAGTGTCATAGAATGATAGAGAGTGTCAGAGTGTGTCAGAGAGTGACAGAGAGTGATTGAGTGTGTCAGAGAGTTTCAGAGAGCGATTGAGAGTGTCAGAGAGTGAAAGAGAGCGTCTCAGAGAGTCTGAGAGTGACAGAGAGTGAAAGAGAGTTTCTGAGAGTGTCAGTGAGTGTCAGAGAGTGATAGTGAGTGTCTGAGAGTGTCAGTGAGTTATAGAGAGTGATAGAGAGCCTCTGAGAATGTCAGAGAGTGTCAGAGAGTGATCGAGAGTGTCAGAGAGAGTTAGAGAGTGACAGAGAGTGTCTGAGAGTGTCAGTGAGTGTCAGAGAGTGATAGAGTGTGTCAGACAGTGATAGAGAGTGATAGAGAGTGTCTGAGAGTGTCAGAGAGTGTCAGAGTATATGAGAGTGTCAGAGAGCGATAGAGAGTGTCAGAGAGTGATAGAGAGTGTCAGAGAGTGATAGAGAGAGTCAGAGAGTGATAGAGAGAATCTGAGCGTGTCTGAGAGTGACAGAGAGTGACAGAGAGTATCTGAGAGTGTCAGTGAGTGTCAGAGAGTGATAGAGAGTGTCTGACAGTGACTGAGAGTGATAGAGAGTGATAGACAGTGTCTGTGACAGTCAGAGAGTGTCAGAGAGTGATAGAGAGTGATAGAGAGTGTCAGAGAGTGTCAGAGAGTGTCAGAGAGTGATAGAGAGTGATAGAGCGTGTCAGAGAGTGTCAAAGAGTGTCAGAGTGTGTCACAGAATGTCTGAGAGTGTCAGAGAGTGTCAGGGTGTGATAGAGAGTGATAGAGAGTGTATGAGAGTGTCCGAGAGTGTCAGAGTGTGTCAGAGAGAGTCAGAGAATGATAGAGAGTGATAGAGAAAGTCATAGAGTGCCATTGAGTGATAGAGAGTTTCAGAGAGTGTCAGAGAGTGATCGAGAGTGTCAGGGAGTGCTAGAGTGTGTCAGAGAGTGATAGAGAGTGTCAGCGAGTGATAGAGAGTGATAGAGAGTGATTAAGTGTGTCAGAGAGTGTTAGAGAGTGATACAGAGTGATGGAGAGTATCTGAGAGTGTCTGTGAGTGTCAGAGAGTGTCAGAGAGTGTCAGAGAGTGTCAGAGAGTGTCAGAGAGAGACAAAGGTGACAGAAAGTGTCTGAGAGTGTCAGAGAGTGTCATAGAATGATAGAGAGAGTCAGAGTGTGTCACAGAGTGTCTGAGTGTGTCAGAGAGTGTCAGAGAGTGATAGAGAGTTACAGAGATTGTCAGAGAGTGATAGAGAGTGATAGAGAGTGTCAGAGAGTGTCAGAGGGTGATAGAGAGTGATAGAGAGTGTCTGAGAGTGACAGAGAGCGTCTGAGAGTGTCAATGAGTGTCAGAGAGTGATAGAGAGTGTCAGAGAGTGTCAGAGAGTGTCAGAGAGTGATAGAGAGTGTCAGAGAGTGATAGAGAGTGATAGAGAGTGTCTGAGAATGTCAGAGAGTGATAGAGAGTGTCAGAGAGTGATAGAGAGTGTCTGAGAGTGTCAGAGAGTGAGAGAGAGATTCTGAGAGTGTCAGAGAGTGTCAGAGAGTGATAGAGAGTGATAGAGAGTGTCTGAGAGTGTCAGAAAGTGTCAGAGAACGAAAGAGAGTGTCAGAGAGTGACAGAGAGTGTCAGAGAGTGATAGAGAGTGTCTGAGAGTGTCTGAGAGTGACATAGCGTGTCTGGGAGTGATAGAGAGTGATAGAGAGTGTCTGAGAGTGTCAGAAAGTGTCAGAGTGTGTCAGAGAGCGAAACAGAGTGTCAGAGAGTGATAGAGAGTGTCAGAGAGTGATAGAGAGTGTCTGAGAGTGTCTGAGAGTGACAGAGAGTGTCTGAGAGTGACAGCGAGTGTCTGAGAGTGACAGCGAGTGTCTGAGAGTGTCAGTGAGTGTCAGAGTTTGATAGAGAGTGATAGAGAGTGATAAAGAGTTTCAGAGTGTGTCATTGTGTGATAGAGAGTGTCAGACAGTGTCAGAGTGTGATAGAGTGTGTCAGAGAGTGTCAGAGAGTGTTAGAGAGTGTAAGAGAGTGATAGAGCGTGATAGAGAGTGTCAGAGAGTGATAGAGAGAGTCAGAGAGTGATAGAGAGTGACAGAGAATGTCTGAGAGTGTCAGAGAGTGTCAGTGTGTCAGAGAGTGATAGAGAGTGATTGAGTGTGTCAGAGAGTGTCAGAGAGTGATAGAGAGTGTCAGAGAGTGATAGAGAGCGTCTGAGAGAGTCTGAGAGTGACAGAGAGTGAAAGAGAGTGTCTGCGAGTGTCAGTGAGTTATAGAGAGTGTCAGAGAGTGATAGAGAGTGTAAGAGAGTGATAGAGAGTGATAGAGAGTGTCAGAGAGTGATAGAGACTGTCAGAGAGTGATAGAGAGTGACAGAGAGTGACAGAGAGTGTCTGAGAGTGTCAGAGAGTGTCAGAGTGTGTCAGAGAGTGATAGAGAGTGTCAGAGAGTGATAGAGAGTGATAGAGAGTCTCTGAAAGTGACAGAGAGTGAACGAGAGTGTCTGACAGTGTCAGTGAGTGTCAGAGAGTGATAGAGAGTGTCAGAGAGTGTCAGAGAGTGACAGAGAGTGAAAGCGAGTGTCTGAGAGTGTCAGTGAGTGAAAGCGAGTGTCTGAGAGTGTCAGTGAGTGTCAGAGAGTGATAGAGAGTATCAGAGAGTGTCATAGAGTGACAGAGAGTGAAAGCGAGTGTCTGAGAGTGTCAGTGAGCGAAAGAGAGTGATAGAGAGTGTCAGAGAGTGATAGAGAGTGTCTGAGAGTGTCTGAGAGTGACAGAGAGTGTCTGAGAGTGATAGAGAGTGTCAGAGAGTGTCAGAGAATGATAGAGAGTGTCAGAGAGTGATAGAGAGTGTCTGAGAATGTCAGAGAGTGATAGAGAGTGTCAGAGAGTGATAGAGAGTGTCTGAGAGTGTCAGAGAATGAGAGAGAGATTCTGAGAGTGTCAGAGAGTGTCATGGAGTGATTGAGTGTGCCAGAGAGTTTCAGAGAGTGATAGAGAGTGTCAGAGAGTGATAGAGAGCGTCTGAGAGAGTCTGAGAGTGACAGAGAGTGAAAGAGAGTTTCTGAGAGTGTCAGTGAGTGTCAGAGAGTGATAGTGAGTGTCTGAGAGTGTCAGTGAGTGATAGAGAGTGTCAGAGAGTGATAGAGAGTGTCAGAGAGTGATAGAGAGTGTAAGAGAGTGATAGAGAGTGATAGAGAGTGTCAGAGAGTGATAGAGAGTGTCAGAGAGTGTCAGTGAGTGTCAGAGAGTGATAGAGTGTGTCAGACACTGATAGAGAGTGATAGAGAGTGTCTGAGAGTGTCAGAGAGTGTCAGAGTATGTGAGAGTGTCAGAGAGCGATAGAGAGTGTCAGAGAGTGATAGAGAGTGTCAGAGAGTGATAGAGAGAGTCAGAGAGTGATAGAGAGAATCTGAGCGTGCCTGAGAGTGACAGAGAGTGACAGAGAGTGTCTGAGAGTGTCAGTGAGTGTCAGAGAGTGACAGAGAGTGACTGAGAGTGACTGAGAGTGATAGAGAGTGATAGACAGTGTCTGAGACAGTCAGAGAGAGTCAGAGAGTGATAGAGAGTGATGGAGAGTGTCAGAGAGTGTCAGAGAGTGATAGAGAGTGATAGAGCGTGTCAGAGAGTGTCAAAGAGTGTCAGTGTGTGTCACAAAATGTCTGAGAGTGTCAGAGTGTGATAGAGAGAGTCAGAGAATGATAGAGAGTGATAGAGAGTGTCAATGAGTGCCATTGAGTGATAGAGAGTTTCAGAGAGTGTCAGAGAGTGATCGAGAGTGTCAGGGAGTGCTAGAGTGTGTCAGAGAGTGATAGAGAGTGTCAGCGAGCGATAGAGAGTGATAGAGAGTGATTAAGTGTGTCAGAGAGTGTTAGAGAGTGATACAGAGTGATGGAGAGTATCTGAGAGTGTCTGTGAGTGTCAGAGAGTGTCAGAGAGTGTCAGAGAGAGACAAAGGTGACAGAAAGTGTCTGAGAGTGTCAGAGAGTGTCAGAGAATGATAGAGAGTGTCAGAGTGTGTCACAGAGTGCCTGAGTGTGTCAGAGAGTGTCAGAGAGTGATAGAGAGTTACAGAGAGTGTCAGAGAGTGTCAGAGAGTGATAGAGAGTGATAGAGAGTGTCAGAGAGTGTCAGAGAGTGATAGACAGTGTCAGAGAGTGTCAGAGAGTGATAGAGAGTGTCAGAGAGTGATAGAGAGTGTCTGAGAGTCTAAGAGAGTGATAGAGAGATTCTGAGAGTGTCAGAGTGTGTCAGAGAGTGATAGAGAGTGATAGAGAGTGTCTGAGAGTGTCAGAAAGTGTCAGAGAACGAAAGAGAGTGTCAGAGAGTGATAGAGAGTGTCAGAGAGTGATAGAGAGTGTCTGAGAGTGTCTGAGAGTGACAGAGAGTGTCTGAGAGTGATAGAGAGTGATAGAGAGTGATAGAGAGTGTCTCAGAGTGTCAGAAAGTGTCAGAGTGTGTCAGAGAGTGTCAGAGAGCGAAAGAGAGTGTCAGAGAGTGATAGAGAGTATCAGAGAGTGATAGAGAGTGTCTGAGAGTGACAGAGAGTGTCTGAGAGTGACAGAGAGTGTCTGAGAGTGACAGCGAGTTTCTGAGAGTGTCAGTGTGTGTCAGAGTTTGATAGAGAGTGATAGAGAGTGATAGAGAGTTTCAGATTGTGTCATTGAGTGATGGAGAGTGTCAGACAGTGTCAGAGTGTGATAGAGTGTGTCAGAGAGTGTCAGAGAGTGTTAGAGAGTGTAAGAGAGTGATAGAGCGTGATAGAGAGTGTCAGAGAGTGATAGAGAGAGTCAGAGAGTGATAGAGAGTCACAGAGAATGTCTGAGAGTGTCAGAGAGTGTCAGTGTGTCAGAGAGTGATAGAGAGTGATAGAGAGTGTCAGAGAGTGTCATAAAGTGATAGAGCGTGTCAGAGTGCGTCAGAGAGTGATAGAGAGTGATTGAGTGTGTCAGAGAGTTTCAGAGAGCGATTGAGAGTGTCAGAGAGTGACAGAGAGTGTCAGAGAGTGTCAGAGAGTGATAGAGAGTGTCAGAGAGTGATAGAGAGCGTCTGAGAAAGTCCGAGATTGACAGAGAGTGAAAGAGAGTTCTGAGAGTGTCAGTGAGTGTCAGAGAGTGATAGTGAGCATCTGAGAGTGTCAGTGAGTGATAGAGAGTATCAGAGAGTGATATAGAGTGTAAGAGAGAGATAGAGAGTGACAGAGAGTGTCTGAGAGTGTCAGAGAGTGTCAGAGTGTGTCAGAGAGTGATCGAGAGTGATAGAGAGTGTCAGAGAGTGTCATAGAGTGATAGAGAGTGAATGCGAGTGTCTGAGAGTGTCAGTGAGTGTCAGAGAGTGATAGAGAGTGAAAGCGAGTGTCAGAGAGTGTCAGGGTGTGATAGAGAGTGATAGAGAGTGTATGAGAGTGTCCGAGAGTGTCAGAGTGTGTCAGAGAGAGTCAGAGAATGATAGAGAGTGATAGAGAGAGTCATAGAGTGCCATTGAGTGATCGAGAGTGTCAGGGAGTGCGAGAGTGTGTCAGAGAGTGATAGAGAGTGTCAGCGAGTGATAGAGAGTGATAGAGAGTGATTAAGTGTGTCAGAGAGTGTTAGCGAGTGATACAGAGTGATGGAGAGTATCTGAGAGTGTCTGTGAGTGTCAGAGAGTGTCAGAGAGTGTCAGAGAGTGTCAGAGAGAGACAAAGGTGACAGAAAGTGTCTGAGAGTGTCAGAGAGTGTCATAGAATGATAGAGAGTCAGAGTGTGTCACAGAGTGTCTGAGTGTGTCAGAGAGTGTCAGAGAGTGATAGAGAGTTACAGAGTTTGTCAGAGAGTGTCAGAGAGTGATAGAGAGTGATAGAGAGTGTCAGAGAGTGTCAGAGGGTGATAGAGAGTGATAGAGAGTGTCTGAGAGTGACAGAGAGCGTCTGAGAGTGTCAATGAGTGTCAGAGAGTGATAGAGAGTGTCAGAGAGTGTCAGAGAGTGATAGAGAGTGTCAGAGAGTGATAGAGAGTGTCTGAGAATGTCAGAGAGTGATAGAGAGTGTCAGAGAGTGATAGAGAGTGTCTGAGAGTGTGAGAGAGTGAGAGAGAGATTCTGAGAGTGTCAGAGAGTGTCAGAGAGTGATAGAGAGTGATAGAGAGTGTCTGAGAGTGTCACAAAGTGTCAGAGAACGAAAGAGAGTGTCAGAGAGTGACAGAGAGTGTCAGAGAGTGATAGAGAGTGTCTGAGAGTGTCTGAGAGTGACAGAGCGTGTCTGAGAGTGATAGAGAGTGATAGAGAGTGTCTGAGAGTGTCAGAAAGTGTCAGAGTGTGTCAGAGAGTGTCAGAGAGCGAAAGAGAGTGTCAGAGAGTGATAGAGAGTATCAGAGAGTGATAGAGAGTGTCTGAGAGTGACAGGGAGTGTCTGAGAGTGACAGCGAGTGTCTGAGAGTGTCAGTGTGTGTCAGAGTTTGATAGAGAGTGATAGAGAGTGATAGAGAGTTTCAGAGTGTGTCATTGAGTGATGGAGAGTGTCAGACAGTGTCAGAGTGTGATAGAGTGTGTCAGAGAGTGTCAGAGAGTGTTAGAGAGTGTAAGAGAGTGATAGAGCGTGATAGAGAGTGTCAGAGAGTGATAGAGAGAGTCAGAGAGTGATAGAGAGTGACAGAGAATGTCTGAGAGTGTCAGAGAGTGTCAGTGTGTCAGAGAGTGATAGAGAGTGATAGAGAGTGTCAGAGAGTGTCATAAAGTGATAGAGCGTGTCAGAGTGCGTCAGAGAGTGATAGAGAGTGATTGAGTGTGTCAGAGAGTTTCAGTGAGCGATTGAGAGTGTCAGAGAGTGATAGAGAGTGTCAGAGAGTGTCAGAGAGTGATAGAGAGTGTCAGAGAGTGATAGAGAGCGTCTGAGAAAATCCGAGATTGACAGAGAGTGAAAGAGAGTTCTGAGAGTGTCAGTGAGTGTCAGAGAGTGATAGTGAGCATCTGAGAGTGTCAGTGAGTGATAGAGAGTGTCAGAGAGTGATATAGAGTGTAAGAGAGTGAGAGAGAGTGATAGAGAGTGTCAGAGAGTGATAGAGAGTGTCAGAGAGTGATAGAGAGTGACAGAGAGTGTCTGAGAGTGTCAGAGAGTGTCAGAGTGTGTCAGAGAGTGATCGAGAGTGATAGAGAGTGTCAGAGAGTGTCATAGAGTGATAGAGAGTGTCAGAGAGTGATAGAGAGTGTCTGAGAGTGTCTGAGAGTGACAGAGAGTGAACGCGAGTGTCTGAGAGTGTCAGTGAGTGTCAGAGAGTGTCAGAGAGTGACAGAGAGTGAAAGCGAGTGTCTGAGAGTGTAAGTGAGTGAAAGCGAGTGTCTGAGAGTGTCAGTGAGTGTCAGAGAGTGATAGAGAGTGTCAGAGAGTGTCAGAGAGTGCCAGAGAGTGAAAGCGAGTGTCTGAGAGTGTCTGAGAGTGACAGAGAGTGAACGCGAGTGTCTGAGAGTGTCAGTGAGTGTCAGAGAGTGTCAGAGAGTGACAGAGAGTGAAAGCGAGTGTCTGAGAGTGTAAGTGAGTGAAAGCGAGTGTCTGAGAGTGTCAGTGAGTGTCAGAGAGTGATAGAGAGTGTCAGAGAGTGTCAGAGAGTGCCAGAGAGTGAAAGCGAGTGTCTGAGAGTGTCAGTGAGTGAAAGCGAGTGTCTGAGAGGGTCAGTGAGTGTCAGAGAGTGATAGAGAGTGTCAGAGAGTGTCAGAGAGTGACAGAGAGTGAACGCGAGTGTCTGAGAGTGTCAGTGAGTGTCAGAGAGTGATAGAGAGTGTCAGAGAGTGTCAGAGAGTGACAGAGAGTGAAAGCGAGTGTCTGAGAGTGTAAGTGAGTGAAAGCGAGTGTCTGAGAGTGTCAGTGAGTGTCAGAGAGTGATAGAGAGTGTCAGAGAGTGTCAGAGAGTGCCAGAGAGTGAAAGCGAGTGTCTGAGAGTGTCAGTGAGCGAAAGAGAGTGATAGAGAGTGTCAGAGAGTGATAGAGAGTGTCTGAGAGTGTCTGAGAGTGACAGAGAGTGTCTGAGAGTGATAGAGAGTGTCAGAGAGTGTCAGAGAGTGATAGAGAGTGTCAGAGAGTGATAGAGAGTGACTGAGAATGTCAGAGAGTGATAGAGAGTGTCAGAGAGTGATAGAGAGTGTCTGAGAGTGTCAGAGAATGAGAGAGATGTTCTGAGAGTGTCAGAGAGTGTCATGGAGTGATAGAGAGTGACAGAGAGTGACAGAGAATGTCTGAGAGTGTCAGATAGTGTCAGAGTGTGTCAGAGAGTGATAGAGAGTGATGGAGAGTGTCAGAGAGTTTCATAGAGTGATAGAGAGTGTCAGAGTGTGTCACAGAGTGTCTGAGTATGTCAGAGAGTGTCAGATAGTGATAGAGAGTGATAGAGAGTGTCACAGAGTGTCATTGAGTGATAGGGAGTGTCAGAGAGTGTCAGAGAGTGATAGAGAGTGATAGAGAGTGTCTGAGAGTGCCAGAGAGCGATAGAGAGTGTCAGAGAGTGATATAGATTGTCAGAGAGTGATAGAGAGTGTCTGTGAGTGTCTGAGAGTGACAGAGAGCGAAAGAGAGTGTCAGAGAGTGATAGAGAGTGATTGAGTGTGTCTGAGAGCGTCAGAGAGTGTCAGAGCGTGATAGAGAGTGTCAGAGAGTGACAGAGAGTGAAAGCGAGTGTCTGAGAGTGTAAGTGAGTGAAAGCAAGTGTCTGAGAGTGTCAGTGAGTGTCAGAGAGTGATAGAGAGTGTCAGAGAGTGTCAGAGAGTGCCAGAGAGTGAAAGCGAGTGTCTGAGAGTGTCAGTGAGCGAAAGAGAGTGATAGAGAGTGTCAGAGAGTGATAGAGAGTGTCTGAGAGTGTCTGAGAGTGACAGAGAGTGTCTGAGAGTGATAGAGAGTGTCAGAGAGTGTCAGAGAGTGATAGAGAGTGTCAGAGAGTGATAGAGAGTGTCTGAGAATGTCAGAGAGTGATAGAGAGTGTCAGAGAGTGATAGAGAGTGTCTGAGAGTGTCAGAGAATGAGAGAGATGTTCTGAGAGTGTCAGAGAGTGTCATGGAGTGATAGAGAGTGATAGAGAGTGACAGAGAATGTCTGAGAGTGTCAGATAGTGTCAGAGTGTGACAGAGAGTGATAGAGAGTGATGGAGAGTGTCAGAGAGTTTCATAGAGTGATAGAGAGTGTCAGAGTGTGTCACAGAGTGTCTGAGTATGTCAGAGAGTGTCAGATAGTGATAGAGAGTGATAGAGAGTGTCACAGAGTGTCATTGAGTGATAGGGAGTGTCAGAGAGTGTCAGAGAGTGATAGAGAGTGATAGAGAGTGTCTGAGAGTGCCAGAGAGCGATAGAGAGTGTCAGAGAGTGATATAGATTGTCAGAGAGTGATAGAGAGTGTCTGTGAGTGTCTGAGAGTGACAGAGAGCGAAAGAGAGTGTCAGAGAGTGATAGAGAGTGATTGAGTGTGTCTGAGAGCGTCAGAGAGTGTCAGAGCGTGATAGAGAGTGTCAGAGAGTGTCAGAGAGTGACAGAGAGTGAAAGCGAGTGTCTGAGAGTGTAAGTGAGTGAAAGCGAGTGTCTGAGAGTGTCAGTGAGTGTCAGAGAGTGATAGAGAGTGTCAGAGATTCTCAGAGAGTGCCAGAGAGTGAAAGCGAGTGTCTGAGAGTGATAGAGAGCGTCTGAGAAAGTCCGAGATTGACAGAGAGTGAAAGAGAGTTCTGAGAGTGTCAGTGAGTGTCAGAGAGTGATAGTGAGCATCTGAGAGTGTCAGTGAGTGATAGAGAGTGTCAGAGAGTGATATAGAGTGTAAGAGAGTGAGAGAGAGTGATAGAGAGTGTCAGAGAGTGATAGAGAGTGTCAGAGAGTGATAGAGAGTGACAGAGAGTGTCTGAGAGTGTCAGAGAGTGTCAGAGTGTGTCAGAGAGTGATCGAGAGTGATAGAGAGTGTCAGAGAGTGTCATAGAGTGATAGAGAGTGTCAGAGAGTGATAGAGAGTGTCTGAGAGTGTCTGAGAGTGACAGAGAGTGAACGCGAGTGTCTGAGAGTGACAGTGAGTGTCAGAGAGTGATAGAGAGTGTCAGAGAGTGTCAGAGAGTGACAGAGAGTGAAAGCGAGTGTCTGAGAGTGTAAGTGAGTGAAAGCGAGTGTCTGAGAGTGTCAGTGAGTGTCAGAGAGTGATAGAGAGTGTCAGAGAGTGTCAGAGAGTGCCAGAGAGTGAAAGCGAGTGTCTGAGAGTGATAGAGAGTGTCAGAGAGTGTCAGAGAGTGATAGAGAGTGTCAGAGAGTGATAGAGAGTGTCTGAGAATGTCAGAGAGTGATAGAGAGTGTCAGAGAGTGATAGAGAGTGTCTGAGAGTGTCAGAGAATGAGAGAGATGTTCTGAGAGTGTCAGAGAGTGTCATGGAGTGATAGAGAGTGATAGAGAGTGACAGAGAATGTCTGAGAGTGTCAGAGAGTGTCAGAGTGTGTCAGAGAGTGATAGAGAGTGATGGAGAGTGTCAGAGAGTTTCATAGAGTGATAGAGAGTGTCAGAGTGTGTCACAGAGTGTCTGAGTATGTCAGAGAGTGTCAGATAGTGATAGAGAGTGATAGAGAGTGTCACAGAGTGTCATTGAGTGATAGGGAGTGTCAGAGAGTGTCAGAGAGTGATAGAGAGTGATAGAGAGTGTCTGAGAGTGCCAGAGAGCGATAGAGAGTGTCAGAGAGTGATATAGATTGTCAGAGAGTGATAGAGAGTGTCTGTGAGTGTCTGAGAGTGACAGAGAGCGAAAGAGAGTGTCAGAGAGTGATAGAGAGTGATTGAGTGTGTCTGAGAGCGTCAGAGAGTGTCAGAGCGTGATAGAGAGTGTCTGAGAGTGATAGAGAGTGTCTGAGAGTGTCTGAGAGCGTCAGAGAGTGTCAGAGAGTGATAGAGAGTGATAGAGAGCGTCAGAGAGTGTCATAGAGTGATAGAGAGTGTCAGAGTGTGTCACAGAGTGTCTGAGTATGTCAGAGAGTGTCAGATAATGATAGAGAGTGATAGAGAGTGTCTGAGAGTGATAGAGTGTGTCAGAGAGTGATAGAGAGTGTCTGAGAGTGTCTGAGAGTGACAGAGAGTGTCTGAGAGTGACAGCGAGTGTCTGAGAGTGTCAGTGAGTGTCAGAGTGTGATAGAGAGTGATAGAGAGTGATAGAGAGTGATAAAGAATGATAGAGAGTTTCAGAGTGTGTCATTGAGTGATAGAGAGTATCAGACAGTGTCAGAGTGTGAAAGAGTGTGTCAGAGAGAGTCAGAGAGTGAAAGAGAGTGTAAGAGAGTGATAGAGAGCGAGAGAGAGTGTCAGAGTGTGTCAGAGAGTGATAGAGAGTGATAGAGAGTGTCAGAGAGTGTCATAGAGTGATAGAGAGTGTCAGAGTGTGTCAGAGAGTGATAGAGAGTGATTGAGTGCGTCAGAGGGTGTCAGAGAGCGATTGAGAGTGCCAGAGAGTGAAAGCGAGTGTCTGAGAGTGTCAGTGAGCGAAAGAGAGTGATAGAGAGTGTCAGAGAGTGATAGAGAGTGTCTGAGAGCGTCTGAGAGTGACAGAGAGTGTCTGAGAGTGATAGAGAGTGATAGAGAGTGTCAGAGAGTGTCAGAGAGTGATAGAGAGTGTCAGAGAGTGATAGAGAGTGTCTGAGAATGTCAGAGAGTGATAGAGAGTGTCAGAGAGTGATAGAGAGTGTCTGAGAGTGTCTGAGAGTGACAGAGAGTGAACGCGAGTGTCTGAGAGTGACAGTGAGTGTCAGAGAGTGATAGAGAGTGTCAGAGAGTGTCAGAGAGTGACAGAGAGTGAAAGCGAGTGTCTGAGAGTGTAAGTGAGTGAAAGCGAGTGTCTGAGAGTGTCAGTGAGTGTCAGAGAGTGATAGAGAGTGTCAGAGAGTGTCAGAGAGTGCCAGAGAGTGAAAGCGAGTGTCTGAGAGTGATAGAGAGTGTCAGAGAGTGTCAGAGAGTGATAGAGAGTGTCAGAGAGTGATAGAGAGTGTCTGAGAATGTCAGAGAGTGATAGAGAGTGTCAGAGAGTGATAGAGAGTGTCTGAGAGTGTCAGAGAATGAGAGAGATGTTCTGAGAGTGTCAGAGAGTGTCATGGAGTGATAGAGAGTGATAGAGAGTGACAGAGAATGTCTGAGAGTGTCAGAGAGTGTCAGAGTGTGTCAGAGAGTGATAGAGAGTGATGGAGAGTGTCAGAGAGTTTCATAGAGTGATAGAGAGTGTCAGAGTGTGTCACAGAGTGTCTGAGTATGTCAGAGAGTGTCAGATAGTGATAGAGAGTGATAGAGAGTGTCACAGAGTGTCATTGAGTGATAGGGAGTGTCAGAGAGTGTCAGAGAGTGATAGAGAGTGTCTGAGAGTGCCAGAGAGCGATAGAGAGTGTCAGAGAGTGATATAGATTGTCAGAGAGTGATAGAGAGTGTCTGTGAGTGTCTGAGAGTGACAGAGAGCGAAAGAGAGTGTCAGAGAGTGATAGAGAGTGATTGAGTGTGTCTGAGAGCGTCAGAGAGTGTCAGAGCGTGATAGAGAGTGTCTGAGAGTGATAGAGAGTGTCTGAGAGTGTCTGAGAGCGTCAGAGAGTGTCAGAGAGTGATAGAGAGTGATAGAGAGCGTCAGAGAGTGTCATAGAGTGATAGAGAGTGTCAGAGTGTGTCACAGAGTGTCTGAGTATGTCAGAGAGTGTCAGATAATGATAGAGAGTGATAGAGAGTGTCTGAGAGCGATAGAGTGTGTCAGAGAGTGATAGAGAGTGTCTGAGAGTGTCTGAGAGTGACAGAGAGTGTCTGAGAGTGACAGCGAGTGTCTGAGAGTGTCAGTGAGTGTCAGAGTGTGATAGAGAGTGATAGAGAGTGATAGAGAGTGATAAAGAATGATAGAGAGTTTCAGAGTGTGTCATTGAGTGATAGAGAGTATCAGACAGTGTCAGAGTGTGAAAGAGTGTGTCAGAGAGAGTCAGAGAGTGAAAGAGAGTGTAAGAGAGTGATAGAGAGCGAGAGAGAGTGTCAGAGTGTGTCAGAGAGTGATAGAGAGTGATAGAGAGTGTCAGAGAGTGTCATAGAGTGATAGAGAGTGTCAGAGTGTGTCAGAGAGTGATAGAGAGTGATTGAGTGCGTCAGAGGGTGTCAGAGAGCGATTGAGAGTGCCAGAGAGTGAAAGCGAGTGTCTGAGAGTGTCAGTGAGCGAAAGAGAGTGATAGAGAGTGTCAGAGAGTGATAGAGAGTGTCTGAGAGCGTCTGAGAGTGACAGAGAGTGTCTGAGAGTGATAGAGAGTGATAGAGAGTGTCAGAGAGTGTCAGAGAGTGATAGAGAGTGTCAGAGAGTGATAGAGAGTGTCTGAGAATGTCAGAGAGTGATAGAGAGTGTCAGAGAGTGATAGAGAGTGTCTGAGAGTGTCAGAGAATGAGAGAGATGTTCTGAGAGTGTCAGAGAATGTCATGGAGTGATAGAGAGTGATAGAGAGTGACAGAGAATGTCTGAGAGTGTCAGAGAGTGTCAGAGAGTGTCAGAGAGTGATAGAGAGTGATGGAGAGTGTCAGAGAGTTTCATAGAGTGATAGAGAGTGTCAGAGTGTGTCACAGAGTGTATGAGTATGTCAGAGAGTGTCAGATAGTGATAGAGAGTGATAGAGAGTGTCACAGAGTGTCATTGAGTGATAGGGAGTGTCAGAGAGTGTCAGAGAGTGATAGTGAGTGTCTGAGAGTGTCAGTGAGTTATAGAGAGTGATAGAGTGCCTCTGAGAATGTCTGAGAGTGTCAGAGAGTGATAGAAAGTGTCAGAGAGAGTTAGAGAGTGACAGAGAGTGTCTGAGAGTGTCAGTGAGTGTCAGAGAGTGATAGAGAGTGTCAGAAAGTGATAGAGAGTGATAGAGAGTGTCTGAGAGTGTCAGAGAGTGTCAGAGTATGTGAGAGTGTCAGAGAGCGATAGAGAGTGTCAGAGAGTGATAGAGAGAGTCAGAGAGTGATAGGGAGAATCTGAGCGTGTCTGAGAGTGACAGAGAGTGTCTGAGAATGTCAGTGAGTGTCATAGAGTGATAGAGAGTGTCTGAGAGTGTCTGAGAGTGACAGAGAGTGATAGACAGTGTCTGAGACAGTCAGAGAGTGTCAGAGTGTGATAGAGAGTGATAGAGAGTGTCAGAGAGAGTCAGACAGTGTCATAGAGTGTCAGAGAGTGATAGAGAGTGATAGCGAGCGTCAGAGAGTGCCATAGAGTGACAGAGTGTGTCAGAGTGTGTCACAGAGTGTCTGAGAGTGTCAGAGAGTGATAGAGTGTGATAGAGAGTGTCACAGAGTGTCATTGAGTGATAGAGAGTGTCAGAGAGTGTCAGAGAGTGATAGAGAGTGATAGAGAGCGTCAGAGAGTGTCATAGAGTGATAGAGAGTGTCAGAGTGTGTCACAGAGTGTCTGAGTATGTCAGAGAGTGTCAGATAGTGATAGAGAGTGATAGAGAGTGTCTGAGAGTGATAGAGTGTGTCAGAGAGTGATAGAGAGTGTCTGAGAGTGTCTGAGAGTGACAGAGAGTGTCTGAGAGTGACAGCGAGTGTCTGAGAGTGTCAGAGAGTTTCATAGAGTGATAGAGAGTGTTAGAGTGTGTCACAGAGTGTCTGAGTATGTCAGAGAGTGTCAGAGAGTGATAGAGTGTGATAGAGAGTGTCACAGAGTGTCATTGAGTGATAGAGAGTGTCAGAGAGTGACAGAGAGTGATACAGAGAGTCTGAGAGTGACAGAGAGCGTCTGAGAGTATCAGTGAGTGTCAGAGAGTGATAGAGAGTTTCAGAGAGTGTCAGAGAGAGATAGAGAGTGTCAGAGAGTGATAGAGAGTGTCTGAGAATGTCAGAGAGTGATAGAGAGTGTCAGAGAGTGATAGAGAGTGTCTGAGAGATTCAGAGAGTGAGAGAGAGATTCTGAGAGTGTCAGAGAGTGTCAGAGAGTGTCAGAGAGTGATAGAGAGTGTCTGAGAGTGTCAGAAAGTGTCAGAGAGTGAGAGAGTGTCAGAGAGTGATAGAGAGTGTCAGAGAGTGATAGAGAGTGTCTGAGAATGTCAGAGAGTGATAGAGAGTGTCAGAGAGTGATAGAGAGTGTCTGAGAGTTTCAGAGAGTGAGAGAGAGATTCTGAGAGTGTCAGAGAGTGTCAGAGAGTGTCAGAGAGTGATAGAGAGTGTCTGAGAGTGTCAGAAAGTGTCAGAGAGTGAGAGAGTGTCAGAGAGTGATAGAGAGTGTCAGAGAGTGATAGAGAGTGTCTGAGAATGTCAGAGAGTGATAGAGAGTGTCAGAGAGTGATAGAGAGTGTCTGAGAGTTTCAGAGAGTGAGAGAGAGATTCTGAGAGTGTCAGAGAGTATCAGAGAGTGATAGAGAGTGATAGAGAGTGTCTGAGAGTGTCAGAGAGTGTCAGAGCGTGTCAGAGAGTGTCAGAGAGCGAAAGAGAGTGTCAGAGAGTGATAGAGAGTGTCAGAGAGTGATAGAGAGTGCCTGAGAGTGTCTGAGAGTGACAGCGATTGTCTGAGAGTGTCAGTGAGTGTCAGAGAGTGATAGAGAGTGATAGAGAGTGATGGAGAGTGATAAAGAGTGATAGAGAGTTTCAAAGAGTTTAATTGAGTGATAGAGTGTGTCAGACAGTGTCAGAGTGTGACAGAGTGTGTCAGAGAGTGTCAGAGAGTGATAGAGAGTGTAAGAGAGTGATAGAGAGTGTAAGAGAGTGATAGAGAGTGTCTGAGAGTGTCAGAGAGTGTCAGAGTGTGTCAGAGAGTGATAGAGAGTGATAGAGAGTGATAGAGAGTGTCAGAGAGTGTCATAGAGTGATAGAGAGTGTCAGAGTGTGTCAGAGAGTGACAGAGAGTGATTGAGTGTGTCAGAGAGTGTCAGTGAGCGATTGAGAGTGTCAGAGAGTGATATAGAGTGTCAGAGAGTGATAGAGAGCGTCTGAGAGAGTCTGAGAGTGACAGAGAGTGAAAGAGAGTTTCTGAGAGTGTCAGTGAGTGTCAGAGAGTGATAGTGAGTGTCTGAGAGTGTCAGTGAGTTATAGAGAGTGATAGAGAGCCTCTGAGAATGTCAGAGAGTGTCAGAGAGTGATCGGGAGTGTCAGAGAGAGTTAGAGAGTGATAGAGAGTGTCTGAGAGTGTCAGAGAGTGTCAGAGTATGTGAGAGTGTCAGAGAGCGATAGAGAGTGTCAGAGAGTGATAGAGAGTGTCAGAGAGTGATAGAGAGTGTCAGAGAGTGACAGAGAGAATCTGAGCGTGTCTGAGAGTGACAGAGAGTGACAGAGAGTGTCTGAGTGTGTCAGTGAGTGTCAGAGAGTGATAGAGAGTGTCTGAGAGTGACTGAGAGTGATAGAGAGTGATAGACAGTGTCTGAGACAGTCAGAGAGTGTCAGAGATTGATAGAGTGTGATAGAGAGTGTCAGAGAGTGTCAGCGAGTGATAGAGAGTGTCAGAGAGTGTCAGAGTGTGACAGAGAGTGATAGAGAGTGTCAGAGTGTGTCACAGAATGTCTGAGAGTGTCAGAGAGTGTCAGAGTGTGATAGAGAGTGATAGAGAGTGTATGAGAGTGTCTGAGAGTGTCAGAGTGTGTCAGAGAGAGTCAGAGAATGATAGAGAGTGATAGAGAGTGTCATAGAGTGCCATTGAGTGATAGAGAGTTTCAGAGAGTGTCAGAGAGTGATCGAGAGTGTCAGGGAGTTCTAGCGTGTGTCAGAGAGTGATAGAGAATGTCAGCAAGTGATAGAGAGTGATAGAGAGTGATTAAGTGTGTCAGAGAGTGTTAGAGAGTGATACAGAGTGATAGAGAGTATCTGAGAGTGTCTGTGAGTGTCAGAGAGTGTCAGAGAGTGTCAGAGAGTGTCAGAGAGAGACAAAGGTGACAGAAAGTGTCTGAGAGTGTCAGAGAGTGTCATAGAATGATAGAGAGAGTCAGAGTGTGTCACAGAGTGTCTGAGTGTGTCAGAGAGTGTCAGAGAGTGATAGAGAGTTACAGAGAGTGTCAGAGAGTGTCAGAGAGTGATAGAGAGTGATAGAGAGTGTCAGAGAGTGTCAGAGAGTGTCAGAGAGTGACAGCGAGTGATAGAGAGTGTCTGAGAGTGTCAGTGAGTGTCAGAGAGTGATAGAGAGTGATAGAGAGTGACACAGAGTTTCAGAGTGAGTCATTGAGTGATAGTGAGTGTCAGAGAGTGTCAGAGTGTGATAGAGATAGTCAGAGAGTGATAGAGAGTGATAGAGAGTGTCAGAGAGTGTCAGAGAGTGTCAGAGTGTGTCAGGGAGTCATGAAGAATGTTAGAGAGTGTCAGAGAATGATAGAGAGTGATTGAGTGTGTCTGAGAGCGTCAGAGAGTGTCAGAGCGTGATAGAGAGTGTCTGAGAGTGATAGAGAGTGTCATAGAGTGATAGAGACTGTCAGAGTGTGTCACAGAGTGTCTGACTATGTCAGAGAGTGTCAGATAGTGATAGAGAGTGATAGAGAGTGTCACAGAGTGTCATTGAGTGATGGAGAGTGTCAGAGAGTGATCGAGAGTGACAGAGAGTGTCTGAGAGTGTCAGAGAGTGATAGAGAGTGTCAGAGAGTGATATAGATTGTCAGAGAGTGATAGAGAGTGTCTGTGAGAGTCTGAGAGGGACAGAGAGCGAAAGAGAGTGTCAGAGAGTGATGGAGAGTGATTGAGTGTGTCTGAGAGCGTCAGAGAGTGTCAGAGCGTGATAGAGAGTGTCTGAGAGTGATAGAGAGTGTCTGAGATTGTCTGAGAGCGTCAGAGAGTGTCAGAGAGTGATAGAGAGTGATAGAGAGCGTCAGAGAGTGTCATAGAGTGATAGAGAGTGTCAGAGTGTGTCACAGAGTGTCTGAGTATGTCAGAGAGTGTCAGATAGTGATAGAGAGTGATAGAGAGGGTCACAGAGTGTCATTGAGTGACAGAGAGTGTCAAAGAGTGTCAGAGAGTGATAGAGAGTGATAGAGAGTGATAGAGAGTGTCTGAGAGTGTCAGAGAGCGATAGAGAGTGTCAGAGATTGATATAGATTGTCAGAGAGTGATAGAGAGTGTCTGTGAGTGTCTGAATTTGACAGAGAGCGAAAGAGAGTGTCTGAGAGTGTCAGTGAGTGTCAGTGAGTGTCAGGGAGTGATAGAAAGTTTTTGAGTGTGTCAGTGAGTGATAGAGAGTGATAGAGCATCTCTGAGAGTGTCAGAGAGTGTCAGAGGGAGATAGAGAGTGATAGAGAGTGTCTGAGAGTGTCAGAGAGTGACAGAGTGTGACAGAGTGTGACAGAGAGTGTCTGAGAGTGTCAGTGAGTGTCAGAGAGTGATAGAGAGTGTCTGAGAGTGTCAGAGAGTGATAGAGAGTGATAGAGAGTGATAGAGAGCCTCTGAGATTGTCAGAGAGTGTCAGAGAGCGATAGAGAGTGTCAGAGAATGATAGAGAGTGTCAGAAAGTGATAGAGAGTGTCTGAGAGTAACAGAGAGTGAAAGGGAGTGTCTGAGAGTGTCAGTGAGTGTCAGAGAGTGATAGAGAGTGATAGAGAGTGTCTGAGAGTGTCAGAGAGTGTCAGAGCGTGTCAGAGAGTGTCAGAGAGTGTCAGAGAGCGAAAGAGAGTGTCAGAGAGTGATAGAGAGTGTCAGAGAGTGATAGAGAGTGTCTGAGAGTGTCTGAGAGTGACAGCGATTGTCTGAGAGTGTCAGTGAGTGTCAGAGAGTGATAGAGAGTGATAGAGAGTGATGGAGAGTGATAAAGAGTGATAGAGAGTTTCAGAGAGTTTAATTGAGTGATAGAGAGTGTCAGACAGTGTCAGAGTGTGACAGAGTGTGTCAGAGAGTGTCAGAGAGTGATAGAGAGTGTAAGAGAGTGATAGAGAGTGATAGAGAGTGATAGAGAGTGTCTGAGAGTGTCAGAGAGTGTCAGAGTGTGTCAGAGAGTGATAGAGAGTGATAGAGAGTGATAGAGAGTGTCAGAGAGTGTCATAGAGTGATAGAGAGTGTCAGAGTGTGTCAGAGAGTGACAGAGAGTGATTGAGTGTGTCAGAGAGTGTCAGTGAGCGATTGAGAGTGTCAGAGAGTGATATAGAGTGTCAGAGAGTGATAGAGAGCGTCTGAGAGAGTCTGAGATTGACAGAGAGTGAAAGAGAGTTTCTGAGAGTGTCAGTGAGTGTCAGAGAGTGATAGTGAGTGTCTGAGAGTGTCAGTGAGTTATAGAGAGTGATAGAGAGCCTCTGAGAATGTCAGAGAGTGTCAGAGAGTGTTCGAGAGTGTCAGAGAGAGTTAGAGAGTGACAGAGAGTGTCTGAGAGTGTCAGTGAGTGTCAGAGAGTGATGGAGTGTGTCAGACAGTGATAGAGAGTGATAGAGAGTGTCTGAGAGTGTCAGAGAGTGTCAGAGTATGTGAGAGTGTCAGAGAGCGATAGAGAGTGTCAGAGAGTGATAGAGAGTGTCAGAGAGTGATAGAGAGAGTCAGAGAGTGATAGAGAGAATCTGAGCGTGTCTGAGAGTGACAGAGAGTGACAGAGAGTGTCTGAGTGTGTCAGTGAGTGTCAGAGAGTGATAGAGAGTGTCTGAGAGTGACTGAGAGTGATAGAGAGTGATAGACAGTGTCTGAGACAGTCAGAGAGTGTCAGAGATTGATAGAGTGTGATAGAGAGTGTCAGAGAGTGTCAGCGAGTGATAGAGAGTGTCAGAGAGTGTCAGAGTGTGTCAGAGAGTGATAGAGAGTGTCAGAGTGTGTCACAGAATGTCTGAGAGTGTCAGAGAGTGTCAGAGTGTGATAGAGAGTGATAGAGAGTGTATGAGAGTGTCTGAGAGTGTCAGAGTGTGTCAGAGTGAGGCAGAGAATGATAGAGAGTGATAGAGAGTGATAGAGAGTGTCATAGAGTGCCATTGAGTGATAGAGAGTTTCAGAGAGTGTCAGAGAGTGATCGAGAGTGTCAGGGAGTGCTAGAGTGTGTCAGAGAGTGATAGAGAATGTCAGCGAGTGATAGAGAGTGATAGAGAGTGATTAAGTGTGTCAGAGAGTGTTAGAGAGTGATACAGAGTGATAGAGAGTATCTGAGAGTGTCTGTGAGTGTCAGAGAGTGTCAGAGTGTGTCAGAGAGTGTCAGAGAGAGACAAAGGTGACAGAAAGTGTCTGAGAGTGTCAGAGAGTGTCATAGAATGATAGAGAGAGTCAGAGTGTGTCACAGAGTGTCTGAGTGTGTCAGAGAGTGTCAGAGAGTGATAGCGAGTTACAGAGAGTGTCAGAGAGTGATAGAGAGTGATAGAGAGTGTCAGAGAGTGTCAGAGAGTGACAGCGAGTGATAGAGAGTGTCTGAGAGTGTCAGTGAGTGTCAGAGAGTGATAGAGAGTGATAGAGAGTGACACAGAGTTTCAGAGTGAGTCATTGAGTGATAGTGAGTGTCAGAGAGTGTCAGAGTGTGATAGAGAGTGTCAGAGAGTGATAGAGAGTGATAGAGAGTGTCAGAGAGTGTCAGAGAGTGTCAGAGTGTGTCAGGGAGTCATGAAGAATGTTAGAGAGTGTCAGAGAATGATAGAGAGTGATTGAGTGTGTCAGAGAGCGTCAGAGAGTGTCAGAGCGTGATAGAGAGTGTCTGTGAGAGTCTGACAGGGACAGAGAGCGAAAGAGAGTGTCAGAGAGTGATGGAGAGTGATTGAGTGTGTCTGAGAGCGTCAGAGAGTGTCAGAGCGTGATAGAGAGTGTCTGAGAGTGATAGAGAGTGTCTGAGAGTGTCAGAGACTGCCAGAGAGTGTCAGAGAGTGATAGAGAGTGTCAGAGAGTGTCAGGGAGTGATAAAGAGTGATAGAGAGAGTCTGAGATTGTCAGAGAGTGTCTGAGAGTGTCAGAGAGTGATAGAGAATGTCAGAGAGTGAGAGAGAGTGACAGAGAGGGTCTGAGAGTGTCAGAGAGTGTCAGAGTGTGTCAGAGAGTGACAGAGAGTGATAGAGAGTGTCAGAGAGTGTCATAGAGTGATAGAGAGTGTCAGAGTGTGTCAGAGAGTAATAGAGAGTTATTGAGTTTGTCAGAGGGTGTCAGAGAGCGATGGAGAGTGTCAGAGAGAGATAGACAGTGTCACAGAGTGATAGAGAGTGTCTGAGAGTGTCTGAGAGTGACATAGAGTGAAAGAGAGTGTTTGACAGTGTCAGTGAGTGTCAGAGAGTGGTAGAGAGTGTCTGGGAGTGTCAGTGAGTGATAGAGAGTGATAGAGAGCCTCTGAGAGTGTCAGAGAGTGTCAGAGAGCGATAGAGAGTGTCAGAGAGTGGTAGAGAGTGACAGAGAGTGTCTGAGAGTGATAGAGAGTGTCAGAGTGATAGAGAATGTCAGAGAGTGATAGAGAGTGACAGAGAGGGTCTGAGAGTGTCAGAGAGTGTCAGAGTGTGTCAGAGAGTGACAGAGAGTGATGGAGAGTGTCAGAGAGTGTCATAGAGTGATAGAGAGAGTCAGAGTGTGTCAGAGAGTGTTAGAGTGTGATTGAGTGTGTCAGAGAGTGTCAGAGAGCGATAGACAGTTTCAGAGAGTGATAGAGAGTGTCTGAGATTGTCTGAGAGTGACAGCGAGTGAAAGAGATTGTCTGAGAGTGTCAGTGAGTGTCAGAGAGTGAAAGAGAGTGTCAGAGAGTGTCAGTGAGTGTCAGAGAGTGATGGAGAGTGTCTGAGAGTGTCAGTGAGTGATAGAGAGTGACAGAGAGCCTCTGAGAGTGTCAGAGAGATTCAGAGAGTGATAGAGAGTGTCAGAGAGTGATAGTGAGTGGCAGAGAGTGTCTGAGAGTGTCAGTGAGTGTCAGAGAGTGATAGAGAGTGTCAGAGAGTGTAAGAGAGTGATAGAGAGTGTCAGAGAGTGATAGAGAGTGATAGAGAGTGTCAGAGAGTGTCATAGAGTGATGGAGAGTGTCAGAGAGAGTCAGAGAGTGATCGAGAGTGATGGAGAGTGTCAGAGTGTGTCAGAGAGTTTCAGAGAGTCATAGAGAGCCATAGAGAGTGTCACAGAGTGTCATTGATTAATAGAGAGTGTCAGAGAGTGTCAGAGATTGATAGAGAGTGATAGAGAGTGTCAGAGAGTGTCAGAGAGTGAAAGAGAGTGATAGAGAGTGTCAGAGTGTGTCAGAGAGTGATAGAGAGTGTCAGAGAGTGATAGAGAGTTACAGAGAGTGTCAGAGAGTGATAGAGAGTGTCAGAGAGTGTCAGAGAGTGATACGGAGTGTGATTGAGTGTGTCAGAGAGTGTCAGAGAGTGATGGAGAGTGATAGAGAGAGTCACAGAGGGTCATTGAGTGATAGAGAGTGTCAGAGAGTGTCAGAGAGTGATAGAGAGTGTCAGAGAGTTATAGAGAGTGTCAGAGAGTGTCAGAGAGTCATAGGGAGTGTCAGAGAGTGACAGAGAGAGTCTGAGAATGTCAGAGAGTGATAGAGAATGTCAGAGAGTGAAAGAGAGTGATAGAGAGTCTCTGAGAGTGTCAGAGAGTTTCAGAGAGTGAGAGAGAGTGATAGAGAGTCTCTGAGAGTGTCAGAGAGTGTCAGAGAGCGAAGTGGAGTGTCAGTGAGTGATAGAGAGTGTCAGAGAGTGATAGAGAGTGTCAGAGAGTGTCAGAGAGTGACAGAGAGTGTCTGAGAGTGACAGCGAGTGTCTGAGTGTGTCAGTGAGTGTCAGAGTGATAGAGAATGATAGGGAGTGATAGACAGTTTCAGAGTGTGTCATTGAGTGATCGAGAGTGTCAGAGAGTGTCAGAGTGTGATAGAGAGTGTCAGAGAGTGTCAGAGAGTGATAGAGAGTGCAAGAGAGTGATAGAGATTGATAGAGAGTGTCAGAGATTGATTGAGAGTGACAGAGAGTGTCTGAGAGTGTCAGAGAGTGTCAGAGTGTGTCAGAGAGTGATAGAGAGTGATAGAGAGTGTCAGAGAGTGTCATAGAGTGATAGAGAGTGTCAGAGTGTTTCAGAGAGTGATAGAGAGTGATTGAGTGTGTCAGAGAGTGTCAGAGAGCGATAGAGAGTGTCAGAGAGTGATAGAGAGTGTCAGAGAGTGATAGAGAGTGTCAGAGAGTGTCTGAGAGTTACAGAGAGTGAAAGAGAGTGTCTGAGAGTGTCAGTGAGTGTCAGAGTCTGATGGAGAGTGTCTGAGAGTGTCAGTGAGTGCTAGAGAGTGATAGAGACCCTCTGAGAGTGTCAGAGAGTGTCAGAGAGTGATAGAGAGTGTCAGAGAGTGATAGAGAGTGACAGAGAGTGATGGAGAGTGATAGAGAGCCTATGAGAGTGTCAGAGAGTGTCAGAGTGTGTCAGAGGGTGTCAGAGAGTGTCAGAGAGTGATAGAGAGTGATAGAGAGTTTCAGAGAGTGTCAGAGAGTGATGGAGAGTGTCAGAGAGTGTCACAGAGTGTCAGAGAGTGATAGAGAGTGATAGAGAGTGATAGAGAGTTTCAGAGTGTGTCAGAGAGTGTCAGAGTGATAGAGAGTGATAGATAGCGTCAGAGAGTGTCATAGAGTGATAGAGAGGGATAGAGAGTGTCACAGACTATCATTGAGTAATAGAGAGTGTCAGAAAGTGTCAGAGAGTGATAGAGAGTGTCAGAGAGTGTCAGAGAGTGATACGGAGTGTGATTGAGAGTGTCTGAGAGTGTCAGAGTGTGTCAGAGAGTGTCAGAGAGTGATGGAGAGTGATAGAGAGTGTCATTGAGTGATAGAGAGTGTCAGAGAGTGTCAGAGAGTGATAGAGAGTGATAGAGAGTGTCAGAGAGTGTCAGAGAGCGATAGAGAGTGATAGAGAGTGTCAGAGAGTGATAGAGAGTGTCAGAGAGTGATCGAGAGTGATAGAGAGCTTCAGAGAGTGTCAGAGAGTGATAGAGAGTGGTAGGGAGTGTCAGAGAGTGTCAGAGAGTGTCAGAGAGTGATAGAGAGTGGTAGAGAGTGTCAGGGAGTGTCAGAGAGTGATAGAGAGTGATACAGTGTGTCAGAGAGTGATAGAGAGTGTCAGAGAGTGTCAGAGAGTGATAAAGAGTGATAGAGCGTGTCTGAGAGTGTCAGAGAGTGTCAGAGAGTGTCAGAGAGTGATAGACAGTGATGGAGATTTTCAGAGAGTGTCATTGAGTGATAGAGACTGTCAGAGAGTGATAGAGAGTGACAGAGAGTTTCTGAGAGTGTCAAAGAGTGTCAGAGTGTGTCAGAGAGTGATGAAGAATGTTAGAGCGTTTCTGAGAGTGTCTGAGAGCGTCAGAGAGTTTCAGAGTGTGATAGAGAGTGTCTGAGAGCGATAGAGAGAGTCTGAGAGTGTCTGAGAGCATCAGAGAGTGTCAGAGAGTGTCTGAGAGCGTCAGAGAGTGTCACAGAGTGTCTGAGTGCGTCATAGAGTGTCTGAGAGCGTCAAAGAGCGTTAGAGTGTGATAGAGAGTATCTGAGAGTGACAGAGAGTGTCTGAGAGTGTCAGAGAGTGATAGAGAGTGTCAGATAGTGCCAGAGTGTGTGAGAGTGTCAGAGAGCGACAGAGAGTGTCAGAGAGTGTCAGAGAGTCTCAGAGAGTGATGGAGAGTGTCAGAGGGTGATAGAGAGTGTCTGAGCGTGTCTGAGAGTGACAGAGAGTGACAGAGAGTGATAGAGAGTGTCTCAGAGTGTCAGTGAGTGTCGGAGAGTGTCTGAGAGTGTCTGAGAGTGTCAGAGAGTGATAGAGAGTGATAGAGAGTGATAGAGAGTGATAGAGAGTGTCTGAGAGTGTCAGAGAGTGATAGAGAGTGTCAGAGAGTGTCAGAGAGTGATAGAGGGTGATAGAGAGTGATAGAGCGTGTCAGAGAGTGTCATAGAGTTATAGAGAGTGTCAGAGAGTGTCAGAGAGTGTCAGAGAGTGTCTGAGTGTGTCAGAGAGTGTCAGAGAGTGTCAGAGAGTGATAGACAGTGATAGAGATTTTCAGAAAGTGTCATTGAGTGATAGAGAGTGTCAGAGAGTGATAGAGAGTGAGAGAGAGTTTCTGAGAGTGTCAAAGAGTGTCAGAGTGTGTCAGAGAGTGATGAAGAATGTTAGAGCATTTCAGAGAGTGTCTGCGAGCGTCAGAGAGTGTCAGAGTATGATAGAGAGTGTCTGAGAGTGATAGAGAGAGTCTGAGAGTGTCTGAGAGCGTCAGAGAGTGTCAGAGAGTGTCTGAGAGCGTCAGAGAGTGTCACAGAGTGTCAGAGAGTGATAGAGAGTGATAGAGAGTGTCAGAGTGTGTCAGAGAGTGTCAGAGAGTGATGGAGAGTGATAGATAGCGTCAGAGAGTGTCATAGAGTGATAGAGAGGGATAGAGAGTGTCACAGACTATCATTGAGTAATAGAGAGTGTCAGAAAGTGTCAGAGAGTGATAGAGAGTGTCAGAGATTGTCAGAGAGTGTCAGAGAGTGATAGAGAGTGATAGAGAGTGTCAGAGACTGTCAGAGAGCGATAGAGAGTGATAGAGAGTGTCAGAGAGTGATAGAGAGTGTCAGAGAGTGATCGAGAGTGATAGATTGCTTCAGAGAGTGTCAGAGAGTGATAGAGAGTGGTAGGGAGTGTCAGAGAGTGTCAGGGAGTGTCAGAGAGTGATAGAGAGTGGTAGAGAGTGTCAGGGAGTGTCAGAGAGTGATAGAGAGTGATACAGTGTGTCAGAGAGTGATAGAGAGTGTCAGAGAGTGTCAGAGTGTGATAAAGTGTGATAGAGCGTGTCTGAGAGTGTCAGAGAGTGTCAGAGAGTGTCAGAGAGTGATAGACAGTGATGGAGATTTTCAGAGAGTGTCATTGAGTGATAGAGACTGTCAGAGAGTGATAGAGAGTGACAGAGAGTTTCTGAGAGTGTCAAAGAGTGTCAGAGTGTGTCAGAGAGTGATGAAGAATGTTAGAGCGTTTCAGAGAGTGTCTGAGAGGGTCAGAGAGTTTCAGAGTGTGATAGAGAGTGTCTGAGAGTGATAGAGAGAGTCTGAGAGTGTCTGAGAGCATCAGAGAGTGTCAGACAGTGTCTGAGAGCGTCAGAGAGTGTCACAGAGTGTCTGAGTGCGTCAGAGAGTGTCTGAGAGCGTCAAAGAGCGTTAGAGAGTGATAGAGAGTGTCTGAGAGTGACAGAGAGTGTCTGAGAGTGTCAGAGAGTGATAGAGAGTGTCAGATAGTGCCAGAGTGTGTGAGAGTGTCAGAGAGCGACAGAGAGTGTCAGAGAGTGTCAGAGAGTCTCAGAGAGTGATGGAGAGTGTCAGAGGGTGATAGAGAGTGTCTGAGCGTGTCTGAGAGTGACAGAGAGTGACAGAGAGTGATAGAGAGTGTCTCAGAGTGTCAGTGAGTGTCAGAGAGTGTCTGAGAGTGTCTGAGAGTGTCAGAGAGTGATAGAGAGTGATAGAGAGTGATAGAGAGTGTCTGAGAGTGTCAGAGAGTGATAGAGAGTGTCAGAGAGTGTCAGAGAGTGATAGAGGGTGATAGAGAGTGATAGAGCGTGTCAGAGAGTGTCACAGAGTGATTGAGAGTGTCAGAGAGTGTCAGAGAGTGTCAGAGAGTGTCTGAGAGTGTCTGAGTGTGTCAGAGAGTGTCAGAGATTGTCAGAGAGTGATAGACAGTGAAAGAGTTTTTCAGAGAGTGTCATTGAGTGATAGAGAGTGTCAGAGAGTGATAGAGAGTGTAGGAGAGTTTCTGAGAGTGTCAAAGAGTGTCAGAGTCTGTCAGAGAGTGATGAAGAATGTTAGAGCATTTCAGAGAGTGTCTGCGAGCGTCAGAGAGTGTCAGAGTGTGATAGAGAGTGTCTGAGAGTGATAGAGAGAGTCTGAGAGTGTCTGAGAGCGTCAGAGAGTGTCAGAGAGTGTCTGAGAGCGTCAGAGAGTGTCACAGAGTGTCAGAGAGTGATAGAGAGTGATAGAGAGTGATAGAGAGTGTCAGAGTGTGTCAGAGAGTGTCAGAGAGTGATGGAGAGTGATAGATAGCGTCAGAGAGTGTCATCGAGTGATAGAGAGGGATAGAGAGTGTCACAGACTATCATTGAGTAATAGAGAGTGTCAGAAAGTGTCAGAGAGTGATAGAGAGTGTCAGAGAGTGTCAGAGAGTGTCAGAGAGTGATACGGAGTGTGATTGAGAGTGTCAGAGAGTGTCAGAGAGTGATGGAGAGTGATAGAGAGTGTCATTGAGTGATAGAGAGTGTCAGAGAGTGTCAGAGAGTGTCAGAGAGTGATAGAGAGTGTCAGACAGTGTCAGAGAGCGATAGAGAGTGATAGAGAGTGTCAGAGAGTGATAGAGCGTGTCAGAGAGTGATCGAGAGTGATAGAGAGCTTCAGAGAGTGTCAGAGAGTGATAGAGAGTGGTAGGGAGTGTCAGAGAGTGTCAGAGGGTGATAGAGAGTGGTAGAGAGTGTCAGGGAGTGTCAGAGAGTGATAGAGAGTGATACAGTGTGTCAGAGAGTGATAGAGAGTGTCAGAGAGTGTCAGAGAGTGATAGACAGTGATGGAGATTTTCAGAGAGTGTCATTGAGTGATAGAGAGTGTCAGAGAGTGACAGAGAGTGAGAGAGAGTTTCTGAGAGTGTCAAAGAGTGTCAGAGTGTGTCAGAGAGTGATGAAGAATGTTAGAGCGTTTCAGAGAGTGTCTGAGAGCGTCAGAGAGTTTCAGAGTGTGATACAGAGTGTCTGAGAGTGATAGAGAGAGTCTGAGAGGGTCTGAGAGCGTCAGAGAGTGTCAGAGAGTGTCAGAGAGTGATAGAGAGTGAAAGAGCGTGTCAGAGAGTGTCATAGAGTGATAGAGAGTGTCAGAGAGTGTCACAGAGTGTCAGAGAGTGTCTGAGAGTGTCTGAGTGTGTCTGAGTGTGTCTGAGAGTGTCAGAGAGTGTCAGAGAGTGATAGACAGTGATAGAGATTTTCAGAGAGTGTCATTGAGTGATTGAGAGTGTCAGAGAGTGATAGAGAGTGATAGAGAGTTTCTGAGAGTGTCAAAGAGTGTCAGAGTGTGTCAGAGAGTGATGAAGAATGTTAGAGCATTTCAGAGAGTGTCTGCGAGCGTCAGAGAGTGTCAGAGTGTGATAGAGAGTGTCTGAGAGTGATAGAGAGAGTCTGAGAGTGTCTGAGAGCGTCAGAGAGTGTCTGAGAGCGTCAGAGAGTGTCACAGAGTGTCAGAGAGTGATAGAGAGTGATAGAGAGTGTCAGAGTGTGTTAGAGAGTGTCAGAGAGTGATAGAGAGTGATAGAGAGTGTCAGAGAGTGTCAGAGAGTGTCAGAGAGTGATACGGAGTGTGATTGAGAGTGTCTGAGAGTGTCAGAGTGTGTCAGAGAGTGTCAGAGAGTGATGGAGAGTGATAGAGAGTGTCATTGAGTGATAGAGAGTGTCAGAGAGTGTCAGAGAGTGATAGAGAGTGTCAGAGAGTGTCAGAGAGTGTCAGAGAGCGATAGAGAGTGATAGAGAGTGCCAGAGAGTGTCATAGAGTGATGGAGAGTGTCAGAGAGTGTCAGAGAGTGTCAGAGAGCGATAGAGAGTGATAGAGAGTGTCAGAGAGTGATAGAGAGTGTCAGAGAGTGATCGAGAGTGATAGAGAGCTTCAGAGAGTGTCAGAGAGTGATAGAGTGTGGTAGGGAGTGTCAGAGAGTGTCAGAGAGTGTCAGAGAGTGATAGAGAGTGGTAGAGAGTGTCAGGGAGTGTCAGAGAGTAGTAGAGAGTGATACAGTGTGTCAGAGATTGTCAGAGAGTGATAAAGAGTGATAGAGCGTGTCTGAGAGTGTCAGAGAGTGTCAGAGAGTGTCAGAGAGTGATAGACAGTGATGGAGATTTTCAGAGAGTGTCATTGAGTGATAGAGAGTGTCAGAGAGTGATAGAGAGTGACAGAGAGTTTCTGAGAGTGTCAAAGAGTGTCAGAGTGTGTCAGAGAGTGATGAAGAATGTTAGAGCGTTTCAGAGAGTGTCTGAGAGCGTCAGAGAGTTACAGAGTGTGATAGAGAGTGTCTGAGAGTGATAGACAGAGTCTGAGAGTGTCTGAGAGCGTCAGAGAGTGTCAGAGAGTGTCTGAGAGCGTCAGAGAGTGTCACAGAGTGTCTGAGTGCGTCAGAGAGTGTCTGAGAGCGTCAAAGAGCGTTAGAGTGTGATAGAGAGTGTCTGAGAGTGACAGAGAGTGTCTGAGAGTGTCAGAGAGTGATGGAGAGTGTCAGATAGTGCCAGAGTGTGTGAGAGTGTCAGAGAGCGACAGAGAGTGTCAGAGAGTGTCAGAGAGTCTCAGAGAGTGATGGAGAGTGTCAGAGGGTGATAGAGAGTGTCTGAGCGTGTCTGAGAGTGACAGAGAGTGACAGAGAGTGATAGAGAGTGTCTCAGAGTGTCAGTGAGTGTCAGAGAGTGTCCGAGAGTGTCTGAGAGTGTTAGAGAGTGATAGAGAGTGATAGAGAGTGATAGAGAGTGTCTGAGAGTGTCAGAGAGTGATAGAGAGTGTCAGAGAGTGTCAGAGAGTGTCAGAGAGTGATAGGGAGTGATAGAGAGTGATAGAGCGTGTCAGAGAGTGTCATAGAGTGATAGAGAGTGTCAGAGAGTGTCAGAGAGTGTCAGAGAGTGTCTGAGTGTGTCTGAGTGTGTCAGAGAGTGTCAGAGAGTGATAGACAGTGATAGAGATTTTCAGAGAGTGTCATTGAGTGATAGAGAGTTTCTGAGAGTGTTAAAGAGTGTCAGAGTGTGTCAGAGAGTGATGAAGAATGTTAGAGCATTTCAGAGAGTGTCTGCGAGCGTCAGAGAGTGTCAGAGTGTGATAGAGAGTGTCTGAGAGTGATAGAGAGAGTCTGAGAGTGTCTGAGAGCGTCAGAGAGTGTCAGAGAGTGTCTGAGAGCGTCAGAGAGTGTCACAGAGTGTCTGAATGCGTCAGAGAGTGTCTGAGAGCGTCAACGTGCGTTAGAGGGTGATAGAGAGTGTCTGAGAGTGACAGAGAGTGTCTGAGAGTGTCAGAGAGTGATAGAGAGTGTCAGATAGTGGCAGAGTGTGTGAGAGTGTCAGAGAGTCTCAGAGAGTGATGGAGAGTGTCAGAGGGTGATATAGAGTGTCTGAGCGTGTCTTAGAGTGACACAGAGTGACAGAGAGTGATAGAGAGTGTCTCAGAGTGTCAGTGAGTGTCAGTGAGTGTCAGAGAGTGTCTGAGAGTGTCTGAGAGTGTCTGAGAGTGTCTGAGAGTGTCAGAGAGTGATAGAGAGAGATAGAGAGTGTCTGAGAGTGTCAGAGAGTGTCAGAGAGTGATAGAGAGTGATAGATAGTGTCAGAGAGTGTCAGAGAGTGTCAGAGAGTGATAGAGAGTGATAGAGAGTGATAGAGCGTGTCAGAGAGTGTCATAGAGTGATAGAGAGTGTCAGAGAGTGTCAGAGAGTGATAGAGAGTGACAGAGAATGTCAGAGTGTGTCAGTGAGTGTCATAGAGTGATAGAGAGTGTAAGAGTGTGTCACAGAACGTCTGAGAGTGTCAGAGAGTGTCAGAGAGTGATCGAGAGTGTCAGAGAGTGATAGAGTGTGTCAGAGAGTGTCAGAGAGTGTCACAGAGTGTCAGAGAGTGTCTGAGAGTGTCTGAGTGTGTCTGAGTGTGTCTGAGAGTGTCAGAGAGTGTCAGAGAGTGATAGACAGTGATAGAGATTTTCAGAGAGTGTCATTGAGTGATTGAGAGTGTCAGAGAGTGATAGAGAGTGATAGAGAGTTTCTGAGAGTGTCAAAGAGTGTCAGAGTGTGTCAGAGAGTGATGAAGAATGTTAGAGCATTTCAGAGAGTGTCTGCGAGCGTCAGAGAGTGTCAGAGTGTGATAGAGAGTGTCTGAGAGTGATAGAGAGAGTCTGAGAGTGTCTGAGAGCGTCAGAGAGTGTCTGAGAGCGTCAGAGAGTGTCACAGAGTGTCAGAGAGTGATAGAGAGTGATAGAGAGTGTCAGAGTGTGTTAGAGAGTGTCAGAGAGTGATAGAGAGTGATAGAGAGTGTCAGAGAGTGTCAGAGAGTGTCAGAGAGTGATACGGAGTGTGATTGAGAGTGTCTGAGAGTGTCAGAGTGTGTCAGAGAGTGTCAGAGAGTGATGGAGAGTGATAGAGAGTGTCATTGAGTGATAGAGAGTGTCAGAGAGTGTCAGAGAGTGATAGAGAGTGTCAGAGAGTGTCAGAGAGTGTCAGAGAGCGATAGAGAGTGATAGAGAGTGCCAGAGAGTGTCATAGAGTGATGGAGAGTGTCAGAGAGTGTCAGAGAGTGTCAGAGAGCGATAGAGAGTGATAGAGAGTGTCAGAGAGTGATAGAGAGTGTCAGAGAGTGATCGAGAGTGATAGAGAGCTTCAGAGAGTGTCAGAGAGTGATAGAGTGTGGTAGGGAGTGTCAGAGAGTGTCAGAGAGTGTCAGAGAGTGATAGAGAGTGGTAGAGAGTGTCAGGGAGTGTCAGAGAGTAGTAGAGAGTGATACAGTGTGTCAGAGATTGTCAGAGAGTGATAAAGAGTGATAGAGCGTGTCTGAGAGTGTCAGAGAGTGTCAGAGAGTGTCAGAGAGTGATAGACAGTGATGGAGATTTTCAGAGAGTGTCATTGAGTGATAGAGAGTGTCAGAGAGTGATAGAGAGTGACAGAGAGTTTCTGAGAGTGTCAAAGAGTGTCAGAGTGTGTCAGAGAGTGATGAAGAATGTTAGAGCGTTTCAGAGAGTGTCTGAGAGCGTCAGAGAGTTACAGAGTGTGATAGAGAGTGTCTGAGAGTGATAGACAGAGTCTGAGAGTGTCTGAGAGCGTCAGAGAGTGTCAGAGAGTGTCTGAGAGCGTCAGAGAGTGTCACAGAGTGTCTGAGTGCGTCAGAGAGTGTCTGAGAGCGTCAAAGAGCGTTAGAGTGTGATAGAGAGTGTCTGAGAGTGACAGAGAGTGTCTGAGAGTGTCAGAGAGTGATGGAGAGTGTCAGATAGTGCCAGAGTGTGTGAGAGTGTCAGAGAGCGACAGAGAGTGTCAGAGAGTGTCAGAGAGTCTCAGAGAGTGATGGAGAGTGTCAGAGGGTGATAGAGAGTGTCTGAGCGTGTCTGAGAGTGACAGAGAGTGACAGAGAGTGATAGAGAGTGTCTCAGAGTGTCAGTGAGTGTCAGAGAGTGTCCGAGAGTGTCTGAGAGTGTTAGAGAGTGATAGAGAGTGATAGAGAGTGATAGAGAGTGTCTGAGAGTGTCAGAGAGTGATAGAGAGTGTCAGAGAGTGTCAGAGAGTGTCAGAGAGTGATAGGGAGTGATAGAGAGTGATAGAGCGTGTCAGAGAGTGTCATAGAGTGATAGAGAGTGTCAGAGAGTGTCAGAGAGTGTCAGAGAGTGTCTGAGTGTGTCTGAGTGTGTCAGAGAGTGTCAGAGAGTGATAGACAGTGATAGAGATTTTCAGAGAGTGTCATTGAGTGATAGAGAGTTTCTGAGAGTGTTAAAGAGTGTCAGAGTGTGTCAGAGAGTGATGAAGAATGTTAGAGCATTTCAGAGAGTGTCTGCGAGCGTCAGAGAGTGTCAGAGTGTGATAGAGAGTGTCTGAGAGTGATAGAGAGAGTCTGAGAGTGTCTGAGAGCGTCAGAGAGTGTCAGAGAGTGTCTGAGAGCGTCAGAGAGTGTCACAGAGTGTCTGAATGCGTCAGAGAGTGTCTGAGAGCGTCAACGTGCGTTAGAGGGTGATAGAGAGTGTCTGAGAGTGACAGAGAGTGTCTGAGAGTGTCAGAGAGTGATAGAGAGTGTCAGATAGTGGCAGAGTGTGTGAGAGTGTCAGAGAGTCTCAGAGAGTGATGGAGAGTGTCAGAGGGTGATATAGAGTGTCTGAGCGTGTCTTAGAGTGACACAGAGTGACAGAGAGTGATAGAGAGTGTCTCAGAGTGTCAGTGAGTGTCAGTGAGTGTCAGAGAGTGTCTGAGAGTGTCTGAGAGTGTCTGAGAGTGTCTGAGAGTGTCAGAGAGTGATAGAGAGAGATAGAGAGTGTCTGAGAGTGTCAGAGAGTGTCAGAGAGTGATAGAGAGTGATAGATAGTGTCAGAGAGTGTCAGAGAGTGTCAGAGAGTGATAGAGAGTGATAGAGAGTGATAGAGCGTGTCAGAGAGTGTCATAGAGTGATAGAGAGTGTCAGAGAGTGTCAGAGAGTGATAGAGAGTGACAGAGAATGTCAGAGTGTGTCAGTGAGTGTCATAGAGTGATAGAGAGTGTAAGAGTGTGTCACAGAACGTCTGAGAGTGTCAGAGAGTGTCAGAGAGTGATCGAGAGTGTCAGAGAGTGATAGAGTGTGTCAGAGAGTGATAGAGAGTGTCAGAGAGTGACAGAGAGTGATAGAGAGTGTCACAGAGTGATTAAGAGTGTCAGAGAGTGTTCGTGAGTGATACAGAGTGATAGAGAGTATCTGAGAGTGTCTGTGAGTGTCAGAGAGCGTCAGAGAGTGTCAGAGAGCGTCAGAGAGTGTCAGAGAGTGATGGAGAGTGATAGAGAGTGTCATTGAGTGACAGAGAGTGTCAGAGAGTGTCAGAGAGTGATAGAGAGTGATAGAGAGTGTCAGAGAGTGTCAGAGAGCGTCAGAGAGTGTCAGAGAGTGATGGAGAGTGATAAGAGTGTCATTGAGTGATAGAGAGTGTCAGAGAGTGTCAGAGAGTGATAGAGAGAGATAGAGAGTGTCAGAGAGTGTCAGAGAGCGATATAGAGTGATAGAGAGAGTCAGAGAGTGATAGAGAGTGTCAGAGAGTGTCTGAGAGCGTCAACGTGCGTTAGAGGGTGATAGAGAGTGTCTGAGAGTGACAGAGAGTGTCTGAGAGTGTCAGAGAGTGATAGAGAGTGTCAGATAGTGGCAGAGTGTGTGAGAGTGTCAGAGAGTCTCAGAGAGGGATGGAGAGTGTCAGAGGGTGATATAGAGTGTCTGAGCGTGTCTTAGAGTGACAGAGAGTGATCAAGAGTGATAGAGAGTGTCTCAGAGTGTCAGTGAGTGTCAGTGAGTGTCAGAGAGTGTCTGAGAGTGTCTGAGAGTGTCTGAGAGTGTCAGAGAGTGATAGAGAGAGATAGAGAGAGTCTGAGAGTGTCAGAGAGTGTCAGAGAGTGATAGAGAGTGATAGATAGTGTCAGAGAGTGTCAGAGAGTGTCAGAGAGTGATAGAGAGTGATAGAGAGTGATAGAGCGTGTCAGAGAGTGTCATAGAGTGATAGAGAGTGTCAGAGAGTGTCAGAGAGTGATAGAGAGTGACAGAGAATGTCAGAGTGTGTCAGTGAGTGTCACAGAGTGATTAAGAGTGTCAGAGAGTGTTCGTGAGTGATACAGAGTGATAGAGAGTATCTGAGAGTGTCTGTGAGTGTCAGAGAGCGTCAGAGAGTGTCAGAGAGCGTATGAGAGTGTCAGAGAGCGTCAGAGAGTGTCAGAGAGTGATGGAGAGTGATAGAGAGTGTCATTGAGTGACAGAGAGTGTCAGAGAGTGTCAGAGAGTGATAGAGAGTGATAGAGAGTGTCAGAGAATGTCAGAGAGCGTCAGAGAGTGTCAGAGAGCGTCAGAGCGTGTCAGAGAGTGATGGAGAGTGATAGAGAGTGTCATTGAGTGATGGAGAGTGTCAGAGAGTGTCAGAGAGTGATAGAGAGTGATAGAGAGTGACAGAGAATGTCAGAGTGTGTCAGTGAGTGTCAGAGAGTGATAGAGAGTGTCAGAGTGTGTCACAGAACGTCTGAGAGTGTCAGAGAGCGTCAGAGAGTGTCAGAGAGCGTCAGAGAGTGTCAGAGAGTGATGGAGAGTGATAGAGAGTGTCATTGAGTGATAGAGAGTGTCAGAGAGTGTCAGAGAGTGATAGAGAGAGATAGAGAGTGTGAGAGAGTGTCAGAGAGCGATAGAGAGTGATAGAGAGTGTCAGAGAGTGATAGAGAGTGTCAGAGAGTGATCGAGAGTGATAGAGAGCTTCAGAGAGTGTCAGAGAGTGATAGAGAGTGGTAGGGAGTGTCAGAGAGTGTCAGTGAGTGGTAGAGAGTGGTAGAGAGTGTCAGGGTGTGTCAGAGAGTGACAGAGAGTGATACAGAGTGTCAGAGAGTGATAGAGAGTGTCAGAGAGTGTCAGAGAGTGATAAATAGTGATAGAGCGTGTCTGAGAGTGTCAGAGAGTGTCTGAGAGTGTCTGAGTGTGTCAGAGAGTGTCAGAGAGTGTCAGAAAGTGATAGAGAGTGGTAGAGATTTTCAGAGAGTGTCATTGAGTGATAGAGAGTGTCAGAGAGTGTTACAGAGTGATAGAGAGTTTCTGAGAGTGTCAGAGAGTGATAGAGAGTGATAGAGAGTCTCAGAGAGTGTCAGAGAGTGTCAGAGAGTGTCAGAGAGTGATAGAGAGTGATAGAGAGTGATAGAGCGTGTCAGAGAGTGTCATAGAGTGATAGAGAGTGTCAGAGAGTGTCAGAGAGTGTCAGAGAGTGTCTGAGAGTGTCTGAGAGTGTCTGAGTGTGTCAGAGAGTGTCAGAGAGTGTCAGAGAGTGTCAGAGAGTGATAGAGATTTTCAGAGAGTGTCATTGAGTGATAGAGAGTGTCAGAGAGTGATAGAGAGTGATAGAGAGTTTCTGAGAGTGTCAAAGAGTGTCAGAGTGTGTCAGAGAGTGATGAAGAATGTTAGAGCGTTTCAGAGAGTGTCTGCTAGCGTCAGAGAGTGTCAGAGTGTGATAGAGAGTGTCTGAGAGTGATAGAGAGAGTCTGAGAGTGATAGAGAGAGTCTGAGAGTGTCTGAGAGCGTCAGAGAGTGTCAGAGAGTGTCTGAGAGGGTCAGAGAGTGTCACAGAGTGTCTGAGTGCGTCAGAGAGTGTCTGAGAGCGTCAACGAGCGTTAGAGTGTGATAGAGAGTGTCTGAGAGTGACAGAGAGTGTCTGAGAGTGTCAGAGATTGATAGAGAGTGTCAGATAGTGCCAGAGTGTGTGAGAGTGTCAGAGAGCGACAGAGAGTGTCAGAGAGAGTCAGTGAGTCTCAGAGAGTGATGGAGAGTGTCAGAGTGTGATAGAGAGAGTCTGAGCGTGTCTGAGAGTGACAGAGAGTGACAGAGAGTGATAGAGAGTGTCTCAGAGTGTCAGTGAGTGTCAGTGAGTGTCAGAGAGTGTCTGAGAGTGTCAGAGAGTGTCAGAGAGTGATAGAGAGAGATAGAGAGTGTCTGAGAGTGTCAGACAGTGTCAGAGAGTGATAGAGAGTGATAGATAGTGTCAGAGAGTGTCAGAGAGTGTCAGAGAGTGATAGAGAGTGATAGAGAGTGATAGAGCGTGTCAGAGAGTGTCATAGAGTGATAGAGAGTGTCAGAGAGTGTCAGAGAGTGATAGAGAGTGACAGAGAATGTCAGAGTGTGTCAGTGAGTGTCATAGAGTGATAGAGAGTGTCAGACTGTGTCACAGAACGTCTGAGAGTGTCAGAGAGTGTCAGAGAGTGATCGAGAGTGTCAGAGAGTGATAGAGTGTGTCAGAGAGTGATAGAGAGTGTCAGAGAGTGACAGAGAGTGATAGAGAGTGTCACAGAGTGATTAAGAGTGTCAGAGAGTGTTCGAGAGTGATACAGAGTGATAGAGAGTATCTGAGAGTGTCTGTGAGTGTCAGAGAGCGTCAGAGAGTGTCAGAGAGCGTCAGAGAGTGTCAGAGTGTGTCAGAGAGTGAGAGAGAGTGATAGAGATGTCAGAGAGTGTCATTGAGTGATGGAGAGTGTCAGAGAGTTTCAGAGAGTGATAGAGAGAATCAGAGAGCGATGGAGAGTGTCAGACAGTGATAGAGAGTGATATAGATTGTCAGAGAGTGATAGAGAGAGATAGAGAGAGTCTGAGAGTGTTAGAGAGTGTCAGAGAGTGATAGAGAGTGTCAGAAAGTGTCAGAGAGTGATAGAGAGTGATAGAGAGTATCAGAGAGTGTCAGAGAGTGATAGAGAGTGATAGAGAGTGTCAGAGAGTGATAGAGAGTGTCAGAGAGTGATAGACAGTGATAGAGAGCGTCAGAGAGTGTCTGAGAGTGACAGAGAGTGTCTGAGAGTGTCAGTGAGTGTTAGAGAGTGTGAAAGAGTGATAGAGAGTGTCTGAGAGTGTCAGAGAGTGTCAGATAGTGTCAGAGAGTGATAAAGAGTGTCAGAGAGTGTCATTGAGTGATGGAGAGTGTCAGAGAGTGTCAGAGAGTGATAGAGAGTGTCTGAGAGTGATAGAGAGAGTCAGACAGTGATAGAGAGTGATAGAGAGTGTCAGAGAGTGATAGAGAGAGATAGAGAGAGTCTGAGAGTGTCAGAGAGTGTCAGAGAGTGATAGTGAGTGATAGGGAGTGTCAGAGAGTGTCATTGAGTGTGAGAGCGTGTCAGAGAGTTTCAGAGAGTGAAAGAGAGTGTCAGAGAGTGTCAGAGAGTGAAAGAGAGTGTCAGAGAGTGTCAGAGAGTGATAGAGAGTGTCAGAAAGTGTCAGAGAGTGATAGAGAGTGTCAGAGAGTGTCAGAGAGCGATAGAGAGTGATAGAGAGTGTCAGAGAGTGATAGAGAGTGTCAGAGAGTGATCGAGAGTGATCGAGAGCTTCAGAGAGTGTCAGAGAGTGATAGAGAGTGGTAGGGAGTGTCAGAGAGTGTGAGAGTGTTTCAGAGAGTGATAGAGAGAGGTAGAGAGTGTCAGGGAGTGTCAGAGAGTGATAGAGAGTGATACAGAGTGTCAGAGAGTGATAGAGAGTGTCAGAGAGTGTCAGAGAGTGATAAAGAGTGATAGAGCGTGTCTGAGAGTGTCAGAGAGTGTCTGAGAGTGTCTGAGTGTGTCAGAGAGTGTCAGAGAGTGTCAGAGAGCGATAGAGAGTGATAGAGAGTGTCAGAGAGTGATAGAGAGTGTCAGAGAGTGATCGAGAGTGATCGAGAGCTTCAGAGAGTGTCAGAGAGTGATAGAGAGTGGTAGGGAGTGTCAGAGAGTGTGAGAGTGTTTCAGAGAGTGATAGAGAGTGGTAGAGAGTGTCAGGGAGTGTCAGAGAGTGATAGAGAGTGATACAGAGTGTCAGAGAGTGATAGAGAGTGTCAGAGAGTGTCAGAGAGTGATAAAGAGTGATAGAGCGTGTCTGAGAGTGTCAGAGAGTGTCTGAGAGTGTCTGAGTGTGTCAGAGAGTGTCAGAGAGTGTCAGAGAGTGATAGACAGTGGTAGAGATTTTCAGAGAGTGTCATTGAGTGATAGAGAGTGTCAGAGAGTGATAGAGAGTGATAGAGAGGTTCTGAGAGTGTCAAAGAGTGTCAGAGTGTGTCAGAGAGTGATGAAGAATGTTAGAGCGTTTCAGAGAGTGTCTGAGAGCGTCAGAGAGTGTCAGAGAGTGTCTGAGAGCGTCAGAGAGCGTCACAGAGTGTCTGAGTGCGTCAGAGAGTGTCTGAGAGCGTCAAAGAGCGTTAGAGTGTGATAGAGAGTGTCTGAGAGTGACAGAGAGTGTCTGAGAGTGTCAGAGAGTGATAGAGAGTGTCAGATAGTGCCAGAGTGTGTGAGAGTGTCAGAGAGCGACAGAGAGTTTCAGAGAGTGTCAGAGAGTCTCAGAGAGTGATGGAGAGTGTCAGAGGGTGATAGAGAGTGTATGAGCATGTCTGAGAGTGACAGAGAGTGACAGAGAGTGATAGAGAGTGATAGAGAGTGTCTGAGAGTGTCAGAGAGTGATAGAGAGTGATAGAGAGTCTCAGAGAGTGTCAGAGAGTGTCAGAGAGTGATAGAGAGTGATAGAGAGTGATAGAGCGTGTCAGAGAGTGTCATAGAGTGATAGAGAGTGTCAGAGAGTGTCAGAGAGTGTCAGAGAGTGTCTGAGAGTGTCTGAGAGTGTCTGAGAGTATCTGAGTGTGTCAGAGAGTGTCAGAGAGTGATAGACAGTGATAGAGATTTTCAGAGAGTGTCATTGAGTGATAGAGAGTGTCAGAGGGTGATAGAGAGTGATAGAGAGTTTCTGAGAGTGTCAAAGAGTGTCAGAGTGTGTCAGAGAGTGATGAAGAATGTTAGAGCGTTTCAGAGAGTGTCTGCGAGCGTCAGAGAGTGTCAGAGTGTGATAGAGAGTGTCTGAGAGTGATAGAGAGAGTCTGAGAGTGATAGAGAGAGTCTGAGAGTGTCTGAGAGCGTCAGAGAGTGTCAGAGAGTGTCTGAGAGCGTCAGAGAGTGTCACAGAGTGTCTGAGTGCGTCAGAGAGTGTCTGAGAGCGTCAACGAGCGTTAGAGTGTGATAGAGAGTGTCTGAGAGTGACAGAGAGTGTCTGAGAGTGTCAGAGATTGATAGAGAGTGTCAGATAGTGCCAGAGTGTGTGAGAGTGTCAGAGAGCGACAGAGAGTGTCAGAGAGTGTCAGTGAGTCTCAGAGAGTGATGGAGAGTGTCAGAGGGTGATAGAGAGTGTCTGAGCGTGTCTGAGAGTGACAGAGAGTGACAGAGAGTGATAGAGAGTGTCTCAGAGTGTCAGTGAGTGTCAGTGAGTGTCAGAGAGTGTCTGAGAGTGTCTGAGAGTGTCTGAGAGTGTCAGAGAGTGATAGAGAGTGATAGAGAGTGTCTGAGAGTGTCAGAGAGTGTCAGAGAGTGTCAGAGAGTGATAGATAGTGTCAGAGAGTGTCAGAGAGTGTCAGAGAGTGTCAGAGAGTGATAGAGAGTGATAGAGAGTGATAGAGCGTGTCAGAGAGTGTCATAGAGTGATAGAGAGTGTCAGAGAGTGTCAGAGAGTGATAGAGAGTGACAGAGAATGTCAGAGTGTGTCAGTGAGTGTCATAGAGTGATAGAGAGTGTCAGAGTGTGTCACAGAACGTCTGAGAGTGTCAGAGAGTGTCAGAGAGTGATCGAGAGTGTCAGAGAGTGATAGAGTGTGTCAGAGAGTGATAGAGAGTGTCAGAGAGTGATAGAGAGTGATAGAGAGTGTCACAGAGTGACTAAGAGTGTCAGAGAGTGTTCGAGAGTGATACAGAGTGATAGAGAGTATCTGAGAGTGTCTGTGAGTGTCAGAGAGCGTCAGAGAGTGATAGAGAGTGTCAGAGAGTGTCAGAGAGTGTCAGAGAGTGTCTGAGAGTGTCTGAGAGTGTCTGAGTGTGTCAGAGAGTGTCAGAGAGTGTCAGAGAGTGTCAGAGAGTGATAGAGATTTTCAGAGAGTGTCATTGAGTGATAGAGAGTGTCAGAGAGTGATAGAGAGTGATAGAGAGTTTCTGAGAGTGTCAAAGAGTGTCAGAGTGTGTCAGAGAGTGATGAAGAATGTTAGAGCGTTTCAGAGAGTGTCTGCGAGCGTCAGAGAGTGTCAGAGTGTGATAGAGAGTGTCTGAGAGTGATAGAGAGAGTCTGAGAGTGATAGAGAGAGTCTGAGAGTGTCTGAGAGCGTCAGAGAGTGTCAGAGAGTGTCTGAGAGGGTCAGAGAGTGTCACAGAGTGTCTGAGTGCGTCAGAGAGTGTCTGAGAGCGTCAACGAGCGTTAGAGTGTGATAGAGAGTGTCTGAGAGTGACAGAGAGTGTCTGAGAGTGTCAGAGATTGATAGAGAGTGTCAGATAGTGCCAGAGTGTGTGAGAGTGTCAGAGAGCGACAGAGAGTGTCAGAGAGTGTCAGTGAGTCTCAGAGAGTGATGGAGAGTGTCAGAGAGTGATAGAGAGTGTCTCAGAGTGTCAGTGAGTGTCAGTGAGTGTCAGAGAGTGTCTGAGAGTGTCTGAGAGTGTCAGAGAGTGATAGAGAGAGATAGAGAGTGTCTGAGAGTGTCAGACAGTGTCAGAGAGTGATAGAGAGTGATAGATAGTGTCAGAGAGTGTCAGAGAGTGTCAGAGAGTGATAGAGAGTGATAGAGAGTGATAGAGCGTGTCAGAGAGTGTCATAGAGTGATAGAGAGTGTCAGAGAGTGTCAGAGAGTGATAGAGAGTGACAGAGAATGTCGGAGTGTGTCAGTGAGTGTCATAGAGTGATAGAGAGTGTCAGACTGTGTCACAGAACGTCTGAGAGTGTCAGAGAGTGTCAGAGAGTGATCGAGAGTGTCAGAGAGTGATAGAGTGTGTCAGAGAGTGATAGAGAGTGTCAGAGAGTGACAGAGAGTGATAGAGAGTGTCACAGAGTGATTAAGAGTGTCAGAGAGTGTTCGAGAGTGATACAGAGTGATAGAGAGTATCTGAGAGTGTCTGTGAGTGTCAGAGAGCATCAGAGAGTGTCAGAGAGCGTCAGAGAGTGTCAGAGTGTGTCAGAGAGTGAGAGAGAGTGATAGAGATGTCAGAGAGTGTCATTGAGTGATGGAGAGTGTCAGAGAGTTTCAGAGAGTGATAGAGAGAATCAGAGAGCGATGGAGAGTGTCAGACAGTGATAGAGAGTGATATAGATTGTCAGAGAGTGATAGAGAGAGATAGAGAGAGTCTGAGAGTGTTAGAGAGTGTCAGAGAGTGATAGAGAGTGTCAGAAAGTGTCAGAGAGTGATAGAGAGTGATAGATAGTATCAGAGAGTGTCAGAGAGTGATAGAGAGTGATAGAGAGTGTCAGAGAGTGATAGAGAGTGTCAGAGAGTGATAGACAGTGATAGAGAGCGTCAGAGAGTGTCTGAGAGTGACAGAGAGTGTCTGAGAGTGTCAGTGAGTGTTAGAGAGTGTGAAAGAGTGATAGAGAGTGTCTGAGAGTGTCAGAGAGTGTCAGATAGTGTCAGAGAGTGATAAAGAGTGTCAGAGAGTGTCATTGAGTGATGGAGAGTGTCAGAGAGTGTCAGAGAGTGATAGAGAGTGTCTGAGAGTGATAGAGAGAGTCAGACAGTGATAGAGAGTGATAGAGAGTGTCAGAGAGTGATAGAGAGAGATAGAGATAGTCTGAGAGTGTCAGAGAGTGTCAGAGAGTGATAGTGAGTGATAGGGAGTGTCAGAGAGTGTCATTGAGTGTCAGAGCGTGTCAGAGAGTTTCAGAGAGTGAAAGAGAGTATCAGAGAGTGTCAGAGAGTGATAGAGAGTGTCAGAAAGTGTCAGAGAGCGACAGAGAGTGTCAGAGAGTGTCAGTGAGTCTCAGAGAGTGATGGAGAGTGTCAGAGTGTGATAGAGAGTGTCTGAGCGTGTCTGAGAGTGACAGAGAGTGACAGAGAGTGATAGAGAGTGTCTCAGAGTGTCAGTGAGTGTCAGTGAGTGTCAGAGAGTGTCTGAGAGTGTCTGAGAGTGTCAGAGAGTGATAGAGAGAGATAGAGAGTGTCTGAGAGTGTCAGACAGTGTCAGAGAGTGATAGAGAGTGATAGATAGTGTCAGAGAGTGTCAGAGAGTGTCAGAGAGTGATAGAGAGTGATAGAGAGTGATAGAGCGTGTCAGAGAGTGTCATAGAGTGATAGAGAGTGTCAGAGAGTGTCAGAGAGTGATAGAGAGTGACAGAGAATGTCAGAGTGTGTCAGTGAGTGTCATAGAGTGATAGAGAGTGTCAGACTGTGTCACAGAACGTCTGAGAGTGTCAGAGAGTGTCAGAGAGTGATCGAGAGTGTCAGAGAGTGATCGAGTGTGTCAGAGAGTGATAGAGAGTGTCAGAGAGTGACAGAGAGTGATAGAGAGTGTCACAGAGTGATTAAGACTGTCAGAGAGTGTTCGAGAGTGATACAGAGTGATAGAGAGTATCTGAGAGTGTCTGTGAGTGTCAGAGAGCGTCAGAGAGTGTCAGAGAGCGTCAGAGAGTGTCAGAGTGTGTCAGAGAGTGAGAGAGAGTGATAGAGATGTCAGAGAGTGTCATTGAGTGATGGAGAGTGTCAGAGAGTTTCAGAGAGTGATAGAGAGAATCAGAGAGCGATGGAGAGTGTCAGACAGTGATATAGATTGTCAGAGAGTGATAGAGAGAGATAGAGAGAGTCTGAGAGTGTTAGAGAGTGTCAGAGAGTGATAGAGAGTGTCAGAAAGTGTCAGAGAGTGATAGAGAGTGATAGAGAGTATCAGAGAGTGTCAGAGAGTGATAGAGAGTGATAGAGAGTGATAGAGAGTGTCAGAGAGTGATAGAGAGTGTCAGAGAGTGATAGACAGTGATAGAGAGCGTCAGAGAGTGTCTGAGAGTGACAGAGAGTGTCTGAGAGTGTCAGTGAGTGTTAGAGAGTGTGAAAGAGTGATAGAGAGTGTCTGAGAGTGTCAGAGAGTGTCAGATAGTGTCAGAGAGTGATAAAGAGTGTCAGAGAGTGTCATTGAGTGATGGAGAGTGTCAGAGAGTGTCAGAGAGTGATAGAGAGTGTCTGGGAGTGATAGAGAGAGTCAGACAGTGATAGAGAGTGATAGAGAGTGTCAGAGAGTGATAGAGAGAGATAGAGAGAGTCTGAGAGTGTCAGAGAGTGTCAGAGAGTGATAGTGAGTGATAGGGAGTGTCAGAGAGTGTCATTGAGTGTCAGAGCGTGTCAGAGAGTTTCAGAGAGTGAAAGAGAGTGTCAGAGAGTGTCAGAGAGTGATAGAGAGTGTCAGAAAGTGTCAGAGAGTGATAGAGAGTGTCAGAGAGTGTCAGAGAGCGATAGAGAGTGATAGAGAGTGTCAGAGAGTGATAGAGAGTGTCAGAGAGTGATCGAGAGTGATCGAGAGCTTCAGAGAGTGTCAGAGAGTGATAGAGAGTGGTAGGGAGTGTCAGAGAGTGTGAGAGTGTTTCAGAGAGTGATAGAGAGTGGTAGAGAGTGTCAGGGAGTGTCAGAGAGTGATAGAGAGTGATACAGAGTGTCAGAGAGTGATAGAGAGTGTCAGAGAGTGTCAAAGAGTGTCAGAGTGTGTCAGAGAGTGATGAAGAATGTTAGAGCGTTTCAGAGAGTGTCTGAGAGCGTCAGAGAGTGTCAGAGAGTGTCTGAGAGCGTCAGAGAGCGTCACAGAGTGTCTGAGTGCGTCAGAGAGTGTCTGAGAGCGTAAAAGAGCGTTAGAGTGTGATAGAGAGTGTCTGAGAGTGACAGAGAGTGTCTGAGAGTGTCAGAGAGTGATAGAGAGTGTCAGATAGTGCCAGAGTGTGTGAGAGTGTCAGAGAACGACAGAGAGTGTCAGAGAGTGTCAGAGAGTCCCAGAGAGTGATGGAGAGTGTCAGAGGGTGATAGAGAGTGTATGAGCATGTCTGAGAGTGACAGAGAGTGACAGAGAGTGATAGAGAGTGATAGAGAGTGTCTGAGAGTGTCAGAGAGTGATAGAGAGTGATAGAGAGTCTCAGAGAGTGTCAGAGAGTGTCAGAGAGTGATAGAGAGTGATAGAGAGTGATAGAGCGTGTCAGAGAGTGTCATAGAGTGATAGAGAGTGTCAGAGAGTGTCAGAGAGTGTCAGAGAGTGTCTGAGAGTGTCTGAGAGAGTCTGAGAGTATCTGAGTGTGTCAGAGAGTGTCAGAGAGTGATAGACAGTGATAGAGATTTTCAGAGAGTGTCATTGAGTGATAGAGAGTGTCAGAGAGTGATAGAGAGTGATAGAGAGTTTCTGAGAGTGTCAAAGACTGTCAGAGTGTGTCAGAGAGTGATGAAGAATGTTAGAGCGTTTCAGAGAGTGTCTGCGAGCGTCAGAGAGTGTCAGAGTGTGATAGAGAGTGTCTGAGAGTGATAGAGAGAGTCTGAGAGTGATAGAGAGAGTCTGAGAGTGTCTGAGAGCGTCAGAGAGTGTCAGAGAGTGTCTGAGAGCGTCAGAGAGTGTCACAGAGTGTCTGAGTGCGTCAGAGAGTGTCTGAGAGCGTCAACGAGCGTTAGAGTGTGATAGAGAGTGTCTGAGAGTGACAGAGAGTGTCTGAGAGTGTCAGAGATTGATAGAGAGTGTCAGATAGTGCCAGAGTGTGTGAGAGTGTCAGAGAGCGACAGAGAGTGTCAGAGAGTGTCAGTGAGTCTCAGAGAGTGATGGAGAGTGTCAGAGGGTGATAGAGAGTGTCTGAGCGTGTCTGAGAGTGACAGAGAGTGACAGAGAGTGATAGAGAGTGTCTCAGAGTGTCAGTGAGTGTCAGTGAGTGTCAGAGAGTGTCTGAGAGTGTCTGAGAGTGTCTGAGAGTGTCAGAGAGTGATAGAGAGTGATAGAGAGTGTCTGAGAGTGTCAGAGAGTGTCAGAGAGTGATAGATAGTGTCAGAGAGTGTCAGAGAGTGTCAGAGAGTGATAGAGAGTGATAGAGAGTGATAGAGCGTGTCAGAGAGTGTCATAGAGTGATAGAGAGTGTCAGAGAGTGTCAGAGAGTGATAGAGAGTGACAGAGAATGTCAGAGTGTGTCAGTGAGTGTCATAGAGTGATAGAGAGTGTCAGAGTGTGTCACAGAACGTCTGAGAGTGTCAGAGAGTGTCAGAGAGTGATCGAGAGTGTCAGAGAGTGATAGAGTGTGTCAGAGAGTGATAGAGAGTGTCAGAGAGTGATAGAGAGTGATAGAGAGTGTCACAGAGTGATTAAGAGTGTCAGAGAGTGTTCGAGAGTGATACAGAGTGATAGAGAGTATCTGAGAGTGTCAGAGAGCGTCAGAGAGTGTCAGAGTGTGTCAGAGAGTGAGAGAGAGTGATAGAGATGTCAGAGAGTGTCATTGAGTGATGGAGAGTGTCAGAGAGTTTCAGAGAGTGATAGAGAGTGTCAGAGAGCGATGGAGAGTGTCAGACAGTGATAGAGAGTGATATAGATTGTCAGAGAGTGATAGAGAGAGATAGAGAGAGTCTGAGAGTGTTAGAGAGTGTCAGAGAGTGATAGAGAGTGTCAGCAAGTGTCAGAGAGTGATAGAGAGTGATAGAGAGTGTCAGAGAGTGATAGAGAGTGTCAGAGAGTGATAGACAGTGATAGAGAGCGTCAGAGAGTGTCTGAGAGTGACAGAGAGTGTCTGAGAGTGTCAGTGAGTGTTAGAGAGTGTGAAAGAGTGATAGAGAGTGTCTGAGAGTGTCAGAGAGTGTCAGATAGTGTCAGAGAGTGATAGAGAGTGTCAGAGAGTGTCATTGAGTGATGGAGAGTGTCAGAGAGTGTCAGAGAGTGATAGAGAGTGTCTGTGAGTGATAGAGTGAGTCAGACAGTGATAGAGAGTGATAGAGAGAGTCAGAGAGTGATAGAGAGAGATAGAGAGAGTCTGAGAGTGTCAGAGAGTGTCAGAGAGTGATAGTGAGCGATAGGGAGTGTCAGAGAGTGTCATTGAGTGTCAGAGAGTGTCAGAGAGTTTCAGAGAGTGAAAGAGAGTGTCAGAGAGTGTCAGAGAGTGATAGAGAGTGTCAGAAAGTGTCAGAGAGTGATAGAGAGTGATAGAGAGTATCAGAGAGTGTCAGAGAGTGATAGAGAGTGATAGAGAGTGTCAGAGAGTGATAGAGAGTGTCAGAGAGTGATGGAGAGTGATAGAGAGCGTCAGAGAGTGTCATAGAGTGATAGAGAGTGTCAGAGTGCGTCACAGAGTATCTGAGTGTGTCAGAGAGTGTCAGAGAGTGATGGAGAGTGATAGAGAGTGTCACAGAGTTGTCATTGAGTGATAGCGAGTGTCAGAGTGTGTCAGAAAGTGATAGAGAGTGATATAGAGTTTCAGAGAGTGTCAGAGAGTGATAGAGAGTGATAAAGAGTGTCAGAGAGTGATAGAGAGTGTCAGAGCGTTATATTGAGTGATAGAGAGCCTCAGAGAGTGATAGAGTGTGATAGAGAGTGTCAGAGAGTGATATAGAGTGATAGAGAGTATCAGAGAGTGTCAGAGAGTGATAGAGAGTGATAGAGAATGCCAGAGAGTGATAGAGAGTGTCAGAGAGTGTCAGGGAGTGATAAAGAGTGATAGAGAGAGTCTGAGAGTGTCAGAGTGTGTCAGAGAGTGTCAGAGAATGATAGAGAGTGATAGAGAGTGTCAGAGAATGTCAGGGAGTCTTAAAGAGTGATAGAGAGAGTCTGAGATTGTCAGAGAGTGTCTGAGAGTGTCAGAGTGTGTCAGAGAGTGTCAGAGAGTGATAGAGAGTGATAGAGAATGTCAGAGAGTGATAGAGAGTGTCAGAGAGTGTCAGGGAGTGATAAAGAGTGATAGAGAGAGTCTGAGATTGTCAGAGAGTGTCAGAGTGTGTCAGAGAGTGATAGAGAGTGATAGAGAATGTCAGAGAGTGATAGAGAGTGATAGAGAATGCCAGAGAGTGATAGAGAGTGTCTGAGAGTGTCAGAGTGTGTCAGAGAGTGTCAGAGAATGATAGAGAGTGATAGAGAGTGTCAGAGAATGTCAGGGAGTCTTAAAGAGTGATAGAGAGAGTCTGAGATTGTCAGAGAGTGTCTGAGAGTGTCAGAGTGTGTCAGAGAGTGTCAGAGAGTGATAGAGAGTGATAGAGAATGTCAGAGAGTGATAGAGAGTGTCAGAGAGTGTCAGGGAGTGATAAAGAGTGATAGAGAGAGTCTGAGATTGTCAGAGAGTGTCAGAGTGTGTCAGAGAGTGATAGAGAGTGATAGAGAATGTCAGAGAGTGATAGAGAGTGTCAGAGAGTGTCAGGGAGTGATAAAGAGTGATAGAGAGAGTCTGAGATTGTCAGAGAGTGTCATAGAGTGTCAGGGAGTGATAAAGAGTGATAGAGAGAGTCTGAGAATGTCAGAGAGTGTCTGAGAGTGTCTGAGAGTGTCAGAGAGTGATAGAGAATGTCAGAGAGTGATAGAGATTGACAGAGAGGGTCTGAGAGTGTCAGAGAGTGTCAGAGTGTGTCAGAGAGAGACAGAGAGTGATAGAGAGTGTCAGAGAGTGTCATAGAGTGATAGAGAGTGTCACAGTGTGTCAGAGAGTGATAGAGAGTTATTGAGTTTGTCAGAGTGTGTCAGAGAGCGATGGAGAGTGTCAGAGAGAGATAGACAGTGTCATAGAGTGATAGAGAGTGTCAGAGTGTGTCAGAGAGTGATAGAGAGTTATTGAGTTTGTCAGAGGGTGTCAGAGAGCGATGGAGAGTGTCAGAGAGAGATAGACAGTGTCAGAGAGTGATAGAGAGTGTCTGAGAGTGTCTGAGAGTGACAGAGAGTGAAAGAGAGTGTCTGACAGTGTCAGTGAGTGTCCGAGAGTGGTAGAGAGTGTCTGAGAGTGTCAGTGAGTGAAATAGAGTGATAGAGAGCCTCTGAGAGTGTCAGAGAGTGTCAGAGAGCGATAGAGAGTGTCAGAGAGTGGTAGAGAGTGACAGAGAGTGTCTGAGAGTGATAGAGAGTGTCAGAGTGATAGAGAATGTCAGAGAGTGATAGAGAGTGACAGAGAGGGTCTGAGAGTGTCAGAGAGTGAAAGAGAGTGTCTGAGAGTGTCAGTGAGTGTCAGAGAGTGAAAGAGAGTGTCTGAGAGTGTCAGTGACTGTCAGAGAGTGAAAGAGAGTGTCTGAGAGTGTCAGTGAGTGTCAGAGAGTGATGGAGAGTGTCTGAGAGTGTCAGTGAGTGATAGAGAGTGATAGAGAGGCTCTGAGAGAGTCAGAGAGATTCAGAGAGTGATAGAGAGTGTCAGAGAGTGATAGTGAGTGGCAGAGAGTGTCTGAGAGTGTCAGTGAGTGTCAGAGAGTGATAGAGAGTGTCAGAGAGTGATAGAGAGTGATAGAGAGTGTCAGAGAGTGTCATAGAGTGATGGAGAGTGTCAGAGAGAGTCGGAGAGTGATAGAGAGTGATGGAGAGTGTCAGAGTGTGTCAGAGAGTTTCAGAGAGTCATAGAGAGTCATAGAGAGTGCCACAGAGTGTCATTGATTAATAGAGAGTGTCAGAGAGTGTCAGAGATTGATAGAGAGTGATAGAGAGTGTTAGAGAGTGTCAGAGAGTGAAAGAGAGTGTTAGAGAGTGTCAGAGAGTGAAAGAGAGTGATAGAGAGTGTCAGAGTGTGTCAGAGAGTGATAGAGAGTGTCAGAGAGTGATAGAGAGTTACAGAGAGTGTCAGAGAGTGATAGAGAGTATCAGAGAGTGTCAGAGAGTGATAGAGAGTGATAGAGAGTGTCAGAGAGTGATAGAGAGTGTCAGAGAGTGATAGACAGTGATAGAGAGCATCAGAGAGTGTCTGAGAGTGACAGAGAGTGTCTGAGAGTGTCAGTGAGTGGTAGAGAGTGTGAAAGAGTGATATAGAGTGTCTGAGAGTGTCAGAGAGTGTCAGATAGTGTCAGAGAGTGATAGAGAGTGTCAGAGAGTGTCATTGAGTGATGGAGAGTGTCAGAGAGTGTCAGAGAGTGATAGAGAGTGTCTGAGAGTGATAGAGAGAGTCAGACAGTGATAGAGAGTGATAGAGAGTGTCAGAGAGTGGTAGAGAGACATAGAGAGAGTCTGAGAGTGTCAGAGAGTGTCAGAGAGTGATAGTGAGCGATAGGGAGTGTCAGAGAGTGTCATTGAGTGTCAGAGAGTGTCAGAGAGTTTCAGAGAGTGAAAGAGAGTGTCAGAGAGTGTCAGAGAGTGATAGAGAGTGTCAGAAAGTGTCAGAGAGTGATAGAGAGTGATAGAGAGTATCAGAGAGTGTCAGAGAGTGATAGAGAGTGTCAGAGAATGATGGAGAGTGATAGAGAGCGTCAGAGAGTGTCATAGAGTGATAGAGAGTGTCAGAGTGCGTCACAGAGTATCTGAGTGTGTCAGAGAGTGTCAGAGAGTGATGGAGAGTGATAGAGAGTGTCACAGAGTTGTCATTGAGTGATAGCGAGTGTCAGAGTGTGTCAGAAAGTGATAGAGAGTGATATAGAGTTTCAGAGAGTGTCAGAGAATGATAGAGAGTGATAAAGTGTGTCAGAGAGTGATAGAGAGTGTCAGAGCGTGATATTGAGTGATAGAGAGCCTCAGAGAGTGATAGAGTGTGATAGAGAGTGTCAGAGAGTGATATAGAGTGATCGAGAGTATCAGAGAGTGTCAGAGAGTGATAGAGAGTGATAGAGAATGCCAGAGAGTGATAGAGAGTGTCAGAGAGTGTCAGGGTGTGATAAAGAGTGATAGAGAGAGTCTGAGATTGTCAGAGAGTGTCTGAGAGTGTCAGAGTGTGTCAGAGAGTGTCAGAGAGTGTCAGAGAGTGATAGAGAGTGATAGAGAGTGTCAGAGAGTGATAGAGAGACATAGAGAGAGTCTGAGAGTGTCAGAGAGTGTCAGAGAGTGATAGTGAGCGATTGGGAGTGTCAGAGAGTGACATTGAGTGTCAGAGAGTGTCAGAGAGTTTCAGAGAGTGAAAGAGAGTGTCAGAGTGTGTCAGAGAGTGTCAGAGAGTGATAGAGAGTGTCAGAGAGTGTCAGGGAGTCTTAAAGAGTGATAGAGAGAGTCTGAGATTGTCAGAGAGTGTCTGAGAGTGTCAGAGTGTGTCAGAGAGTGTCAGAGAGTGTCAGAGAGTGATAGAGAGTGATAGAGAATGTCAGAGAGTGATAGAGAGTGTCAGAGAGTGTCAGGGAGTGATAAAGAGTGATAGAGAGAGTCTGAGATTGTCAGAGAGTGTCAGAGTGTGTCAGAGAGTGTCAGAGAGTGATAGAGAGTGATAGAGAATGTCAGAGAGTGATAGAGAGTTTCAGAGAGTGTCAGGGAGTGATAAAGAGTGATAGAGAGAGCCTGAGAATGTCAGAGAGTGTCTGAGAGTGTCTGAGAGTGTCAGAGAGTGTCAGAGAGTGATAGAGAATGTCAGAGAGTGATAGAGAGTGACAGAGAGGGTCTGAGAGTGTCAGAGAGTGTCAGAGTGTGTCAGAGAGAGACAGAGGTTGATAGAGAGTGTCAGAGAGTGTCATAGAGTGATAGAGAGTGTCAGAGTGTGTCAGAGAGTGATAGAGAGTTATTGAGTTTGTCAGAGGGTGTCAGAGAGCGATGGAGAGTGTCAGAGAGAGATAGACAGTGTCATAGAGTGATAGAGAGTGTCAGAGTGTGTCAGAGAGTGATAGAGAGTTATTGAGTTTGTCAGAGGGTGTCAGAGAGCGATGGAGAGTGTCAGAGAGAGATAGACAGTGTCAGAGAGTGATAGAGAGTGTCTGAGAGTGTCTGAGAGTGACAGAGAGTGAAAGAGAGTGTTTGACAGTGTCAGTGAGTGTCAGAGAGTGGTAGAGAGTGTCTGAGAGTGTCAGTGAGTGATAGAGAGTGATAGAGAGCCTCTGAGAGTGTCAGAGAGTGTCAGAGAGCGACAGAGAGTGTCAGAGAGTGGTAGAGAGTGACAGAGAGTGTCTGAGAGTGATAGAGAGTGTCAGAGTGATAGAGAATGTCAGAGAGTGATAGAGAGTGACAGAGAGTGTTTGAGAGTGTCAGAGAGTGTCAGAGTGTGTCAGAGAGTGACAGAGAGTGATAGAGAGTATCAGAGAGTGTCATAGAGTGATAGAGAGAGTCAGAGTGTGTCAGAGAGTGATAGAGTGTGATTGAGTGTGTCAGAGAGTGTCAGAGAGCGATAGACAGTTTCAGAGAGTGATAGAGAGTGTCTGAGATTGTCTGAGAGTGACAGAGAGTGGAAGAGAGTGTCTGAGAGTGTCAGTGAGTGTCAGAGAGTGAAAGAGAGTGTCTGAGAGTGTCAGTGAGTGTCAGAGAGTGATGGAGAGTGTCTGAGAGTGTCAGTGAGTGATAGAGAGTGATAGAGAGCCTCTGAGAGTGTCAGAGAGATTCAGAGATTGATAGAGAGTGTCAAAGAGTGACAGTGAGTGGCAGAGAGTGTCTGAGAGTGTCAGTGAGTGTCAGAGAGTGATAGAGAGTGTCAGAGAGTGATAGAGAGTGTCAGAGAGTGTCATAGAGTGATGGAGAGTGTCAGAGAGAGTCGGAGAGTGATAGAGAGTGATGGAGAGTGTCAGAGTGTGTCAGAGAGTTTCAGAGAGTCATAGAGAGTCATAGAGAGTGTCACAGAGTGTCATTGATTAATAGAGAGTGTCAGAGAGTGTCAGAGATTGATAGAGAGTGATAGAGAGTGTCAGAGAGTGTCAGAGAGTGAAAGAGAGTGATAGAGAGTGTCAGAGTGTGTCAGAGAGTGATAGAGAGTGTCAGAGAGTGATAGAGAGTTACAGAGAGTGTCAGAGAGTGATAGAGAGTGTCAGAGAGTGTCAGAGAGTGATACGGAGTGTGATAGAGTGTGTCAGAGAGTGTCAGAGAGTGATGGAGATTGATAGAGAGTGTCACAGAGGGCCATTGAGTGATAGAGAGTGTCAGAGAGTGTCAGAGAGTGATAGAGAGTGTCAGAGAGTGTCAGAGAGTGATAGGGAGTGTCAGAGAGTGACAGAGAGAGTCTGAGAATGTCAGAGAGTGATAGAGAATGTCAGAGAGTGAAAGAGAGTGATAGAGAGTCTCGGAGAGTGTCAGAGAGTTTCAGAGAGTGAGAGAGAGTGATAAAGAGTTTCTGAGAGTGTCAAAGCGTGTCAGAGTGTGTCAGAGAGTGATGAAGAATGTTAGAGCGTTTCAGAGAGTGTCTGAGAGCGTCAGAGAGTTTCAGAGTGTGATAGAGAGTGTCTGAGAGTGATAGAGAGAGTCTGAGAGTGTCTGAGAGCGTCAGAGAGTGTCAGAGAGTGTCCGAGAGCGTCAGAGAGTGTCACAGAGTGTCTGAGTGCTTCAGAGAGTGTCTGAGATCGTCAAAGAGCGTTAGAGTGTGATAGAGAGTTTCTGAGAGTGACAGAGAGTGTCTGAGAGTGTCAGAGAGTGATAGAGAGTGTCAGATAGTGCCAGAGTGTGTGAGAGTGTCAGAGAGTGTCAGAGAGTCTCAGAGAGTGATGGAGAGTGTCAGAGGGTGATAGAGAGTGTCTGAGCGTGTCTGAGAGTGACAGAGAGTGACAGAGAGTGATAGAGAGTGTCTCAGAGTGTCAGTGAGTGTCAGAGAGTGTCTGAGAGTGTCTGAGTGTGTCAGAGAGTGACAGAGAGTGATAGAGAGTGTCTGAGAGTGTCAGAGAGTGTCAGTGAGTGATAGAGAGTGATAGAGAGTGTCAGAGAGTGTCAGAGAGTGTCAGAGAGTTGTAGAGAGTGATAGAGAGTGATAGAGCGTGTCAGAGAGTGTCATAGAGTGATAGAGAGTGTCAGAGAGTGTCAGAGAGTGTCAGAGAGTGTCTGAGAGTGTCTGAGAGTGTCTGAGTGTGTCAGAGAGTGTCAGAGTGTCAGAGAGTGATAGACAGTGATAGAGATTTTCAGAGAATGTCATTGAGTGATAGAGAGTGTCAGAGAGTGTCAGAGAGTGTCTGAGAGTGTCTGAGAGTGTCTGAGTGTGTCAGAGAGTGATGAAGAATGTTAGAGCGTTTCAGAGAGTGTCTGCGAGCGTCAGAGAGCGTCAGAGTGTGATAGAGAGTGTCTGAGAGTGATAGAGAGAGTCTGAGAGTGTCTGAGAGCGTCAGAGAGTGTCAGAGAGTGTCTGAGAGCGTCAGAGAGTGTCACAGAGTGTCTGAGTACGTCAGAGAGTGTCTGAGAGCGTCAACGAGCGTTAGAGTGTGATAGGGAGTGTCAGAGTGGGACAGAGAGAGTCTGAGAATGTCAGAGAGTGATAGAGAATGTCAGAGAGTGAAAGAGAGTGATAGAGAGTCTCTGAGAGTGTCAGAGAGTTTCAGAGAGTGAGAGAGAGTGATAAAGAGTTTCTGAGAGTGTCAAAGCGTGTCAGAGTGTGTCAGAGAGTGATGAAGAATGTTAGAGCGTTTCAGAGAGTGTCTGAGAGCGTCAGAGAGTTTCAGAGTGTGATAGAGAGTGTCTGAGAGTGATAGAGAGAGTCTGAGAGTGTCTGAGAGCGTCAGAGAGTGTCAGAGAGTGTCCGAGAGCGTCAGAGAGTGTCACAGAGTGTCTGAGTGCGTCAGAGAGTGTCTGAGATCGTCAAAGAGCGTTAGAGTGTGATAGAGAGTTTCTGAGAGTGACAGAGAGTGTCTGAGAGTGTCAGAGAGTGATAGAGAGTGTCAGATAGTGCCAGAGTGTGTGAGAGTGTCAGAGAGTGACAGAGAGTGTCAGAGAGTCTCAGAGAGTGATGGAGAGTGTCAGAGGGTGATAGAGAGTGTCTGAGCGTGTCTGAGAGTGACAGAGAGTGACAGAGAGTGATAGAGAGTGTCTCAGAGTGTCAGTGAGTGTCAGAGAGTGTCTGAGAGTGTCTGAGTGTGTCAGAGAGTGACAGAGAGTGATAGAGAGTGTCTGAGAGTGTCAGAGAGTGTCAGTGAGTGATAGAGAGTGATAGAGAGTGTCAGAGAGTGTCAGAGAGTTGTAGAGAGTGATAGAGAGTGATAGAGCGTGTCAGAGAGTGTCATAGAGTGATAGAGAGTGTCAGAGAGTGTCAGAGAGTGTCAGAGAGTGTCTGAGAGTGTCTGAGAGTGTCTGAGTGTGTCAGAGAGTGTCAGAGTGTCAGAGAGTGATAGACAGTGATAGAGATTTTCAGAGAATGTCATTGAGTGATAGAGAGTGTCAGAGAGTGATAGAGAGTGAAAGAGAGTTTCTGAGAGTGCCAAAGAGTGTCAGAGTGTGTCAGAGAGTGATGAAGAATGTTAGAGCGTTTCAGAGAGTGTCTGCGAGCGTCAGAGAGCGACAGAGAGTGTCAGAGAGTGTCAGAGAGTCTCAGAGAGTGATGGGGAGTGTCAGAGGGTGATAGAGAGTGTCTGAGCGTGTCTGAGAGTGACAGAGAGTGACAGAGAGTGTCTCAGAGTGTCAGTGAGTGTCAGTGAGTGTCAGAGAGTGTCTGAGAGTGTCTGAGAGTGATAGAGAGAGATAGAGAGTGTCAGAGAGTGATAGAGAGAGATAGAGAGTGTCTGAGAGTGATAGAGAGAGATAGAGAGTGTCTGAGAGTGTCAGAGAGTGTCAGAGAGTGATAGAGAGTGATAGATAGTGTCAGAGAGTGTCAGAGAGTGTCAGAGAGTGATAGAGAGTGATAGAGAGTGATAGATAGTGTCAGAGAGTGTCAGAGAGTGATAGAGAGTGTCAGAGAGTGTCAGAGAGTGATAGAGAGTGATAGAGAGTGATAGAGCGTGTCAGAGAGTGTCATAGAGTGATAGAGAGTGTCAGAGTGTGTCAGAGAGTGATAGAGTGTGATTGAGTGTGTCAGAGAGTGTCAGAGAGCGATAGACAGTTTCAGAGAGTGATAGAGTGTCTGAGATTGTCTGAGAGTGACAGAGAGTGAAAGAGAGTGTCTGAGAGTGTCAGTGAGTGTCAGAGAGTGAAAGAGAGTGTCTGAGAGTGTCAGTGAGTGTCAGAGAGTGATGGAGAGTGTCTGAGAGTGTCAGTGAGTGATAGAGAGTGATAGAGAGCCTCTGAGAGTGTCAGAGAGATTCAGAGAGTGATAGAGAGTGTCAGAGAGTGATAGTGAGTGGCAGAGAGTGTCTGAGAGTGTCAGTGAGTGTCAGAGAGTGATAGAGAGTGTCAGAGAGTGATAGAGAGTGATAGAGAGTGTCAGAGAGTGTCATAGAGTGATGGAGAGTGTCAGAGAGAGTCGGAGAGTGATAGAGAGTGATGGAGAGTGTCAGAGTGTGTCAGAGAGTTTCAGAGAGTCATAGAGAGTCATAGAGAGTGTCACAGAGTGTCATTGATTAATAGAGAGTGTCAGAGAGTGTCAGAGATTGATAGAGAGTGATAGAGAGTGTCAGAGAGTGTCAGAGAGTGAAAGAGAGTGATAGAGAGTGTCAGAGTGTGTCAGAGAGTGATAGAGAGTGTCAGAGAGTGATAGAGAGTTACAGAGAGTGTCAGAGAGTGATAGAGAGTGTCAGAGAGTGTCAGAGAGTGATACGGAGTGTGATAGAGTGTGTCAGAGAGTGTCAGAGAGTGATGGAGATTGATAGAGAGTGTCACAGAGGGCCATTGAGTGATAGAGAGTGTCAGAGAGTGTCAGAGAGTGATAGAGAGTGTCAGAGAGTGTCAGAGAGTGATAGGGAGTGTCAGAGAGTGACAGAGAGAGTCTGAGAATGTCAGAGAGTGATAGAGAATGTCAGAGAGTGAAAGAGAGTGATAGAGAGTCTCTGAGAGTGTCAGAGAGTTTCAGAGAGTGAGAGAGAGTGTCTGAGAGTGTCAGAGAGTGATAGAGAGTGTCAGATAGTGCCAGAGTGTGTGAGAGTGTCAGAGAGCGACAGAGAGTGTCAGAGAGTGTCAGAGAGTCTCAGAGAGTGATGGAGAGTGTCAGAGGGTGATAGAGAGTGTCTGAGCGTGTCTGAGAGTGACAGAGAGTGACAGAGAGTGATAGAGAGTGTCTCAGAGTGTCAGTGAGGGTCAGAGAGTGTCTGAGAGTGTCTGAGTGTGTCAGAGAGTGATAGAGAGTGATAGAGAGTGTCTGAGAGTGTCAGAGAGTGTCAGAGAGTGATAGAGAGTGTCAGAGAGTGTCAGAGAGTGATAGAGAGTGATAGAGAGTGATAGAGCGTGTCAGAGAGTGCCATAGAGTGATAGAGAGTGTCAGAGAGTGTCAGAGAGTGTCAGAGAGTGTCTGAGAGTGTCTGAGAGTGTCTGAGTGTGTCAGAGAGTGTCAGAGTGTCAGAGAGTGATAGACAGTGATAGAGATTTTCAGAGAATGTCATTGAGTGATAGAGAGTGTCAGAGAGTGATAGAGAGTGATAGAGAGTTTCTGAGCGTGTCAAAGAGTGTCAGAGTGTGTCAGAGAGTGATGAAGAATGTTAGAGCATTTCAGAGAGTGTCTGCGAGCGTCAGAGAGTGTCAGAGTGTGATAGAGAGTGTCTGAGAGTGATAGAGAGAGTCTGAGAGTGTCTGAGAGCGTCAGAGAGTGTCAGAGAGTGTCTGAGAGCGTCAGAGAGTGTCACAGAGTGTCTGAGTGCGTCAGAGAGTGTCTGAGAGCGTCAACGAGCGTTAGAGTGTGATAGAGAGTGTCTGAGAGTGACAGAGAGTGTCTGAGAGTGTCAGAGAGTGATAGAGAGTGTCAGATAGTGCCAGAGTGTGTGAGAGTGTCAGAGAGCGACAGAGAGTGTCAGAGAGTGTCAGAGAGTCTCAGAGAGTGATGGAGAGTGTCAGAGGGTGATAGAGAGTGTCTGAGCGTGTCTGAGAGTGACAGAGAGTGATAGAGAGTGTCTCAGAGTGTCAGTGAGTGTCAGAGAGTGTCTGAGAGTCTCTGAGAGTGTCAGAGAGTGATAGAGAGAGATAGAGAGTGTCAGAGAGTGATAGAGAGAGATAGAGAGTGTCTGAGAGTGATAGAGAGAGATAGAGAGTGTCTGAGAGTGTCAGAGAGTGTCAGAGAGTGATAGAGAGTGATAGATAGTGTCAGAGAGTGTCAGAGAGTGTCAGAGAGTGATAGAGAGTGATAGAGAGTAATAGAGCGTGTCAGAGAGTGTCATAGAGTGATAGAGAGTGTCAGAGAGTGTCAGAGAGTGATAGAGAGTGACAGAGAATGTCAGAGTGTGTCAGTGAGTGTCATAGAGTGATAGAGAGTGTCAGAGTGTGTCACAGAACGTCTGAGAGTGTCAGAGAGTGATCGAGAGTGTCAGAGAGTGATAGTGTGTGTCAGAGAGTGATAGAGAGTGTCAGAGAGTGATAGAGAGTGATAGAGAGTGTCACAGAGTGATTAAGAGTGTCAGAGAGTGTTCGAGAGTGATACAGAGTGATAGAGAGTATCTGAGAGAGTCTGTGATTGTCAGAGAGCGTCAGAGAGTGTCAGAGAGCGTCAGAGTGTGTCAGAGAGTGAGAGAGAGTGATAGAGATGTCAGAGAGTGTCATTGAGTGATGGAGAGTGTCAGAGAGTTTCAGAGAGTGATAGAGAGTGTCAGAGAGTGATGGAGAGTGTCAGACAGTGATAGAGAGTGATATAGATTGTCAGAGAGTGATAGAGAGAGATAGAGAGAGTCTGAGAGTGTTAGAGAGTGTCAGAGAGTGATAGAGAGTGTCAGAAAGTGTCAGAGAGTGATAGAGAGTGATAGAGAGTATCAGAGAGTGTCAGAGCTTGATAGAGAATGATAGAGAGTGTCAGAGAGTGATAGAGAGTGTCAGAGAGTGATAGACAGTGATAGAGAGCGTCAGAGAGTGTCTGAGAGTGACAGAGAGTGTCTGAGAGTGTCAGTGAGTATTAGAGAGTGTGAAAGAGTGATAGAGAGTGTCTGAGAGTGTCAGAGAGTGTCAGATAGTGTCAGATAGTGTCAGAGAGTGATAGAGAGTGTCAGAGAGTGTCATTGAGTCATGGAGAGTGTCAGAGAGTGTCAGAGAGTGATAGAGAGTGTCTGAGAGTGATAGAGAGAGTCAGAGAGTGATAGAGAGTGATAGAGAGTGTCTGAGAGTGTCAGAGAGTGTCAGAGAGTGATAGAGAGTGTCAGAGAGTGTCAGAGAGTGATAGAGAGTGATAGAGAGTGATAGAGCGTGTCAGAGAGTGCCATAGAGTGATAGAGAGTGTCAGAGAGTGTCAGAGAGTGTCAGAGAGTGTCTGAGAGTGTCTGAGAGTGTCTGAGTGTGTCAGAGAGTGTCAGAGTGTCAGAGAGTGATAGACAGTGATAGAGATTTTCAGAGAATGTCATTGAGTGATAGAGAGTGTCAGAGAGTGATAGAGAGTGATAGAGAGTTTCTGAGCGTGTCAAAGAGTGTCAGAGTGTGTCAGAGAGTGATGAAGAATGTTAGAGCATTTCAGAGAGTGTCTGCGAGCGTCAGAGAGTGTCAGAGTGTGATAGAGAGTGTCTGAGAGTGATAGAGAGAGTCTGAGAGTGTCTGAGAGCGTCAGAGAGTGTCAGAGAGTGTCTGAGAGCGTCAGAGAGTGTCACAGAGTGTCTGAGTGCGTCAGAGAGTGTCTGAGAGCGTCAACGAGCGTTAGAGTGTGATAGAGAGTGTCTGAGAGTGACAGAGAGTGTCTGAGAGTGTCAGAGAGTGATAGAGAGTGTCAGATAGTGCCAGAGTGTGTGAGAGTGTCAGAGAGCGACAGAGAGTGTCAGAGAGTGTCAGAGAGTCTCAGAGAGTGATGGAGAGTGTCAGAGGGTGATAGAGAGTGTCTGAGCGTGTCTGAGAGTGACAGAGAGTGATAGAGAGTGTCTCAGAGTGTCAGTGAGTGTCAGAGAGTGTCTGAGAGTCTCTGAGAGTGTCAGAGAGTGATAGAGAGAGATAGAGAGTGTCAGAGAGTGATAGAGAGAGATAGAGAGTGTCTGAGAGTGATAGAGAGAGATAGAGAGTGTCTGAGAGTGTCAGAGAGTGTCAGAGAGTGATAGAGAGTGATAGATAGTGTCAGAGAGTGTCAGAGAGTGTCAGAGAGTGATAGAGAGTGATAGAGAGTAATAGAGCGTGTCAGAGAGTGTCATAGAGTGATAGAGAGTGTCAGAGAGTGTCAGAGAGTGATAGAGAGTGACAGAGAATGTCAGAGTGTGTCAGTGAGTGTCATAGAGTGATAGAGAGTGTCAGAGTGTGTCACAGAACGTCTGAGAGTGTCAGAGAGTGATAGAGAGTGATAGAGAGTGTCTGAGAGTGTCAGAGAGTGTCAGAGAGTGATAGAGAGTGTCTGAGAGTGACAGAGAGTGTCTGAGAGTGTCAGAGAGTGATAGAGAGTGTCAGATAGTGCCAGAGTGTGTGAGAGTGTCAGAGAGCGACAGAGAGTGTCAGAGAGTGTCAGAGAGTCTCAGAGAGTGATGGAGAGTGTCAGAGGGTGATAGAGAGTGTCTGAGCGTGTCTGAGAGTGACAGAGAGTGACAGAGAGTGACAGAGAGTGATAGAGAGTGATAGAGAGTGTCTCAGAGTGTCAGTGAGTGTCAGAGAGTGTCTGAGAGTGTCTGAGAGTGTCTGAGAGTGTCAGAGAGTGATAGAGAGAGATAGAGAGTGTCTGAGAGTGTCAGAGAGTGTCAGAGAGTGATAGAGAGTGATAGATAGTGTCAGAGAGTGTCAGAGAGTGATAGAGAGTGATAGAGAGTGATAGAGCGTGTCAGAGAGTGTCATAGAGTGATAGAGAGTGTCAGAGAGTGTCAGAGAGTGATAGAGAGTGACAGAGAATGTCAGAGTGTGTCAGTGAGTGTCATAGAGTGATAGAGAGTGTCAGAGTGTGTCACAGAACGTCTGAGAGTGTCAGAGAGTTTCAGAGAGTGATCGAGAGTGTCAGAGAGTGATAGAGTGTGTCAGAGAGTGATAGAGAGTGTCAGAGAATGATAGAGAGTGATAGAGAGTGTCACAGAGTGATTAAGAGTGTCAGAGAGTGTTCGAGAGTGATGCAGAGTGATAGAGAGTATCTGAGAGTGTCTGTGAGTGTCAGAGAGCGTCAGAGAGCGTCAGAGAGTGTCAGAGAGCGTCAGAGAGTGTCAGAGTGTGTCAGAGAGTGAGAGAGAGTGATAGAGATGTCAGAGAGTGTCATTGAGTGATGGAGAGTGTCAGAGAGTTTCAGAGAGTGATAGAGAGTGTCAGAGATTGATGGAGAGTGTCAGACAGTGATAGAGAGTGATATAGATTGTCAGAGAGTGATAGAGAGAGATAGAGAGAGTCTGAGAGTGTTAGAGAGTGTCAGAGAGTGATAGAGAGTGTCAGAATGTGTCAGAGAGTGATAGAAAGTGATAGAGAGTATCAGAGAGTGTCAGAGAGTGATAGAGAGTGATAGAGAGTGTCAGAGAGTGATAGAGAGTGTCAGAGAGTGATAGACAGTGATAGAGAGCGTCAGAGAGTGTCTGAGAGTGACAGAGAGTGTCTGAGAGTGTCAGTGAGTGTTAGAGAGTGTGAAAGAGTGATAGAGAGTGTCTGAGAGTGTCAGAGAGTGTCAGATAGTGTCAGAGAGTGATAGAGAGTGTCAGAGAGTGTCATTGAGTGATGGAGAGTGTCAGAGAGTGTCAAAGAGTGATAGAGAATGTCAGAGAGTGTTAGAGAGAGATAGAGAGAGTCTGAGAGTGTCAGAGAGTGTCAGAGAGAGATAGTGAGCGATAGGGAGTGTCAGAGAGAGTCATTGAGTGTCAGAGAGTGTCAGAGAGTTTCAGAGAGTGAAAGAGAGTGTCAGAGAGTGTCAGAGAGTGATAGAGAGTGTCAGAAAGTGTCAGAGAGTGATAGAGAGTGATAGAGAGTATCAGAGAGTGTCAGAGAGTGATAGAGAGTGATAGAGAGTGTCAGAGAGTGATAGAGAGTGTCAGACAGTGATGGAGAGTGATAGAGAGCGTCAGAGAGTGTCATAGAGTGATGGAGAGTGTCAGAGTGCGTCACAGAGTATCTGAGTGTGTCAGAGAGTGTCAGAGAGTGATGGAGAGTGATAGAGAGTGTCACAGAGTTGTCATTGAGTGATAGCGAGTGTCAGAGTGTGTCAGAAAGTGATAGAGAGTGATATAGAGTTTCAGAGAGTGTCAGAGAGTGTCAGAGAGTCTCAGAGAGTGATGGGGAGTGTCAGAGGGTGATAGAGAGTGTCTGAGCGTGTCTGAGAGTGACAGAGAGTGACAGAGAGTGTCTCAGAGTGTCAGTGAGTGTCAGTGAGTGTCAGAGAGTGTCTGAGAGTGTCTGAGAGTGTCAGAGAGTGTCAGAGAGTGATAGAGAGAGATAGAGAGTGTCAGAGAGTGATAGAGAGAGATAGAGAGTGTCTGAGAGTGATAGAGAGAGATAGAGAGTGTCTGAGAGTGTCAGAGAGTGTCAGAGAGTGATAGAGAGTGATAGATAGTGTCAGAGAGTGTCAGAGAGTGTCAGAGAGTGATAGAGAGTGATAGATAGTGTCAGAGAGTGTCAGAGAGTGATAGAGAGTGTCAGAGAGTGTCAGAGAGTGATAGAGAGTGTCAGAGAGTGTCAGAGAGTGATAGAGAGTGATAGAGAGTGATAGAGCGTGTCAGAGAGTGTCATAGAGTGATAGAGAGTGTCAGAGTGTGTCAGAGAGTGATAGAGTGTGATTGAGTGTGTCAGAGAGTGTCAGAGAGCGATAGACAGTTTCAGAGAGTGATAGAGTGTCTGAGATTGTCTGAGAGTGACAGAGAGTGAAAGAGAGTGTCTGAGAGTGTCAGTGAGTGTCAGAGAGTGAAAGAGAGTGTCTGAGATTGTCAGTGAGTGTCAGAGAGTGATGGAGAGTGTCTGAGAGTGTCAGTGAGTGATAGAGAGTGATAGAGAGCCTCTGAGAGTGTCAGAGAGATTCAGAGAGTGATAGAGAGTGTCAGAGAGTGATAGTGAGTGGCAGAGAGTGTCTGAGAGTGTCAGTGAGTGTCAGAGAGTGATAGAGAGTGTCAGAGAGTGATAGAGAGTGATAGAGAGTGTCAGAGAGTGTCATAGAGTGATGGAGAGTGTCAGAGAGAGTCGGAGAGTGATAGAGAGTGATGGAGAGTGTCAGAGTGTGTCAGAGAGTTTCAGAGAGTCATAGAGAGTCATAGAGAGTGTCACAGAGTGTCATTGATTAATAGAGAGTGTCAGAGAGTGTCAGAGATTGATAGAGAGTGATAGAGAGTGTCAGAGAGTGTCAGAGAGTGAAAGAGAGTGATAGAGAGTGTCAGAGTGTGTCAGAGAGTGATAGAGAGTGTCAGAGAGTGATAGAGAGTTACAGAGAGTGTCAGAGAGTGATAGAGAGTGTCAGAGAGTGTCAGAGAGTGATACGGAGTGTGATAGAGTGTGTCAGAGAGTGTCAGAGAGTGATGGAGATTGATAGAGAGTGTCACAGAGGGCCATTGAGTGATAGAGAGTGTCAGAGAGTGTCAGAGAGTGATAGAGAGTGTCAGAGAGTGTCAGAGAGTGATAGGGAGTGTCAGAGAGTGACAGAGAGAGTCTGAGAATGTCAGAGAGTGATAGAGAATGTCAGAGAGTGAAAGAGAGTGATAGAGAGTCTCTGAGAGTGTCAGAGAGTTTCAGAGAGTGAGAGAGAGTGTCTGAGAGTGTCAGAGAGTGATAGAGAGTGTCAGATAGTGCCAGAGTGTGTGAGAGTGTCAGAGAGCGACAGAGAGTGTCAGAGAGTGTCAGAGAGTCTCAGAGAGTGATGGAGAGTGTCAGAGGGTGATAGAGAGTGTCTGAGCGTGTCTGAGAGTGACAGAGAGTGACAGAGAGTGATAGAGAGTGTCTCAGAGTGTCAGTGAGTGTCAGAGAGTGTCTGAGAGTGTCTGAGTGTGTCAGAGAGTGATAGTGAGTGATAGAGAGTGTCTGAGAGTGTCAGAGAGTGTCAGAGAGTGATAGAGAGTGTCAGAGAGTGTCAGAGAGTGATAGAGAGTGATAGAGAGTGATAGAGCGTGTCAGAGAGTGCCATAGAGTGATAGAGAGTGTCAGAGAGTGTCAGAGAGTGTCAGAGAGTGTCTGAGAGTGTCTGAGAGTGTCTGAGTGTGTCAGAGAGTGTCAGAGTGTCAGAGAGTGATAGACAGTGATAGAGATTTTCAGAGAATGTCATTGAGTGATAGAGAGTGTCAGAGAGTGATAGAGAGTGATAGAGAGTTTCTGAGCGTGTCAAAGAGTGTCAGAGTGTGTCAGAGAGTGATGAAGAATGTTAGAGCATTTCAGAGAGTGTCTGCGAGCGTCAGAGAGTGTCAGAGTGTGATAGAGAGTGTCTGAGAGTGATAGAGAGAGTCTGAGAGTGTCTGAGAGCGTCAGAGAGTGTCAGAGAGTGTCTGAGAGCGTCAGAGAGTGTCACAGAGTGTCTGAGTGCGTCAGGGAGTGTCTGAGAGCGTCAACGAGCGTTAGAGTGTGATAGAGAGTGTCTGAGAGTGACAGAGAGTGTCTGAGAGTGTCAGAGAGTGATAGAGAGTGTCAGATAGTGCCAGAGTGTGTGAGAGTGTCAGAGAGCGACAGAGAGTGTCAGAGAGTGTCAGAGAGTCTCAGAGAGTGATGGAGAGTGTCAGAGGGTGATAGAGAGTGTCTGAGCGTGTCTGAGAGTGACAGAGAGTGATAGAGAGTGTCTCAGAGTGTCAGTGAGTGTCAGAGAGTGTCTGAGAGTCTCTGAGAGTGTCAGAGAGTGATAGAGAGAGATAGAGAGTGTCAGAGAGTGATAGAGAGAGATAGAGAGTGTCTGAGAGTGATAGAGAGAGATAGAGAGTGTCTGAGAGTGTCAGAGAGTGTCAGAGAGTGATAGAGAGTGATAGATAGTGTCAGAGAGTGTCAGAGAGTGTCAGAGAGTGATAGAGAATGATAGAGAGTAATAGAGCGTGTCAGAGAGTGTCATAGAGTGATAGAGAGTGTCAGAGAGTGTCAGAGAGTGATAGAGAGTGACAGAGAATGTCAGAGTGTGTCAGTGAGTGTCATAGAGTGATAGAGAGTGTCAGAGTGTGTCACAGAACGTCTGAGAGTGTCAGAGAGTGATCGAGAGTGTCAGAGAGTGATAGTGTGTGTCAGAGAGTGATAGAGAGTGTCAGAGAGTGATAGAGAGTGATAGAGAGTGTCACAGAGTGATTAAGAGTGTCAGAGAGTGTTCGAGAGTGATACAGAGTGATAGAGAGTATCTGAGAGAGTCTGTGATTGTCAGAGAGCGTCAGAGAGTGTCAGAGAGCGTCAGAGTGTGTCAGAGAGTGAGAGAGAGTGATAGAGATGTCAGAGAGTGTCATTGAGTGATGGAGAGTGTCAGAGAGTTTCAGAGAGTGATAGAGAGTGTCAGAGAGTGATGGAGAGTGTCAGACAGTGATAGAGAGTGATATAGATTGTCAGAGAGTGATAGAGAGAGATAGAGAGAGTCTGAGAGTGTTAGAGAGTGTCAGAGAGTGATAGAGAGTGTCAGAAAGTGTCAGAGAGTGATAGAGAGTGATAGAGAGCATCAGAGAGTGTCAGAGAGTGATAGAGAATGATAGAGAGTGTCAGAGAGTGATAGAGAGTGTCAGAGAGTGATAGACAGTGATAGAGAGCGTCAGAGAGTGTCTGAGAGTGACAGAGAGTGTCTGAGAGTGTCAGTGAGTATTAGAGAGTGTGAAAGAGTGATAGAGAGTGTCTGAGAGTGTCAGAGAGTGTCAGATAGTGTCAGATAGTGTCAGAGAGTGATAGAGAGTGTCAGAGAGTGTCATTGAGTCATGGAGAGTGTCAGAGAGTGTCAGAGAGTGATAGAGAGTGTCTGAGAGTGATAGAGAGAGTCAGACAGTGATAGAGAGTGATAGAGAGTGTCAGAGAGTGATAGAGAGAGTCTGAGAGTGTCAGAGAGTGTCAGAGAGTGATAGTGAGTGATAGGGAGTGTCAGAGAGAGTCATTGAGTGTCAGAGAATGTCAGAGAGTTTCAGAGAGTGAAAGAGAGTGTCAGAGAGTGTCAGAGACTGATAGAGAGTGTCAGAAAGTGTCAGAGAGTGATAGAGAGTGATAGAGAGTATCAGAGAGTGTCAGAGAGTGATAGCGAGTGATAGAGAGTGTCAGAGAGTGATAGAGAGTGTCAGAGAGTGATGGAGAGTGATAGAGAGCGTCAGAGCGTGTCATAGAGTGATAGAGAGTGTCAGAGTGCGTCACAGAGTATCTGAGTGTGTCAGAGAGTGTCAGAGAGTGATGGAGAGTGATAGAGAGTGTCACAGAGTTGTCATTGAGTGATAGCGAGTGTCAGAGAGTGTCAGAGAGTGTCTGAGAGTGTCTGAGAGTGTCTGAGTGTGTCAGAGAGTGTCAGAGAATGTCAGAGAGTGATAGACAGTGATAGAGATTTTCAGAGAATGTCATTGAGTGATAGAGAGTGTCAGAGAGTGATAGACAGTGATGGAGAGTTTCTGAGAGTGTCAAAGAGTGTCAGAGTGTGTCAGAGAGTGATGAAGAATGTTAGAGCGTTTCAGAGAGTGTCTGCGAGCGTCAGAGAGTGTCAGAGTGTGATAGAGAGTGTCTGAGAGTGATAGAGAGAGTCTGAGAGTGTCTGAGAGCGTCAGAGAGTGTCAGAGAGTGTCTGAGAGCGTCAGAGAGTGTCACAGAGTGTCTGAGTGCGTCAGAGAGTGTCTGAGAGTGTCAACGAGAGTTAGAGTGTGATCGAGAGTGTCTGAGAGTGACAGAGAGTGTCTGAGAGTGTCAGAGAGTGATAGAGAGTGTCAGATAGTGCCAGAGTGTGTGAGAGTGTCAGAGAGCGACAGAGAGTGTCAGAGAGTGTCAGAGAGTCTCAGAGAGTGATGGGGAGTGTCAGAGGGTGATAGAGAGTGTCTGAGCGTGTCTGAGAGTGACAGAGAGTGACAGAGAGTGACAGAGAGTGATAGAGAGTGATAGAGAGTGTCTCAGAGTGTCAGTGAGTGTCAGTAAGTGTCAGAGAGTGTCAGAGAGTGTCTGAGAGTGTCTGAGAGTGTCTGAGAGTGTCAGAGAGTGATAGAGAGAGATAGAGAGTGTCTGAGAGTGTCAGAGAGTGATAGACAGTGATAGATAGTGTCAGAGAGTGTCAGAGAGTGTCAGAGAGTGATAGAGAGTGACAGAGAATGTCAGAGTGTGTCAGTGAGTGTCATAGAGTGATAGAGAGTGTCAGAGTGTGTCACAGAACGTCTGAGAGTGTCAGAGAGTGATAGAGAGTGATAGAGAGTGTCTGAGAGTGATAGACAGTGATAGATAGTGTCAGAGAGTGTCAGAGAGTGTCAGAGAGTGATAGAGAGTGACAGAGAATGTCAGAGTGTGTCAGTGAGTGTCATAGAGTGATAGAGAGTGTCAGAGTGTGTCACAGAACGTCTGAGAGTGTCAGAGAGTGATAGAGAGTGATAGAGAGTGTCTGAGAGTGTCAGAGAGTGTCAGAGAGTGATAGAGAGTGTCTGAGAGTGACAGAGAGTGTCTGAGAGTGTCAGAGAGTGATAGAGAGTGTCAGATAGTGCCAGAGTGTGTGAGAGTGTCAGAGAGCGACAGAGAGTGTCAGAGAGTGTCAGAGAGTCTCAGAGAGTGATGGAGAGTGTCAGAGGGTGATAGAGAGTGTCTGAGCGTGTCTGAGAGTGACAGAGAGTGACAGAGAGTGACAGAGAGTGATAGAGAGTGATAGAGAGTGTCTCAGAGTGTCAGTGAGTGTCAGAGAGTGTCTGAGAGTGTCTGAGAGTGTCTGAGAGTGTCAGAGAGTGATAGAGAGAGATAGAGAGTGTCTGAGAGTGTCAGAGAGTGTCAGAGAGTGATAGAGAGTGATAGATAGTGTCAGAGAGTGTCAGAGAGTGATAGAGAGTGATAGAGAGTGATAGAGCGTGTCAGAGAGTGTCATAGAGTGATAGAGAGTGTCAGAGAGTGTCAGAGAGTGATAGAGAGTGACAGAGAATGTCAGAGTGTGTCAGTGAGTGTCATAGAGTGATAGAGAGTGTCAGAGTGTGTCACAGAACGTCTGAGAGTGTCAGAGAGTTTCAGAGAGTGATCGAGAGTGTCAGAGAGTGATAGAGTGTGTCAGAGAGTGATAGAGAGTGTCAGAGAATGATAGAGAGTGATAGAGAGTGTCACAGAGTGATTAAGAGTGTCAGAGAGTGTTCGAGAGTGATGCAGAGTGATAGAGAGTATCTGAGAGTGTCTGTGAGTGTCAGAGAGCGTCAGAGAGTGTCAGAGAGCGTCAGAGAGTGTCAGAGAGCGTCAGAGAGTGTCAGAGTGTGTCAGAGAGTGAGAGAGAGTGATAGAGATGTCAGAGAGTGTCATTGAGTGATGGAGAGTGTCAGAGAGTTTCAGAGAGTGATAGAGAGTGTCAGAGATTGATGGAGAGTGTCAGACAGTGATAGAGAGTGATATAGATTGTCAGAGAGTGATAGAGAGAGATAGAGAGAGTCTGAGAGTGTTAGAGAGTGTCAGAGAGTGATAGAGAGTGTCAGAATGTGTCAGAGAGTGATAGAAAGTGATAGAGAGTATCAGAGAGTGTCAGAGAGTGATAGAGAGTGATAGAGAGTGTCAGAGAGTGATAGAGAGTGTCAGAGAGTGATAGACAGTGATAGAGAGCGTCAGAGAGTGTCTGAGAGTGACAGAGAGTGTCTGAGAGTGTCAGTGAGTGTTAGAGAGTGTGAAAGAGTGATAGAGAGTGTCTGAGAGTGTCAGAGAGTGTCAGATAGTGTCAGAGAGTGATAGAGAGTGTCAGAGAGTGTCATTGAGTGATGGAGAGTGTCAGAGAGTGTCAAAGAGTGATAGAGAATGTCAGAGAGTGTTAGAGAGAGATAGAGAGAGTCTGAGAGTGTCAGAGAGTGTCAGAGAGAGATAGTGAGCGATAGGGAGTGTCAGAGAGAGTCATTGAGTGTCAGAGAGTGTCAGAGAGTTTCAGAGAGTGAAAGAGAGTGTCAGAGAGTGTCAGAGAGTGATAGAGAGTGTCAGAAAGTGTCAGAGAGTGATAGAGAGTGATAGAGAGTATCAGAGAGTGTCAGAGAGTGATAGAGAGTGATAGAGAGTGTCAGAGAGTGATAGAGAGTGTCAGACAGTGATGGAGAGTGATAGAGAGCGTCAGAGAGTGTCATAGAGTGATGGAGAGTGTCAGAGTGCGTCACAGAGTATCTGAGTGTGTCAGAGAGTGTCAGAGAGTGATGGAGAGTGATAGAGAGTGTCACAGAGTTGTCATTGAGTGATAGCGAGTGTCAGAATGTGTCAGAAAGTGATAGAGAGTGATATAGAGTTTCAGAGAGTGTCAGAGAGTGATAAAGAGTGTCAGAGAGTGATAGAGAGTGTCAGAGCGTGATATTGAGTGATAGAGAGCCTCAGAGAGTGTCAGAGAGTGATCGAGTGTGATAGAGAGTGTCAGAGAGTGTCAGAGAGTGATTTAGAGTGATAGAGAGTATCAGAGAGTGTCAGAGAGTGATAGAGAGTGATAGAGAATGCCAGCGAGTGATAGAGAGTGTCAGAGAGTGTCAGGGAGTGATAAAGAGTGATAGAGAGAGTCTGAGATTGTCAGAGAGTGTCTGAGAGTGTCAGAATGTGTCAGAGAGTGTCAGAGAGTGTCAGAGAATGATAGAGAGAGATAGAGAGTGTCAGAGAGTGTCAGAGAGTGATAGAGAGTGATAGAGAGTGATAGAGCGTGTCAGAGAGTGTCATAGAGTGATAGAGAGTGTCAGAGAGTGTCAGAGAGTGTCAGAGAGTGTCTGAGAGTGTCTGAGAGTGTCTGAGTGTGTCAGAGAGTGTCAGAGTGTCAGAGAGTGATAGACAGTGATAGAGATTTTCAGAGAATGTCATTGAGTGATAGAGAGTGATAGAGAGTTTCTGAGAGTGTCAAAGAGTGTCAGAGTGTGTCAGAGAGTGATGAAGAATGTTAGAGCGTTTCAGAGAGTGTCTGCGAGCGTCAGAGAGTGTCAGAGTGTGATAGAGAGTGTCTGAGAGTGATAGAGAGAGTCTGAGAGTGTCTGAGAGCGTCAGAGAGTGTCAGAGAGTGTCTGAGAGCGTCAGAGAGTGTCACAGAGTGTCTGAGTACGTCAGAGAGTGTCTGAGAGCGTCAACGAGCGTTAGAGTGTGATAGAGAGTGTCTGAGAGTGACAGAGAGTGTCTGAGAGTGTCAGAGAGTGATAGAGAGTGTCAGATAGTGCCAGAGTGTGTGAGAGTGTCAGAGAGCGACAGAGAGTGTCAGAGAGTGTCAGAGAGTCTCAGAGAGTGATGGAGAGTGTCAGAGGGTGATAGAGAGTGTCTGAGCGTGTCTGAGAGTGACAGAGAGTGACAGAGAGTGTCTCAGAGTGTCAGTGAGTGTCAGTGAGTGTCAGAGAGTGTCTGAGAGTGTCTGAGAGTGTCAGAGAGTGATAGAGAGTGATAGAGAGTGTCAGAGAGTGATAGAGAGAGATAGAGAGTGTCTGAGAGTGATAGAGAGAGATGGAGAGTGTCTGAGAGTGTCAGAGAGTGTCAGAGAGTGATAGAGAGTGATAGATAGTGTCAGAGAGTGTCAGAGAGTGTCAGAGAGTGATAGAGAGTGATAGAGAGTGATAGAGCGTGTCAGAGAGTGTCAGAGAGTGATAGAGAGTGTCAGAGAGTGTCAGAGAGTGATAGAGAGTGATAGAGCGTGTCAGAGAGTGTCATAGAGTGATAGAGAGTGTCAGAGTGTGTCAGAGAGTGATAGAGTGTGATTGAGTGTGTCAGAGAGTGTCAGAGAGCGATAGACAGTTTCAGAGAGTGATAGAGAGTGTCTGAGATTGTCTGAGAGTGACAGAGAGTGAAAGAGAGTGTCTGAGAGTGTCAGTGAGTGTCAGAGAGTGAAAGAGAGTGTCTGAGAGTGTCAGTGAGTGTCAGAGAGTGATGGAGAGTGTCTGAGAGTGTCAGTGAGTGATAGAGAGTGATAGAGAGCCTCTGAGAGTGTCAGAGAGATTCAGAGAGTGATAGAGAGTGTCAGAGAGTGATAGTGAGTGTCTGAGAGTGTCTGAGAGTGTCAGTGAGTGTCAGAGAGTGATAGAGAGTGTCAGAGAGTGATAGAGAGTGTCAGAGAGTGTCATAGAGTGATGGAGAGTGTCAGAGAGAGTCGGAGAGTGATAGAGAGTGATGGAGAGTGTCAGAGTGTGTCAGAGAGTTTCAGAGAGTCATAGAGAGTCATAGAGAGTGTCACAGAGTGTCATTGATTAATAGAGAGTGTCAGAGAGTGTCAGAGATTGATAGAGAGTGATAGAGAGTGTCAGAGAGTGTCAGAGAGTGAAGGAGAGTGATAGAGAGTGTCAGAGTGTGTCAGAGAGTGATAGAGAGTGTCAGAGAGTGATAGAGAGTTACAGAGAGTGTCAGAGAGTGATAGAGAGTGTCAGAGAGTGTCAGAGAGTGATACGGAGTGTGATAGAGTGTGTCAGAGAGTGTCAGAGAGTGATGGAGATTGATAGAGAGTGTCACAGAGGGCCATTGAGTGATAGAGAGTGTCAGAGAGTGTCAGAGAGTGATAGAGAGTGTCAGAGAGTGTCAGAGAGTGATAGGGAGTGTCAGAGAGTGACAGAGAGAGTCTGAGAATGTCAGAGAGTGATAGAGAATGTCAGAGAGTGAAAGAGAGTGATAGAGAGTCTCTGAGAGTGTCAGAGAGTTTCAGAGAGTGAGAGAGAGTGATAAAGAGTTTCTGAGAGTGTCAAAGCGTGTCAGAGTGTGTCAGAGAGTGATGAAGAATGTTAGAGCGTTTCAGAGAGTGTCTGAGAGCGTCAGAGAGTTTCAGAGTGTGATAGAGAGTGTCTGAGAGTGATAGAGAGAGTCTGAGAGTGTCTGAGAGCGTCAGAGAGTGTCAGAGAGTGTCTGAGAGCGTCAGAGAGTGTCACAGAGTGTCTGAGTGCGTCAGAGAGTGTCTGAGATCGTCAAAGAGCGTTAGAGTGTGATAGAGAGTGTCTGAGAGTGACAGAGAGTGTCTGAGAGTGTCAGAGAGTGATAGAGAGTGTCAGATAGTGCCAGAGTGTGTGAGAGTGTCAGAGAGCGACAGAGAGTGTCAGAGAGTGTCAGAGAGTCTCAGAGAGTGATGGAGAGTGTCAGAGGGTGATAGAGAGTGTCTGAGCGTGTCTGAGAGTGACAGAGAGTGACAGAGAGTGATAGAGAGTGTCTCAGAGTGTCAGTGAGTGTCAGAGAGTGTCTGAGAGTGTCTGAGTGTGTCAGAGAGTGATAGAGAGTGATAGAGAGTGTCTGAGAGTGTCAGAGAGTGTCAGAGAGTGATAGAGAGTGATAGAGAGTGTCAGAGAGTGTCAGAGAGTGTCAGAGAGTGATAGAGAGTGATAGAGAGTGATAGAGCGTGTCAGAGAGTGTCATAGAGTGTCAGAGAGTGTCAGAGAGTGTCAGAGAGTGTCTGAGAGTGTCTGAGAGTGTCTGAGTGTGTCAGAGAGTGTCAGAGTGTCAGAGAGTGATAGACAGTGATAGAGATTTTCAGAGAATGTCATTGAGTGATAGAGAGTGTCAGAGAGTGATAGAGAGTGATAGAGAGTTTCAGAGAGTGTCTGCGAGCGTCAGAGAGTGTCAGAGTGTGATAGAGAGTGTCTGAGAGTGATAGAGAGAGTCTGAGAGTGTCTGAGAGCGTCAGAGAGTGTCAGAGAGTGTCTGAGAGCGTCAGAGAGTGTCACAGAGTGTCTGAGTGCGTCAGAGAGTGTCTGAGAGCGTCAACGAGCGTTAGAGTGTGATAGATAGTGTCTGAGAGTGACAGAGAGTGTCTGAGAGTGTCAGAGAGTGATAGAGAGTGTCAGATAGTGCCAGAGTGTGTGAGAGTGTCAGAGAGTGTCAGAGAGTCTCAGAGAGTGATGGAGAGTGTCAGAGGGTGATAGAGAGTGTCTGAGCGTGTCTGAGAGTGACAGAGAGTGACAGAGAGTGATAGAGAGTGTCTCAGAGTGTCAGTGAGTGTCAGTGAGTGTCAGAGAGTGTCTGAGAGTGTCTGAGAGTGTCAGAGAGTGAGATAGAGAGATAGAGAGTGTCAGAGAGTGATAGAGAGAGATAGAGAGTGTCTGAGAGTGATAGAGAGAGATAGAGAGTGTCTGAGAGTGTCAGAGAGTGATAGAGAGTGATAGATAGTGTCAGAGAGTGTCAGAGAGTGTCAGAGAGTGATAGAGAGTGATAGAGAGTGATAGAGCGTGTCAGAGAGTGTCATAGAGTGATAGAGAGTGTCAGAGAGTGTCAGAGAGTGATAGAGAGTGACAGAGAATGTCAGAGTGTGTCAGTGAGTGTCATAGAGTGATAGAGAGTGTCAGAGTGTGTCACAGAACGTCAGATAGTGTCAGAGAGTGATCGAGAGTGTCAGAGAGTGATAGTGTGTGTCAGAGAGTGTCAGAGTGTGTCAGAGAGTGATAGAGAGTGATAGAGAGTGTCAGAGGGTGTCAGAGAGTGATAGAGAGTGACAGAGAGTGAAAGCGAGTGTCTGAGAGTGTCAGAGAGTGATAGACAGTGATAGAGAGCGTCAGAGAGTGTCTGAGAGTGACAGAGAGTGTCTGAGAGTGTCAGTGAGTATTAGAGAGTGTGAAAGAGTGATAGAGAGTGTCTGAGAGTGTCAGAGAGTGTCAGATAGTGTCAGATAGTGTCAGAGAGTGATAGAGAGTGTCAGAGAGTGTCATTGAGTCATGGAGAGTGTCAGAGAGTGTCAGATAGTGTCAGATAGTGTCTGAGAGTGATAGAGAGAGTCAGACAGTGATAGAGAGTGATAGAGAGTGTCAGAGAGTGATAGAGAGAGTCTGAGAGTGTCAGAGAGTGTCAGAGAGTGATAGTGAGCGATAGGGAGTGTCAGAGAGAGTCATTGAGTGTCAGAGAATGTCAGAGAGTTTCAGAGAGTGAAAGAGAGTGTCAGAGAGTGTCAGAGACTGATAGAGAGTGTCAGAAAGTGTCAGAGAGTGATAGAGAGTGATAGAGAGTATCAGAGAGTGTCAGAGAGTGATAGCGAGTGATAGAGAGTGTCAGAGAGTGATAGAGAGTGTCAGAGAGTGATGGAGAGTGATAGAGAGCGTCAGAGCGTGTCATAGCGTGATAGAGAGTGTCAGAGTGCGTCACAGAGTATCTGAGTGTGTCAGAGAGTGTCAGAGAGTGATGGAGAGTGATAGAGAGTGTCACAGAGTTGTCATTGAGTGATAGCGAGTGTCAGAGTGTGTCAGAGAGTGTCAGAGAGTGTCTGAGAGTGTCTGAGAGTGTCTGAGTGTATCAGAGAGTGTCAGAGAATGTCAGAGAGTGATAGACAGTGATAGAGATTTTCAGAGAATGTCATTGAGTGATAGAGAGTGTCAGAGAGTGATAGACAGTGATGGAGAGTTTCTGAGAGTGTCAAAGAGTGTCAGAGTGTGTCAGAGAGTGATGAAGAATGTTAGAGCGTTTCAGAGAGTGTCTGCGAGCGTCAGAGAGTGTCAGAGTGTGATAGAGAGTGTCTGAGAGTGATAGAGAGAGTCTGAGAGTGTCTGAGAGCGTCAGAGAGTGTCAGAGAGTGTCTGAGAGCGTCAGAGAGTGTCACAGAGTGTCTGAGTGCGTCAGAGAGTGTCTGAGAGCGTCAACGAGCGTTAGAGTGTGATAGAGAGTGTCTGAGAGTGACAGAGAGTGTCTGAGAGTGTCAGAGAGTGATAGAGAGTGTCAGATAGTGCCAGAGTGTGTGAGAGTGTCAGAGAGCGACAGAGAGTGTCAGAGAGTGTCAGAGAGTCTCAGAGAGTGATGGGGAGTGTCAGAGGGTGATAGAGAGTGTCTGAGCGTGTCTGAGAGTGACAGAGAGTGACAGAGAGTGATAGAGAGTGATAGAGAGTGTCAGTGAGTGTCAGTAAGTGTCAGAGAGTGTCAGAGAGTGTCTGAGAGTGTCTGAGAGTGTCTGAGAGTGTCTGAGAGTGTCAGAGAGTGATAGAGAGAGATAGAGAGTGTCTGAGAGTGTCAGAGAGTGATAGACAGTGATAGATAGTGTCAGAGAGTGTCAGAGAGTGTCAGAGAGTGATAGAGAGTGACAGAGAATGTCAGAGTGTGTCAGTGAGTGTCATAGAGTGATAGAGAGTGTCAGAGTGTGTCACAGAACGTCTGAGAGTGTCAGAGAGTGATAGAGAGTGATAGAGAGTGTCTGAGAGTGTCAGAGAGTGTCAGAGAGTGATAGAGAGTGTCTGAGAGTGACAGAGAGTGTCTGAGAGTGTCAGAGAGTGATAGAGAGTGTCAGATAGTGCCAGAGTGTGTGAGAGTGTCAGAGAGCGACAGAGAGTGTCAGAGAGTGTCAGAGAGTCTCAGAGAGTGATGGAGAGTGTCAGAGGGTGATAGAGAGTGTCTGAGCGTGTCTGAGAGTGACAGAGAGTGACAGAGAGTGATAGAGAGTGATAGAGAGTGTCTCAGAGTGTCAGTGAGTGTCTGAGAGTGTCAGAGAGTGTCAGAGAGTGATAGAGAGTGATAGAGAGTGATAGAGCGTGTCAGAGAGTGTCATAGAGTGATAGAGAGTGTCAGAGAGTGTCAGAGAGTGATAGAGAGTGACAGAGAATGTCAGAGTGTGTCAGTGAGTGTCATAGAGTGATAGAGAGTGTCAGAGTGTGTCACAGAACGTCTGAGAGTGTCAGAGAGTTTCAGAGAGTGATCGAGAGTGTCAGAGAGTGATAGAGTGTGTCAGAGAGTGATAGAGAGTGTCAGAGAATGATAGAGAGTGATAGAGAGTGTCACAGAGTGATTCAGAGTGTCAGAGAGTGTTCGAGAGTGATACAGAGTGATAGAGAGTATCTGAGAGTGTCTGTGAGTGTCAGAGAGCGTCAGAGAGTGTCAGAGAGCGTCAGAGAGTGTCAGAGAGCGTCAGAGAGTGTCAGAGTGTGTCAGAGAGTGAGAGAGAGTGAGAGAGATGTCAGAGAGTGTCATTGAGTGATGGAGAGTGTCATTGAGTGATGGAGAGTGTCAGAGAGTGTCAGAGAGTGATGGAGAGTGTCAGACAGTGATAGAGAGTGATATAGATTGTCAGAGAGTGATAGAGAGAGATAGAGAGAGTCTGAGAGTGTTAGAGAGTGTCAGAGAGTGATAGAGAGTGTCAGAATGTGTCAGAGAGTGATAGAAAGTGATAGAGAGTATCAGAGAGTGTCAGAGAGTGATAGAGAGTGATAGAGAGTGTCAGAGAGTGATAGAGAGTGTCAGAGAGTGATAGACAGTGATAGAGAGCGTCAGAGAGTGTCTGAGAGTGACAGAGAGTGTCTGAGAGTGTCAGTGAGTGTTGGAGAGTGTGAAAGAGTGATAGAGAGTGTCTGAGAGTGTCAGAGAGTGTCAGATAGTGTCAGAGAGTGATAGAGAGTGTCAGAGAGTGTCAAAGAGTGATAGAGAATGTCAGAGAGTGATAGAGAGAGATAGAGAGAGTCTGAGAGTGTCAGAGAGTGTCAGAGAGTGATAGTGAGCGATAGGGAGTGTCAGAGAGAGTCATTGAGTGTCAGAGAGTGTCAGAGAGTTTCAGAGAGTGAAAGAGAGTGTCAGAGAGTGTCAGAGAGTGATAGAGAGTGTCAGAAAGTGTCAGAGAGTGATAGAGAGTGATAGAGAGTATCAGAGAGTGTCAGAGAGTGATAGAGAGTGATAGAGAGTGTCAGAGAGTGATAGAGAGTGTCAGACAGTGATGGAGAGTGAAAGAGAGTGTCAGAGAGTGTCAGAGAGTGATAGAGAGTGTCTGAGAGTGTCAGAGAGTGATAGACAGTGATAGATAGTGTCAGAGAGTGTCAGAGAGTGTCAGAGAGTGATAGAGAGTGACATAGAATGTCAGAGTGTGTCAGTGAGTGTCATAGAGTGATAGAGAGTGTCAGAGTGTGTCACAGAACGTCTGAGAGTGTCAGAGAGTGATAGAGAGTGATAGAGAGTGTCTGAGAGTGTCAGAGAGTGTCAGAGAGTGATAGAGAGTGTCTGAGAGTGACAAAGAGTGTCTGAGAGTGTCAGAGAGTGATAGAGAGTGTCAGATAGTGCCAGAGTGTGTGAGAGTGTCAGAGAGCGACAGAGAGTGTCAGAGAGTGTCAGAGAGTCTCAGAGAGTGATGGAGAGTGTCAGAGGGTGATAGAGAGTGTCTGAGCGTGTCTGAGAGTGACAGAGAGTGACAGAGAGTGATAGAGAGTGATAGAGAGTGTCTCAGAGTGTCAGTGAGTGTCTGAGAGTGTCAGAGAGTGTCAGAGAGTGTCAGAGAGTGATAGAGAGTGATAGAGAGTGATAGAGCGTGTCAGAGAGTGTCATAGAGTGATAGAGAGTGTCAGAGAGTGTCAGAGAGTGATAGAGAGTGACAGAGAATGTCAGAGTGTGTCAGTGAGTGTCATAGAGTGATAGAGAGTGTCAGAGTGTGTCACAGAACGTCTGAGAGTGTCAGAGAGTTTCAGAGAGTGATCGAGAGTGTCAGAGAGTGATAGAGTGTGTCAGAGAGTGATAGAGAGTGTCAGAGAATGATAGAGAGTGATAGAGAGTGTCACAGAGTGATTAAGAGTGTCAGAGAGTGTTCGAGAGTGATACAGAGTGATAGAGAGTATCTGAGAGTGTCTGTGAGTGTCAGAGAGCGTCAGAGAGTGTCAGAGAGCGTCAGAGAGTGTCAGAGAGCGTCAGAGAGTGTCAGAGTGTGTCAGAGAGTGAGAGAGAGTGATAGAGATGTCAGAGAGTGTCATTGAGTGATGGAGAGTGTCATTGAGTGATGGAGAGTGTCAGAGAGTGTCAGAGAGTGATGGAGAGTGTCAGACAGTGATAGAGAGTGATATAGATTGTCAGAGAGTGATAGAGATAGATAGAGAGAGTCTGAGAGTGTTAGAGAGTGTCAGAGAGTGATAGAGAGTGTCAGAATGTGTCAGAGAGTGATAGAAAGTGATAGAGAGTATCAGAGAGTGTCAGAGAGTGATAGAGAGGGATAGAGAGTGTCAGAGAGTGATAGACAGTGATAGAGAGCGTCAGAGAGTGTCTGAGAGTGACAGAGAGTGTCTGAGAGTGTCAGTGAGTGTTAGAGAGTGTGAAAGAGTGATAGAGAGTGTCTGAGAGTGTCAGAGAGTGTCAGATAGTGTCAGAGAGTGATAGAGAGTGTCAGAGAGTGTCTTTGAGTGATGGAGAGTGTCAGAGAGTGTCAAAGAGTGATAGAGAATGTCAGAGAGTGATAGAGAGAGATAGAGAGAGTCTGAGAGTGTCAGAGAGTGTCAGAGAGTGATAGTGAGCGATAGGGAGTGTCAGAGAGAGTCATTGAGTGTCAGAGAGTTTCAGAGAGTGAAAGAGAGTGTCAGAGAGTGTCAGAGAGTGATAGAGAGTGTCAGAAAGTGTCAGAGAGTGATAGAGAGTGATAGAGAGTATCAGAGAGTGTCAGAGAGTGATAGAGAGTGATAGAGAGTGTCAGAGAGTGATAGAGAGTGTCAGACAGTGATGGAGAGTGATAGAGAGCGTCAGAGAGTGTCATAGAGTGATGGAGAGTGTCAGAGTGCGTCACAGAGTATCTGAGTGTGTCAGAGAGTGTCAGAGAGTGATGGAGAGTGATAGAGAGTGTCACAGAGTTGTCATTGAGTGATAGCGAGTGTCAGAGTGTGTCAGAAAGTGATAGAGAGTGATATAGAGTTTCAGAGAGTGTCAGAGAGTGATAAAGAGTGTCAGAGAGTGATAGAGAGTGTCAGAGCGTGATATTGAGTGATAGAGAGCCTCAGAGAGTGTCAGAGAGTGATCGAGTGTGATAGAGAGTGTCAGAGAGTGTCAGAGAGTGATTTAGAGTGATAGAGAGTATCAGAGAGTGTCAGAGAGTGATAGAGAGTGATAGAGAATGCCAGCGAGTGATAGAGAGTGTCAGAGAGTGTCAGGGAGTGATAAAGAGTGATAGAGAGAGTCTGAGATTGTCAGAGAGTGTCTGAGAGTGTCAGAATGTGTCAGAGAGTGTCAGAGAGTGTCAGAGAATGATAGAGAGAGATAGAGAGTGTCAGAGAGTGTCAGAGAGTGATAGAGAGTGATAGAGAGTGATAGAGCGTGTCAGAGAGTGTCATAGAGTGATAGAGAGTGTCAGAAAGTGTCAGAGAGTGTCAGAGAGTTTCTGAGAGTGTCTGAGAGTGTCTGAGTGTGTCAGAGAGTGTCAGAGTGTCAGAGAGTGATAGACAGTGATAGAGATTTTCAGAGAATGTCATTGAGTGATAGAGAGTGTCAGAGAGTGATAGAGAGTGATAGAGAGTTTCTGAGAGTGTCAAAGAGTGTCAGAGTGTGTCAGAGAGTGATGAAGAATGTTAGAGCGTTTCAGAGAGTGTCTGCGAGCGTCAGAGATTGTCAGAGTGTGATAGAGAGTGTCTGAGAGTGATAGAGAGAGTCTGAGAGTGTCTGAGAGCGTCAGAGAGTGTCAGAGAGTGTCTGAGAGCGTCAGAGAGTGTCACAGAGTGTCTAAGTACGTCAGAGAGTGTCTGAGAGCGTCAACGAGCGTTAGAGTGTGATAGAGAGTGTCTGAGAGTGACAGAGAGTGTCTGAGAGTGTCAGAGAGTGATAGAGAGTGTCAGATAGTGCCAGAGTGTGTGAGAGTGTCAGAGAGCGACAGAGAGTGTCAGAGAGTGTCAGAGAGTCTCAGAGAGTGATGGAGAGTGTCAGAGGGTGATAGAGAGTGTCTGAGCGTGTCTGAGAGTGACAGAGAGTGACAGAGAGTGTCTCAGAGTGTCAGTGAGTGTCAGTGAGTGTCAGAGAGTGTCTGAGAGTGTCTGAGAGTGTCAGAGAGTGATAGAGAGTGTCAGAGAGTGATAGAGAGAGATAGAGAGTGTCTGAGAGTGATAGAGAGAGATAGAGAGTGTCTGAGAGTGTCAGAGAGTGTCAGAGAGTGATAGAGAGTGATAGATAGTGTCAGAGAGTGTCAGAGAGTGTCAGAGAGTGATAGAGAGTGATAGAGAGTGATAGAGCGTGTCAGAGAGTGTCAGAGAGTGATAGAGAGTGTCAGAGAGTGTCAGAGAGTGATAGAGAGTGATAGAGAGTGATAGAGCGTGTCAGAGAGTGTCATAGAGTGATAGAGAGTGTCAGAGTGTGTCAGAGAGTGATAGAGTGTGATTGAGTGTGTCAGAGAGTGTCAGAGAGCGATAGACAGTTTCAGAGAGTGATAGAGAGTGTCTGAGATTGTCTGAGAGTGACAGAGAGTGAAAGAGAGTGTCTGAGAGTGTCAGTGAGTGTCAGAGTGTGAAAGAGAGTGTCTGAGAGTATCAGTGAGTGTCAGAGAGTGATGGAGAGTGTCTGAGAGTGTCAGTGAGTGATAGAGAGTGATAGAGAGCCTCTGAGAGTGTCAGAGAGATTCAGAGAGTGATAGAGAGTGTCAGAGAGTGATAGTGAGTGGCAGAGAGTGTCTGAGAGTGTCAGTGAGTGTCAGAGAGTGATAGAGAGTGTCAGAGAGTGATAGAGAGTGATAGAGAGTGTCAGAGAGTGTCATAGAGTGATGGAGAGTGTCAGAGAGAGTCGGAGAGTGATAGAGAGTGATGGAGAGTGTCAGAGTGTGTCAGAGAGTTTCAGAGAGTCATAGAGAGTCTTAGAGAGTGTCACAGAGTGTCATTGATTAATAGAGAGTGTCAGAGAGTGTCAGAGATTGATAGAGAGTGATAGAGAGTGTCAGAGAGTGTCAGAGAGTGAAAGAGAGTGATAGAGAGTGTCAGAGTGTGTCAGAGAGTGATAGAGAGTGTCAGAGAGTGATAGAGAGTTACAGAGAGTGTCAGAGAGTGATAGAGAGTGTCAGAGAGTGTCAGAGAGTGATACGGAGTGTGATAGAGTGTGTCAGAGAGTGTCAGAGAGTGATGGAGATTGATAGAGAGTGTCACAGAGGGCCATTGAGTGATAGAGAGTGTCAGAGAGTGTCAGAGAGTGATAGAGAGTGTCAGAGAGTGTCAGAGAGTGCTAGGGAGTGTCAGAGAGTGACAGAGAGAGTCTGAGAATGTCAGAGAGTGATAGAGAATGTCAGAGAGTGAAAGAGAGTGATAGAGAGTCTCTGAGAGTGTCAGAGAGTTTCAGAGAGTGAGAGAGAGTGATAAAGAGTGTCAGAAAGTGTCAGAGAGTGATAGAGAGTGATAGAGAGTATCAGAGAGTGTCAGAGAGTGATAGAGAGTGATAGAGAGTGTCAGAGAGTGATAGAGAGTGTCAGACAGTGATGGAGAGTGAAAGAGAGTGTCAGAGAGTGTCAGAGAGTGATAGAGAGTGTCTGAGAGTGTCAGAGAGTGATAGACAGTGATAGATAGTGTCAGAGAGTGTCAGAGAGTGTCAGAGAGTGATAGAGAGTGACATAGAATGTCAGAGTGTGTCAGTGAGTGTCATAGAGTGATAGAGAGTGTCAGAGTGTGTCACAGAACGTCTGAGAGTGTCAGAGAGTGATAGAGAGTGATAGAGAGTGTCTGAGAGTGTCAGAGAGTGTCAGAGAGTGATAGAGAGTGTCTGAGAGTGACAGAGAGTGTCTGAGAGTGTCAGAGAGTGATAGAGAGTGTCAGATAGTGCCAGAGTGTGTGAGAGTGTCAGAGAGCGACAGAGAGTGTCAGAGAGTGTCAGAGAGTCTCAGAGAGTGATGGAGAGTGTCAGAGGGTGATAGAGAGTGTCTGAGCGTGTCTGAGAGTGACAGAGAGTGACAGAGAGTGATAGAGAGTGATAGAGAGTGTCTCAGAGTGTCAGTGAGTGTCTGAGAGTGTCAGAGAGTGTCAGAGAGTGTCAGAGAGTGATAGAGAGTGATAGAGAGTGATAGAGCGTGTCAGAGAGTGTCATAGAGTGATAGAGAGTGTCAGAGAGTGTCAGAGAGTGATAGAGAGTGACAGAGAATGTCAGAGTGTGTCAGTGAGTGTCATAGAGTGATAGAGAGTGTCAGAGTGTGTCACAGAACGTCTGAGAGTGTCAGAGAGTTTCAGAGAGTGATCGAGAGTGTCAGAGAGTGATAGAGTGTGTCAGAGAGTGATAGAGAGTGTCAGAGAATGATAGAGAGTGATAGAGAGTGTCACAGAGTGATTAAGAGTGTCAGAGAGTGTTCGAGAGTGATACAGAGTGATAGAGAGTATCTGAGAGTGTCTGTGAGTGTCAGAGAGCGTCAGAGAGTGTCAGAGAGCGTCAGAGAGTGTCAGAGAGCGTCAGAGAGTGTCAGAGTGTGTCAGAGAGTGAGAGAGAGTGATAGAGATGTCAGAGAGTGTCATTGAGTGATGGAGAGTGTCATTGAGTGATGGAGAGTGTCAGACAGTGATAGAGAGTGATATAGATTGTCAGAGAGTGATAGAGATAGATAGAGAGAGTCTGAGAGTGTTAGAGAGTGTCAGAGAGTGATAGAGAGTGTCAGAATGTGTCAGAGAGTGATAGAAAGTGATAGAGAGTATCAGAGAGTGTCAGAGAGTGATAGAGAGTGATAGAGAGTGTCAGAGAGTGATAGAGAGTGTCAGAGAGTGATAGACAGTGATAGAGAGCGTCAGAGAGTGTCTGAGAGTGACAGAGAGTGTCTGAGAGTGTCAGTGAGTGTTAGAGAGTGTGAAAGAGTGATAGAGAGTGTCTGAGAGTGTCAGAGAGTGTCAGATAGTGTCAGAGAGTGATAGAGAGTGTCAGAGAGTGTCATTGAGTGATGGAGAGTGTCAGAGAGTGTCAAAGAGTGATAGAGAATGTCAGAGAGTGATAGAGAGAGATAGAGAAAGTCTGAGAGTGTCAGAGAGTGTCAGAGAGTGATAGTGAGCGATAGGGAGTGTCAGAGAGAGTCATTGAGTGTCAGAGAGTGTCAGAGAGTTTCAGAGAGTGAAAGAGAGTGTCAGAGAGTGTCAGAGAGTGATAGAGAGTGTCAGAAAGTGTCAGAGAGTGATAGAGAGTGATAGAGAGTATCAGAGAGTGTCAGAGAGTGATAGAGAGTGTCAGACAGTGATGGAGAGTGATAGAGAGCGTCAGAGAGTGTCATAGAGTGATGGAGAGTGTCAGTGTGCGTCACAGAGTATCTGAGTGTGTCAGAGAGTGTCAGAGAGTGATGGAGAGTGATAGAGAGTGTCACAGAGTTGTCATTGAGTGATAGCGAGTGTCAGAGTGTGTCAGAAAGTGATAGAGAGTGATATAGAGTTTCAGAGAGTGTCAGAGAGTGATAAAGAGTGTCAGAGAGTGATAGAGAGTGTCAGAGCGTGATATTGAGTGATAGAGAGCCTCAGAGAGTGTCAGAGAGTGATCGAGTGTGATAGAGAGTGTCAGAGAGTGTCAGAGAGTGATTTAGAGTGATAGAGAGTATCAGAGAGTGTCAGAGAGTGATAGAGAGTGATAGAGAATGCCAGCGAGTGATAGAGAGTGTCAGAGAGTGTCAGGGAGTGATAAAGAGTGATAGAGAGAGTCTGAGATTGTCAGAGAGTGTCTGAGAGTGTCAGAATGTGTCAGAGAGTGTCAGAGAGTGTCAGAGAATGATAGAGAGAGATAGAGAGTGTCAGAGAGTGTCAGAGAGTGATAGAGAGTGATAGAGAGTGATAGAGAGTGATAGAGCGTGTCAGAGAGTGTCATAGAGTGATAGAGAGTGTCAGAGAGTGTCAGAGAGTGTCAGAGAGTGTCTGAGAGTGTCTGAGAGTGTCTGAGTGTGTCAGAGAGTGTCAGAGTGTCAGAGAGTGATAGACAGTGATAGAAATTTTCAGAGAATGTCATTGAGTGATAGAGAGTGTCAGAGAGTGATAGAGAGTGATAGAGAGTTTCTGAGAGTGTCAAAGAGTGTCAGAGAGTGTCAGAGAGTGATACGGAGTGTGATAGAGTGTGTCAGAGAGTGTCAGAGAGTGATGGAGATTGATAGAGAGTGTCACAGAGGGCCATTGAGTGATAGAGAGTGTCAGAGAGTGTCAGAGAGTGATAGAGAGTGTCAGAGAGTGTCAGAGAGTGCTAGGGAGTGTCAGAGAGTGACAGAGAGAGTCTGAGAATGTCAGAGAGTGATAGAGAATGTCAGAGAGTGAAAGAGAGTGATAGAGAGTCTCTGAGAGTGTCAGAGAGTTTCAGAGAGTGAGAGAGAGTGATAAAGAGTGTCAGAAAGTGTCAGAGAGTGATAGAGAGTGATAGAGAGTATCAGAGAGTGTCAGAGAGTGATAGAGAGTGATAGAGAGTGTCAGAGAGTGATAGAGAGTGTCAGACAGTGATGGAGAGTGAAAGAGAGTGTCAGAGAGTGTCAGAGAGTGATAGAGAGTGTCTGAGAGTGTCAGAGAGTGATAGACAGTGATAGATAGTGTCAGAGAGTGTCAGAGAGTGTCAGAGAGTGATAGAGAGTGACATAGAATGTCAGAGTGTGTCAGTGAGTGTCATAGAGTGATAGAGAGTGTCAGAGTGTGTCACAGAACGTCTGAGAGTGTCAGAGAGTGATAGAGAGTGATAGAGAGTGTCTGAGAGTGTCAGAGAGTGTCAGAGAGTGATAGAGAGTGTCTGAGAGTGACAGAGAGTGTCTGAGAGTGTCAGAGAGTGATAGAGAGTGTCAGATAGTGCCAGAGTGTATGAGAGTGTCAGAGAGCGACAGAGAGTGTCAGAGAGTGTCAGAGAGTCTCAGAGAGTGATGGAGAGTGTCAGAGGGTAATAGATAGTGTCTGAGCGTGTCTGAGAGTGACAGAGAGTGACAGAGAGTGATAGAGAGTGATAGAGAGTGTCTCAGAGTGTCAGTGAGTGTCTGAGAGTGTCAGAGAGTGTCAGAGAGTGTCAGAGAGTGATAGAGAGTGATAGAGAGTGATAGAGCGTGTCAGAGAGTGTCATAGAGTGATAGAGAGTGTCAGAGAGTGTCAGAGAGTGATAGAGAGTGACAGAGAATGTCAGAGTGTGTCAGTGAGTGTCATAGAGTGATAGAGAGTGTCAGAGTGTGTCACAGAACGTCTGAGAGTGTCAGAGAGTTTCAGAGAGTGATGGAGAGTGTCAGAGAGTGATAGAGTGTGTCAGAGAGTGATAGAGAGTGTCAGAGAATGATAGAGAGTGATAGAGAGTGTCACAGAGTGATTAAGAGTATCAGAGAGTGTTCGAGAGTGATACAGAGTGATAGAGAGTATCTGAGAGTGTCTGTGAGTGTCAGAGAGCGTCAGAGAGTGTCAGAGAGCGTCAGAGAGTGTCAGAGAGCGTCAGAGAGTGTCAGAGTGTGTCAGAGAGTGAGAGAGAGTGATAGAGATGTCAGAGAGTGTCATTGAGTGATGGAGAGTGTCATTGAGTGATGGAGAGTGTCAGACAGTGATAGAGAGTGATATAGATTGTCAGAGAGTGATAGAGATAGATAGAGAGAGTCTGAGAGTGTTAGAGAGTGTCAGAGAGTGATAGAGAGTGTCAGAATGTGTCAGAGAGTGATAGAAAGTGATAGAGAGTATCAGAGAGTGTCAGAGAGTGATAGAGAGTGATAGAGAGTGTCAGAGAGTGATAGAGAGTGTCAGAGAGTGATAGACAGTGATAGAGAGCGTCAGAGAGTGTCTGAGAGTGACAGAGAGTGTCTGAGAGTGTCAGTGAGTGTTAGAGAGTGTGAAAGAGTGATAGAGAGTGTCTGAGAGTGTCAGAGAGTGTCAGATAGTGTCAGAGAGTGATAGAGAGTGTCAGAGAGTGTCATTGAGTGATGGAGAGTGTCAGAGAGTGTCAAAGAGTGATAGAGAATGTCAGAGAGTGATAGAGAGAGATAGAGAGAGTCTGAGAGTGTCAGAGAGTGTCAGAGAGTGATAGTGAGCGATAGGGAGTGTCAGAGAGAGTCATTGAGAGTCAGAGAGTGTCAGAGAGTTTCTGAGAGTGAAAGAGAGTGTCAGAGAGTGTCAGAGAGTGATAGAGAGTGTCAGAAAGTGTCAGAGAGTGATAGAGAGTGATAGAGAGTATCAGAGAGTGTCAGAGAGTGATAGAGAGTGATAGAGAGTGTCAGAGAGTGATAGAGAGTGTCAGACAGTGATGGAGAGTGATAGAGAGCGTCAGAGAGTGTCATAGAGTGATGGAGAGTGTCAGTGTGCGTCACAGAGTATCTGAGTGTGTCAGAGAGTGTCAGAGAGTGATGGAGAGTGATAGAGAGTGTCACAGAGTTGTCATTGAGTGATAGCGAGTGTCAGAGTGTGTCAGAAAGTGATAGAGAGTGATATAGAGTTTCAGAGAGTGTCAGAGAGTGATAAAGAGTGTCAGAGAGTGATAGAGAGTGTCAGAGCGTGATATTGAGTGATAGAGAGCCTCAGAGAGTGTCAGAGAGTGATCGAGTGTGATAGAGAGTGTCAGAGAGTGTCAGAGAGTGATTTAGAGTGATAGAGAGTATCAGAGAGTGTCAGAGAGTGATAGAGAGTGATAGAGAATGCCAGCGAGTGATAGAGAGTGTCAGAGAGTGTCAGGGAGTGATAAAGAGTGATAGAGAGAGTCTGAGATTGTCAGAGAGTGTCTGAGAGTGTCAGAATGTGTCAGAGAGTGTCAGAGAGTGTCAGAGAATGATAGAGAGAGATAGAGAGTGTCAGAGAGTGTCAGAGAGTGATAGAGAGTGATAGAGAGTGATAGAGCGTGTCAGAGAGTGTCATAGAGTGATAGAGAGTGTCAGAGAGTGTCAGAGAGTGTCAGAGAGTGTCTGAGAGTGTCTGAGAGTGTCTGAGTGTGTCAGAGAGTGTCAGAGTGTCAGAGAGTGATAGACAGTGATAGAGATTTTCAGAGAATGTCATTGAGTGATAGAGAGTGTCAGAGAGTGATAGAGAGTGATAGAGAGTTTCTGAGAGTGTCAAAGAGTGTCAGAGTGTGTCAGAGAGTGATGAAGAATGTTAGAGCGTTTCAGAGAGTGTCTGCGAGCGTCAGAGAGTGTCAGAGTGTGATAGAGAGTGTCTGAGAGTGATAGAGAGAGTCTGAGAGTGTCTGAGAGCGTCAGAGAGTGTCAGAGAGTGTCTGAGAGCGTCAGAGAGTGTCACAGAGTGTCTAAGTACGTCAGAGAGTGTCTGAGAGCGTCAACGAGCGTTAGAGTGTGATAGAGAGTGTCTGAGAGTGACAGAGAGAGTCTGAGAGTGTCAGAGAGTGATAGAGAGTGTCAGAGAGTGATAGAGAGAGATAGAGAGTGTCTGAGAGTGATAGAGAGAGATAGAGAGTGTCTGAGAGTGTCAGAGAGTGTCAGAGAGTGATAGAGAGTGATAGATAGTGTCAGAGAGTGTCAGAGAGTGTCAGAGAGTGATAGAGAGTGATAGAGAGTGATAGAGCGTGTCAGAGAGTGTCAGAGAGTGATAGAGAGTGTCAGAGAGTGTCAGAGAGTGATAGAGAGTGATAGAGAGTGATAGAGCGTGTCAGAGAGTGTCATAGAGTGATAGAGAGTGTCAGAGTGTGTCAGAGAGTGATAGAGTGTGATTGAGTGTGTCAGAGAGTGTCAGAGAGCGATAGACAGTTTGAGAGAGTGATAGAGAGTGTCTGAGATTGTCTGAGAGTGACAGAGAGTGAAAGAGAGTGTCTGAGAGTGTCAGTGAGTGTCAGAGTGTGAAAGAGAGTGTCTGAGAGTATCAGTGAGTGTCAGAGAGTGATGGAGAGTGTCTGAGAGTGTCAGTGAGTGATAGAGAGTGATAGAGAGCCTCTGAGAGTGTCAGAGAGATTCAGAGAGTGATAGAGAGTGTCAGAGAGTGATAGTGAGTGGCAGAGAGTGTCTGAGAGTGTCAGTGAGTGTCAGAGAGTGATAGAGAGTGTCAGAGAGTGATAGAGAGTGATAGAGAGTGTCAGAGAGTGTCATAGAGTGATGGAGAGTGTCAGAGAGAGTCGGAGAGTGATAGAGAGTGATGGAGAGTGTCAGAGTGTGTCAGAGAGTTTCAGAGAGTCATAGAGAGTCTTAGAGAGTGTCACAGAGTGTCATTGATTAATAGAGAGTGTCAGAGAGTGTCAGAGATTGATAGAGAGTGATAGAGAGTGTCAGAGAGTGTCAGAGAGTGAAAGAGAGTGATAGAGAGTGTCAGAGTGTGTCAGAGAGTGATAGAGAGTGTCAGAGAGTGATAGAGAGTTACAGAGAGTGTCAGAGAGTGATAGAGAGTGTCAGAGAGTGTCAGAGAGTGATACGGAGTGTGATAGAGTGTGTCAGAGAGTGTCAGAGAGTGATGGAGATTGATAGAGAGTGTCACAGAGGGCCATTGAGTGATAGAGAGTGTCAGAGAGTGTCAGAGAGTGATAGAGAGTGTCAGAGAGTGTCAGAGAGTGCTAGGGAGTGTCAGAGAGTGACAGAGAGAGTCTGAGAATGTCAGAGAATGATAGAGAATGTCAGAGAGTGAAAGAGAGTGATAGAGAGTCTCTGAGAGTGTCAGAGAGTTTCAGAGAGTGAGAGAGAGTGATAAAGAGTTTCTGAGAGTGTCAAAGCGTGTCAGAGTGTGTCAGAGAGTGATGAAGAATGTTAGAGCGTTTCAGAGAGTGTCTGAGAGCGTCAGAGAGTTTCAGAGTGTGATAGAGAGTGTCTGAGAGTGATAGAGAGAGTCTGAGAGTGTCTGAGAGCGTCAGAGAGTGTCAGAGAGTGTCTGAGAGCGTCAGAGAGTGTCACAGAGTGTCTGGGTGCGTCAGAGTGTGTCTGAGATCGTCAAAGAGCGTTAGAGTGTGATAGAGAGTGTCTGAGAGTGACAGAGAGTGTCTGAGAGTGTCAGAGAGTGATAGAGAGTGTCAGATAGTGCCAGAGTGTGTGAGAGTGTCAGAGAGCGACAGAGAGTGTCAGAGAGTGTCAGAGAGTCTCAGAGAGTGATGGAGAGTGTCAGAGGGTGATAGAGAGTGTCTGAGCGTGTCTGAGAGTGACAGAGAGTGACAGAGAGTGATAGAGAGTGTCTCAGAGTGTCAGTGAGTGTCAGAGAGTGTCTGAGAGTGTCTGAGTGTGTCAGAGAGTGATAGAGAGTGATAGAGAGTGTCTGAGAGTGTCAGAGAGTGTCAGAGAGTGATAGAGAGTGATAGAGAGTGTCAGAGAGTGTCAGAGAGTGTCAGAGAGTGATAGAGAGTGATAGAGAGTGATAGAGCGTGTCAGAGAGTGTCATAGAGTGATAGAGAGTGTCAGAGAGTGTCAGAGAGTGTCAGAGAGTGTCTGAGAGTGTCTGAGAGTGTCTGAGTGTGTCAGAGAGTGTCAGAGTGTCAGAGAGTGATAGACAGTGATTGAGATTTTCAGAGAATGTCATTGAGTGATAGAGAGTGTCAGAGAGTGATAGAGAGTGATAGAGAGATTCTGAGAGTGTCAAAGAGTGTCAGAGTGTGTCAGAGAGTGATAGAGAGTGTCAGATAGTGCCAGAGTGTGTGAGAGTGTCAGAGAGTGTCAGAGAGTCTCAGAGAGTGATGGAGAGTGTCAGAGGGTGATAGAGAGTGTCTGAGCGTGTCTGAGAGTGACAGAGAGTGACAGAGAGTGATAGAGAGTGTCTCAGAGTGTCAGTGAGTGTCAGTGAGTGTCAGAGAGTGTCTGAGAGTGTCTGAGAGTGTCAGAGAGTGATAGAGAGAGATAGAGAGTGTCAGAGAGTGATAGAGAGAGATAGAGAGTGTCTGAGAGTGATAGAGAGAGATAGAGAGTGTCTGAGAGTGTCAGAGAGTGATAGAGAGTGATAGATAGTGTCAGAGAGTGTCAGAGAGTGTCAGAGAGTGATAGAGAGTGATAGAGAGTGATAGAGCGTGTCAGAGAGTGTCATAGAGTGATAGAGAGTGTCAGAGAGTGTCAGAGAGTGATAGAGAGTGACAGAGAATGTCAGAGTGTGTCAGTGAGTGTCATAGAGTGATAGAGAGTGTCAGAGTGTGTCACAGAACGTCTGAGAGTGTCAGAGAGTGATCGAGAGTGTCAGAGAGTGATAGTGTGTGTCAGAGAGTGATAGAGAGTGTCAGAGAGTGATAGAGAGTGATAGAGAGTGTCACAGAGTGATTAAGAGTGTCAGAGAGTGTTCGAGAGTGATACAGAGTGATAGAGAGTATCTGAGAGTGTCTGTGAGTGTCAGAGAGCGTCAGAGAGTGTCAGAGAGCGTCAGAGTGTGTCAGAGAGTGAGAGAGAGTGATAGAGATGTCAGAGAGTGTCATTGAGTGATGGAGAGTGTCAGAGAGTTTCAGAGAGTGATAGAGAGTGTCAGAGAGTGATGGAGAGTGTCAGACAGTGATAGAGAGTGATATAGATTGTCTGGGAGTGATAGAGAGAGATAGAGAGAGTCTGAGAGTGTTAGAGAGTGTCAGAGAGTGATAGAGAGTGTCAGAAAGTGTCAGAGAGTGATAGAGAGTGATAGAGAGTATCAGAGAGTGTCAGAGAGTGATAGAGAATGATAGAGAGTGTCAGAGAGTGATAGAGAGTGTCAGAGAGTGATAGACAGTGATAGAGAGCGTCAGAGAGTGTCTGAGAGTGACAGAGAGTGTCTGAGAGTGTCAGTGAGTGTTAGAGAGTGTGAAAGAGTGATAGAGAGTGTCTGAGAGTGTCAGAGAGTGTCAGATAGTGTCAGATAGTGTCAGAGAGTGATAGAGAGTGTCAGAGAGTGTCATTGAGTCATGGAGAGTGTCAGAGAGTGTCAGAGAGTGATAGAGAGTGTCTGAGAGTGATAGAGAGAGTCAGACAGTGATAGAGAGTGATAGAGAGTGTCAGAGAGTGATAGAGAGAGTCTGAGAGTGTCAGAGAGTGTCAGAGAGTGATAGTGAGCGATAGGGAGTGTCAGAGAGAATCATTGAGTGTCAGAGAATGTCAGAGAGTTTCAGAGAGTGAAAGAGAGTGTCAGAGAGTGTCAGAGACTGATAGAGAGTGTCAGAAAGTGTCAGAGAGTGATAGAGAGTGATAGAGAGTATCAGAGAGTGTCAGAGAGTGATAGAGAGTGATAGAGAGTGTCAGAGAATGATAGAGAGTGTCAGAGAGTGATGGAGAGTGATAGAGAGCTTCAGAGCGTGTCATAGAGTGATAGAGTGTGTCAGAGTGCGTCACAGAGTATCTGAGTGTGTCAGAGAGTGTCAGAGAGTGATGGAGAGTGATAGAGAGTGTCACAGAGTTGTCATTGAGTGATAGCGAGTGTCAGAGTGTGTCAGAGAGTGTCAGAGAGTATCTGAGAGTGTCTGAGAGTGTCTGAGTGTGTCAGAGAGTGTCAGAGAATGTCAGAGAGTGATAGACAGTGATAGAGATTTTCAGAGAATGTCATTGAGTGATAGAGAGTGTCAGAGAGTGATAGACAGTGATGGAGAGTTTCTGAGAGTGTCAAAGAGTGTCAGAGTGTGTCAGAGAGTGATGAAGAATGTTAGAGCGTTTCAGAGAGTGTCTGCGAGCGTCAGAGAGTGTCAGAGTGTGATAGAGAGTGTCTGAGAGTGATAGAGAGAGTCTGAGAGTGTCTGAGAGCGTCAGAGAGTGTCAGAGAGTGTCTGAGAGCGTCAGAGAGTGTCACAGAGTGTCTGAGTGCGTCAGAGAGTGTCTGAGAGCGTCAACGAGCGTTAGAGTGTGATAGAGAGTGTCTGAGAGTGACAGAGAGTGTCTGAGAGTGTCAGAGAGTGATAGAGAGTGTCAGATAGTGCCAGAGTGTGTGAGAGTGTCAGAGAGCGACAGAGAGTGTCAGAGAGTGTCAGAGAGTCTCAGAGAGTGATGGGGAGTGTCAGAGGGTGATAGAGAGTGTCTGAGCGTGTCTGAGAGTGACAGAGAGTGACAGAGAGTGATAGAGAGTGATAGAGAGTGTCTCAGAGTGTCAGTGAGTGTCAGTAAGTGTCAGAGAGTGTCAGAGAGTGTCTGAGAGTGTCTGAGAGTGTCAGAGAGTGATAGAGAGAGATAGAGAGTGTCTGAGAGTGTCAGAGAGTGATAGACAGTGATAGATAGTGTCAGAGAGTGTCAGAGAGTGTCAGAGAGTGATAGAGAGTGACAGAGAATGTCAGAGTGTGTCAGTGAGTGTCATAGAGTGATAGAGAGTGTCAGAGTGTGTCACAGAACGTCTGAGAGTGTCAGAGAGTGATAGAGAGTGATAGAGAGTGTCTGAGAGTGTCAGAGAGTGTCAGAGAGTGATAGAGAGTGTCTGAGAGTGACAGAGTGTCAGAGAGTGTCAGAGAGTGATAGAGAGTGTCAGATAGTGCCAGAGTGTGTAAGAGTGTCAGAGAGCGACAGAGAGTGTCAGAGAGTGTCAGAGAGTCTCAGAGAGTGATGGAGAGTGTCAGAGGGTGATAGAGAGTGTCTGAGCGTGTCTGAGAGTGACAGAGAGTGACAGAGAGTGATAGAGAGTGATAGAGAGTGTCTCAGAGTGTCAGTGAGTGCCAGTGAGTGTCAGAGAGTGTCTGAGAGTGTCTGAGAGTGTCTGAGAGTGTCAGAGAGTGATAGAGAGAGATAGAGTGTCTGAGAGTGTCAGAGAGTGTCAGAGAGTGAGAGAGAGTGATAGATAGTGTCAGAGAGTGTCAGAGAGTGTCAGAGAGTGATAGAGAGTGATAGAGAGTGATAGAGCGTGTCAGAGAGTGTCATAGAGTGATAGAGAGTGTCAGAGAGTGTCAGAGAGTGATAGAGAGTGACAGAGAATGTCAGAGTGTGTCAGTGAGTGTCATAGAGTGATAGAGAGTGTCAGAGTGTGTCACAGAACGTCTGAGAGTGTCAGAGAGTTTCAGAGAGTGATCGAGAGTGTCAGAGAGTGATAGAGTGTGTCAGAGAGTGATAGAGAGTGTCAGAGAATGATAGAGAGTGATAGAGAGTGTCACAGAGTGATTAAGAGTGTCAGAGAGTGTTCGAGAGTGATACAGAGTGATAGAGAGTATCTGAGAGTGTCTGTGAGTGTCAGAGAGCGTCAGAGAGTGTCAGAGAGCGTCAGAGAGTGTCAGAGTGTGTCAGAGAGTGAGAGAGAGTGATAGAGATGTCAGAGAGTGTCATTGAGTGATGGAGAGTGTCAGAGAGTTTCAGAGAGTGATAGTAAGTGTCAGAGAGTGATGGAGAGTGTCAGACAGTGATAGAGAGTGATATAGATTGTCAGAGAGTGATAGAGAGAGATAGAGAGAGTCTGAGAGTGTTAGAGAGTGTCAGAGAGTGATAGAGAGTGTCAGAATGTGTCAGAGAGTGATAGAAAGTGATAGAGAGTATCAGAGAGTGTCAGAGAGTGATAGAGAGTGATAGAGAGTGTCAGAGAGTGATAGAGAGTGTCAGAGAGTGATAGACAGTGATAGAGAGCGTCAGAGAGTGTCTGAGAGTGACAGAGAGTGTCTGAGAGTGTCAGTGAGTGTTAGAGAGTGTGAAAGAGTGATAGAGAGTGTCTGAGAGTGTCAGAGAGTGTCAGATAGTGTCAGAGAGTGATAGAGAGTGTCAGAGAGTGTCATTGAGTGATGGAGAGTGTCAGAGAGTGTCAAAGAGTGATAGAGAATGTCAGAGAGTGATAGAGAGAGATAGAGAGAGTCTGAGAGTGTCAGAGAGTGTCAGAGAGTGATAGTGAGCGATAGGGAGTGTCAGAGAGAGTCATTGAGTGTCAGAGAGTGTCAGAGAGTTTCAGAGAGTGAAAGAGAGTGTCAGAGAGTGTCAGAGAGTGATAGAGAGTGTCAGAAAGTGTCAGAGAGTGATAGAGAGTGATAGAGAGTATCAGAGAGTGTCAGAGAGTGATAGAGAGTGATAGAGAGTGTCAGAGAGTGATAGAGAGTGTCAGAGAGTGATGGAGAGTGATAGAGAGCGTCAGAGAGTGTCATAGAGTGATGGAGAGTGTCAGAGTGCGTCACAGAGTATCTGAGTGTGTCAGAGAGTGTCAGAGAGTGATGGAGAGTGATAGAGAGTGTCACAGAGTTGTCTTTGAGTGATAGCGAGTGTCAGAGTGTGTCAGAAAGTGATAGAGAGTGATATAGAGTTTCAGAGAGTGTCAGAGAGTGATAAAGAGTGTCAGAGAGTGATAGAGAGTGTCAGAGCGTGATATTGAGTGATAGAGAGCCTCAGAGAGTGTCAGAGAGTGATCGAGTGTGATAGAGAGTGTCAGAGAGTGTCAGAGAGTGATTTAGAGTGATAGAGAGTAACAGAGAGTGTCAGAGAGTGATAGAGAGTGATAGAGAATGCCAGCGAGTGATAGAGAGTGTCAGAGAGTGTCAGGGAGTGATAAAGAGTGATAGAGAGAGTCTGAGATTGTCAGAGAGTGTCTGAGAGTGTCAGAATGTGTCAGAGAGTGTCAGAGAGTGTCAGAGAATGATAGAGAGAGATAGAGAGTGTCAGAGAGTGTCAGGGAGTGATAAAGAGTGATAGAGAGAGTCTGAGATTGTCAGAGAGTGTCTGAGAATGTCAGAGTGTGTCAGAGAGTGTCAGAGAGTGTCAGAGAGTGATAGAGAGTGATAGAGAATGTCAGAGAGTGATAGAGAGTGTCAGAGAGTGTCAGGGAGTGATAAAGAGTGATAGAGAGAGTCTGAGATTGTCAGAGAGTGTCAGAGTGTGTCAGAGAGTGTCAGAGAGTGTCAGAGAGTGATAGAGAATGTCAGAGAGTGATAGAGAGTGTCAGAGAGTGTCAGGGAGTGATAAAGAGTGATAGAGAGAGTCTGAGAATGTCAGAGAGTGTCTGAGAGTGTCAGAGAGTGATAGAGAATGTCAGATAGTGATAGAGAGTGACAGAGAGGATCTGAGAGTGTCAGAGAGTGTCAGATTGTGTCAGAGAGTGACAGAGAGTGATAGAGAGTGTCAGAGAGTGTCATAGAGTGATAGAGAGTGTCAGAGAGTGATAGAGAGTTATTGATTTTGTCAGAGGGTGTCAGAGAGCGATGGAGAGTGTCAGAGAGAGATGGACAGTGTCATAGAGTGATAGAGAGTGTCAGAGTGTGTCAGAGAGTCATAGAGAGTTATTGAGTTTGTCAGAGGGTGTCAGAGAGCGATGGAGAGTGTCAGAGAGAGATAGACAGTGTCAGAGAGTGATAGAGAGTGTCTGAGAGTGTCTGAGAGTGACAGAGAGTGAAAGAGAGTGTCTGACAGTGTCAGTGAGTGTCAGAGAGTGGTAGAGAGTGCCTGAGAGTGTCAGTGAGTGATAGAGAGTGATAGAGAGTGTCACAGAGTTGTCTTTGAGTGATAGCGAGTGTCAGAGTGTGTCAGAAAGTGATAGAGAGTGATATAGAGTTTCAGAGAGTGTCAGAGAGTGATAAAGAGTGTCAGAGAGTGATAGAGAGTGTCAGAGCGTGATATTGAGTGATAGAGAGCCTCAGAGAGTGTCAGAGAGTGATCGAGTGTGATAGAGAGTGTCAGAGAGTGTCAGAGAGTGATTTAGAGTGATAGAGAGTAACAGAGAGTGTCAGAGAGTGATAGAGAGTGATAGAGAATGCCAGCGAGTGATAGAGAGTGTCAGAGAGTGTCAGGGAGTGATAAAGAGTGATAGAGAGAGTCTGAGATTGTCAGAGAGTGTCTGAGAGTGTCAGAATGTGTCAGAGAGTGTCAGAGAGTGTCAGAGAATGATAGAGAGAGATAGAGAGTGTCAGAGAGTGTCAGGGAGTGATAAAGAGTGATAGAGAGAGTCTGAGATTGTCAGAGAGTGTCTGAGAATGTCAGAGTGTGTCAGAGAGTGTCAGAGAGTGTCAGAGAGTGATAGAGAGTGATAGAGAATGTCAGAGAGTGATAGAGAGTGTCAGAGAGTGTCAGGGAGTGATAAAGAGTGATAGAGAGAGTCTGAGATTGTCAGAGAGTGTCAGAGTGTGTCAGAGAGTGTCAGAGAGTGTCAGAGAGTGATAGAGAATGTCAGAGAGTGATAGAGAGTGTCAGAGAGTGTCAGGGAGTGATAAAGAGTGATAGAGAGAGTCTGAGAATGTCAGAGAGTGTCTGAGAGTGTCAGAGAGTGATAGAGAATGTCAGATAGTGATAGAGAGTGACAGAGAGGATCTGAGAGTGTCAGAGAGTGTCAGATTGTGTCAGAGAGTGACAGAGAGTGATAGAGAGTGTCAGAGAGTGTCATAGAGTGATAGAGAGTGTCAGAGAGTGATAGAGAGTTATTGATTTTGTCAGAGGGTGTCAGAGAGCGATGGAGAGTGTCAGAGAGAGATGGACAGTGTCATAGAGTGATAGAGAGTGTCAGAGTGTGTCAGAGAGTCATAGAGAGTTATTGAGTTTGTCAGAGGGTGTCAGAGAGCGATGGAGAGTGTCAGAGAGAGATAGACAGTGTCAGAGAGTGATAGAGAGTGTCTGAGAGTGTCTGAGAGTGACAGAGAGTGAAAGAGAGTGTCTGACAGTGTCAGTGAGTGTCAGAGAGTGGTAGAGAGTGCCTGAGAGTGTCAGTGAGTGATAGAGAGTGATGGAGAGCCTCTGAGAGTGTCAGAGAGTGTCAGTGAGCGATAGAGAGTGTCAGCGAGTGGTAGAGAGTGACAGAGAGTGTCTGAGAGTGATAGAGAGTGTCAGAGTGATAGAGAATGTCAGAGAGTGATAGAGTGACAGAGAGGGTCTGAGAGTGTCAGAGTGTGTCAGAGAGTGACAGAGAGTGACAGAGAGTGATAGAGAGTGTCAGAGAGTGTCATAGAGTGATAGAGAGAGTCAGAGTGTGTCAGAGAGTGATAGAGTGTGATTGAGTGTGTCAGAGAGTGTCAGAGAGCGATAGACAGTTTCAGAGAGTGATAGAGAGTGTCTGAGATTGTCTGAGAGTGACAGAGAGTGAAAGAGAGTGTCTGAGAGTGTCAGTGAGTGTCAGAGAGTGAAAGAGAGTGTCTGAGAGTGTCAGTGAGTGTCAGAGAGTGATGGAGAGTGTCTGAGAGTGTCAGTGAGTGATAGAGAGTGATAGAGAGCCTCTGAGAGTGTCAGAGAGATTCAGAGAGTGATAGAGAGTGTCAGAGAGTGATAGTGAGTGGCAGAGAGTGTCAGAGAGTGTCAGTGAGTGTCAGAGAGTGATAGAGAGTGTCAGAGAGTGTAAGAGAGTGATTAGAGTGTCAGAGAGTGATAGAGAGTGATAGAGAGTGTCAGAGAGTGTCATAGAGTGATGGAGACTGTCAGAGAGAGTCAGAAAGTGATAGAGAGTGATGGAGAGTGTCAGAGTGTGTCAGAGAGTTTCAGAGAGTCATAGAGAGTCATAGAGAGTGTCACAGAGTGTCATTGATTAATAGAGAGTGTCAGAGAGTGTCAGAGATTGATAGAGAGTGATAGAGAGTGTCAGAGAGTGTCAGAGAGTGTCAGAGAGTGAATTGAGAGTGATAGAGAGTGTCAGAGTGTGTCAGAGAGTGATAGAGAGTGTCAGAGAGTGATAGAGAGTTACAGAGAGTGTCAGAGAGTGATAGAGAGTGATAGAGAGTGTCAGAGAGTGATACGGAGTGTGATAGAGTGTGTCAGAGAGTGTCAGAGAGTGATGGAGAGTGATAGAGATTGTCACAGAGGGTCATTGAGTGATAGAGAGTGTCAGAGAGTGTCAGAGAGTGATAGAGAGTGCCAGAGAGTGTCAGAGAGTGATAGAGAGTGTCAGAGAGTGATAGAGAGTGTCAGAGAGTGACAGAGAGTGATAGGGAGTGTCAGAGAGTGACAGAGAGAGTCTGAGAATGTCAGAGAGTGATAGAGAATGTCAGAGAGTGAGAGAGAGTGATAGAGAGTGTCAGAGAGTGTCAGAGAGTGACAGAGAGTGTCTGAGAGTGACAGCGAGTGTCTGAGAGTGTCAGTGAGTGTCAGAGAGTGATAGAGAGTGATAGGGAGTGATAGACAGTTTCAGAGTGTGTCATTGAGTGATAGAGAGTGTCAGAGAGTGTCAGAGTGTGATAGAGAGTGTCAGAGAGTGTCAGAGAGTGATAGAGAGTGTAAGAGAGTGATAGAGAGTGATAGAGAGTGTCAGAGATTGATAGAGACTGACAGAGAGTGACAGAGAGTGTCTCAGAGTGTCAGAGAGTGTCAGAGTGTGTCAGAGAGTGATAGAGAGTGATAGAGAGTGTCAGAGAGTGTCAGAGAGTGATAGAGAGTGTCAGAGTGTTTCAAGAGAGTGATAGAGAGTGATTGAGTGTGTCAGAGAGTGTCAGAGTGTGATAGAGATTGTCAGAGAGTGATAGAGAGTGTCTGAGAGTGTCTGAGAGTGACAGAGAGTGAAAGAGAGTGTCTGAGAGTGTCAGTGAGTGTCAGAGACTGATAGAGAGTGTCTGAGAGTGTCAGTGAGTGATAGAGAGTGATAGAGACCCTCTGAGAGTGTCAGAGAGTGTCAGAGAGTGATAGAGAGTGTCAGAGAGTGTCAGAGAGTGATAGAGTGACAGAGAGTGATGGAGAGTGATAGAGAGCCTATGAGAGTGTCAGAGAGTGTCAGAGTGTGTCAGAGGGTGTCAGAGAGAGTCAGAGAGTGATAGAGAGTGATAGAGAGTTTCAGAGAGTGTCAGAGAGTGATGGAGATTGTCAGAGAGTGTCAGAGAGTGATAGAGAGTGATAGAGAGTCTCTGAGAGTGTCAGAGAGTGTCAGAGAGCGAAAGAGAGTGTCAGTGAGTGATAGAGAGTGTCAGAGAGTGTCAGAGAGTGATAGAGAGTGTCAGAGTGTTTCAGAGAGTGATAGAGAGTGATTGAGTGTGTCAGAGAGTGTCAGAGAGTGATAGAGAGTGTCAGAGAGTGATAGAGAGTGTCAGAGAGTGTCAGAGAGTGATTGAGAGTGTCAGAGTGTTTCAAGAGAGTGATAGAGTGTGATAGAGAGTGTCAGAGAGTGTCAGAGAGTGATAGAGAGTGTCAGAGTGTTTCAAGAGAGTGATAGAGAGTGATTGAGTGTGTCAGAGAGTGTCAGAGAGTGATAGAGAGTGTCAGAGTGTGATAGAGATTGTCAGAGAGTGATAGAGAGTGTCTGAGAGTGTCTGAGAGTGACAGAGAGTGAAAGAGAGTGTCTGAGAGTGTCGGTGAGTGTCAGAGACTGATAGAGAGTGTCTGAGAGTGTCAGTGAGTGATAGAGAGTGATAGAGACCCTCTGAGAGTGTCAGAGAGTGTCAGAGAGTGATAGAGAGTGTCAGAGAGTGTCAGAGAGTGATAGAGTGACAGAGAGTGATGGAGAGTGATAGAGAGCCTATGAGAGTGTCAGAGAGTGTCAGAGTGTGTCAGAGGGTGTCAGAGAGAGTCAGAGAGTGATAGAGAGTGATAGAGAGTTTCAGAGAGTGTCAGAGAGTGATGGAGATTGTCAGAGAGTGATAGAGAGTGATAGAGAGTCTCTGAGAGTGTCAGAGAGTGTCAGAGAGCGAAAGAGAGTGTCAGTGAGTGATAGAGAGTGTCAGAGAGTGTCAGAGAGTGATAGAGAGTGTCAGAGTGTTTCAGAGAGTGATTGAGTGTGTCAGAGAGTGTCAGAGAGTGATAGAGAGTGTCAGAGAGTGATAGAGATTGTCAGAGAGTGATAGAGAGTGTCTGAGAGTGTCTGAGAGTGACAGAGAGTGAAAGAGAGTGTCTGAGAGTGTCAGTGAGTGTCAGAGACTGATAGAGAGTGTCTGAGAGTGTCAGTGAGTGATGGAGAGTGATAGAGACCCTCTGAGAGTGTCAGAGAGTGTCAGAGAGTGATAGAGAGTGTCAGAGAGTGTCAGAGAGTGATAGAGTGACAGAGAGTGATGGAGAGTGATAGAGAGCCTATGAGAGTGTCAGAGAGTGTCAGAGTGTGTCAGATGGTGTCAGAGAGTGTCAGAGAGTGATAGAGAGTGATAGAGAGTTTCAGAGAGTGTCAGAGAGTGATGGAGATTGTCAGAGAGTGTCAGAGAGTGTCAGAGAGTGATAGAGAGTGATAGAGAGTCTCTGAGAGTGTCAGAGAGTGTCAGAGAGCGAAAGAGAGTGTCAGTGAGTGATAGAGAGTGACAGAGAGTGTCTGAGAGTGACAGCGAGTGTCTGAGTGTGTCAGTGAGTGTCAGAGAGTAATCGAGAGTGATAGGGAGTGATAGACAGTTTCAGAGTGTGTCATTGAGTGATCGAGAGTATCAGAGAGTGTCAGAGTGTGATAGAGAGTGTCAGAGAGTGTCAGAGAGTGATAGAGAGTGTAAGAGAGTGATAGAGATTGATAGAGAGTGTCAGAGATTGATACAGAGTGACAGAGAGTGTCTCAGAGTGTCAGAGAGTGTCAGAGTGTGTCAGTGAGTGATAGAGAGTGTCAGAGAGTGTCATAGAGTGATAGAGAGTGTCAGAGTGTTTCAGAGAGTGATAGAGAGTGATTGAGTGTGTCAGAGAGTGTCAGAGAGCGATAGAGAGTGTCAGAGAGTGATAGAGAGTGTCAGAGAGTGATAGAGAGTGTCTGAGAGTGTCTGAGAGTGACAGAGAGTGAAAGAGAGTGTCTGAGAGTGTCAGTGAGTGTCAGAGACTGATAGAGAGTGTCTGAGAGTGTCAGTGAGTGGTAGAGAGTGATAGAGACACTCTGAGAGTGTCAGAGAGTGTCAGAGAGTGATAGAGAGTGTCAGAGAGTGATAGAGAGTGACAGAGAGTGATGGAGAGTGGTAGAGAGCCTATGAGAGTGTCAGAGAGTGTCAGAGTGTGTCAGAGGGTGTCAGAGAGTGTCAGAGAGTGATAGAGAGTGATAGAGAGTTTCAGAGAGTGTCAGAGAGTGATGGAGAGTGTCAGAGAGTGTCACAGACTGTCAGAGAGTGAAAGAGAGTGATAGAGAGTGATAAAGAGTGTCAGAGTGAGTCATAGTGTGATAGAGAGGGATAGAGAGTGTCACAGACTGTCATTGAGTAATAGAGAATGTCAGAAAGTGTCAGAGAGTGATAGAGAGTGTCAGAGAGTGTCAGAGAGTGTCAGAGAGTGATACGGAGTGTGATTGAGAGTGTAAAGAGAGTGTCAGAGTGTGTCAGAGAGGGTCAGAGAGTGATGGAGAGTGATAGAGAGTGTCATTGAGTGATAGAGAGTGTCAGAGAGTGATAGAGAGTGATAGAGAGTGTCAGAGAGTGATAGAGAGTGTCTGAGAGTGTCTGAGAGTGACAGAGAGTGAAAGAGAGTGTCTGAGAGTGTCAGTGAGTGTCAGAGACTGATAGAGAGTGTCTGAGAGTGTCAGTGAGTGGTAGAGAGTGATAGAATCCCTCTGAGAGTGTCAGAGAGTGTCAGAGAGTGATAGAGAGTGTCAGAGAGTGATCGAGAGTGACAGAGAGTGATGGAGAGTGATAGAGAGCCTATGAGAGTGTCAGAGAGTGTCAGAGTGTGTCAGAGGGTGTCAGAGAGTGTCAGAGAGTGTCAGAAAGTGATAGAGATTTTCAGAGAGTGTCAGAGAGTGATGGAGAGTGTCACAGAGTGTCACAGAGTGTCAGAGAGTGATGGAGAGTGATAGAGAGTGTCATTGAGTGATAGAGAGTGTCAGAGAGTGTCAGAGAGTGATAGAGAGTGACAGAGAGTGTCAGAGAGTGTCAGAGAGCGATAGAGAGTGAGAGAGAGTGTCAGAGAGTGATAGAGAGTGTCAGAGAGTGATCGAGAGTGATAGAGAGCTTCAGAGAGTGTCAGAGAGTGATAGAGAGTGGGAGGGAGTGTCAGAGAGTGTCAGAGTGTGTCAGAGAGTGATAGAGAGTGGTAGAGGGTGTCAGGGAGTGTCAGAGAGTGATAGAGAGTGATACAGAGTGTCAGAGAGTGATAGAGAGTGTCAGAGAGTGTCAGAGAGTGATAAAGAGTGATAGAGCGTGTCTGAGAGTGTCTGAGTGTGTCAGAGAGTGATGAAGAATGTTAGAACGTTTCAGAGAGTGTCTGAGAGCGTCATAGAGTTTCAGAGTGTGATAGAGAGTGTCTGAGAGTGATAGAGAGAGTCTGAGAGTGTCTGAGAGCGTCAGAGAGTGTCAGAGAGTGTCTGAGAGCGTCAGAGAGTGTCACAGAGTGTCTGAGTGCGTCAGAGAGTGTCTGAGAGCGTCAAAGAGCGTTAGAGTGTGATAGAGAGTGTCTGAGAGTGACAGAGAGTGTCTGAGAGTGTCAGAGAGTGATAGAGAGTGTCAGATAGTGCCAGAGTGTGTGAGAGTGTCAGAGAGCGACAGAGAGTGTCAGAGAGTGTCAGAGAGTCTCAGAGAGTGATGGAGAGTGTCAGAGGGTGATAGAGAGTGTCTGAGCGTGTCTGAGAGTGACAGAGAGTGACAGAGAGTGATAGAGAGTGTCTCAGAGTGTCAGTGAGTGTCAGAGAGTGTCTGAGAGTGTCAGAGAGTGATAGAGAGTGATAGAGAGTTTCTGAGAGTGTCACAGAGTGTCAGAGAGTGATAGAGAGTGATAGAGAGTGTCAGAGAGTGTCAGAGAGTGTCAGAGAGTGATAGAGAGTGATAGAGAGTGATAGAGCGTGTCAGAGAGTGTCATAGAGTGATAGAGAGTGATAGACAGTTAAAGAGATTTTCAGAGCGTGTCAGAGTGTGTCAGAGAGTGATGAAGAATGTTAGAGCGTTTCAGAGAGTGTCTGCGAGCGTCAGAGAGTGTCAGAGTGTGATAGAGAGTGTCTGAGAGTGATAGAGAGAGTCTGAGAGTGTCTGAGAGCGTCAGAGAGTGTCAGAGAGTGTCAGAGAGCGTCAGAGAGTGTCACAGAGTGTCTGAATGCGTCAGAGAGTGTCTGAGAGCGTCAACGAGCGTTAGAGTGTGATAGAGAGTGTCTGAGAGTGACAGAGAGTGTCTGAGAGTGTCAGAGAGTGATAGAGAGTGTCAGATAGTGCCAGAGTGTGTGAGAGTGTCAGAGAGTCTCAGAGAGTGATGGAGAGTGTCAGAGGGTGATAGAGAGTGTCTGAGCGTGTCTGAGAGTGACAGAGAGTGACAGAGAGTGATAGAGAGTGTCTCAGAGTGTCAGTGAGTGTCAGTGAGTGTCAGAGAGTGTCTGAGAGTGTCAGAGAGTGATAGCGAGAGATAGAGAGTGTCTGAGAGTGTCAGAGAGTGTCAGAGAGTGATAGAGAGTGATAGATAGTGTCAGAGAGTGTCAGAGAGTGTCAGAGAGTGTCAGAGAGTGATATAGAGTGATAGAGCGTGTCAGAGAGTGTCATAGAGTGATAGAGAGTGTCAGAGAGTGTCAGAGAGTGATAGAGAGTGACAGAGAATGTCAGAGTGTGTCAGTGAGTGTCATAGAGTGATAGAGAGTGTCAGAGTGTGTCACAGAACGTCTGAGAGTGTCAGAGAGTGTCAGAGAGTGATCGAGAGTGTCAGAGAGTGATAGAGTGTGTCAGAGAGTGATAGAGAGTGTCAGAGAGTGATAGTGAGTGATAGAGAGTGTCACAGAGTGATTAAGAGTGTCAGAGAGTGTTCGAGAGTGATACAGAGTGATATAGAGTATCTGAGAGTGTCTGTGAGTGTCAGAGAGCGTCAGAGAGTGTCAGAGAGCGACAGAGAGTGTCAGAGAGCGTCAGAGAGTGTCAGAGAGTGATGGAGAGTGATGGAGAGTGATAGAGAGTGTCATTGAGTGATAGAGAGTGTCAGAGAGTGTCAGAGAGTGATAGAGAGTGATAGAGAGTGTCAGAGAGTGTCAGAGAGCGATAGAGAGTGATAGAGAGTGTCAGAGAGTGATAGAGAGTGTCAGAGAGTGATTGAGAGTGATAGAGAGCTTCAGAGAGTGTCAGAGAGTGATAGAGAGTGGTAGGGAGTGTCAGAGAGTGTCAGAGAGTGTCAGAGAGTGATAGAGAGTGGTAGAGAGAGTCAGGGAGTGTCAGAGAGTGATAGAGAGTGATACAGAGTGTCAGAGAGTGACAGAGAGTGTCAGAGAGTGTCAGAGAGTGATAAAGAGTGATAAAGAGTGATAGAGCGTGTCTGAGAGTGTCAGAGAGTGTCTGAGAGTGTCTGAGTGTGTCAGAGAGTGTCAGAGAGTGTCAGAGAGTCATAGACAGTGATAGAGATTTTCAGAGAGTGTCATTGAGTGATAGAGAGTGTCAGAGAGTGATAGAGTGAGATAGAGAGTGCCTGAGAGTGTCAGAGAGTGTCAGAGAGTGATAGAGAGTGATAGATAGTGTCAGAGAGTGATAGAGAGTGATAGAGCGTGTCAGAGAGTGTCATAGAGTGATAGAGAGTGTCAGAGAGTGTCAGAGAGTGATAGAGAGTGACAGAGAATGTGAGAGTGTGTCAGTGAGTGTCATAGAGTGATAGAGAGTGTCAGAGTGTGTCACAGAACGTCTGAGAGTGTCAGAGAGTGTCAGAGAGTGATCGAGAGTGTCAGAGAGTGATAGAGTGTGTCAGAGAGTGATAGAGAGTGTCAGAGAGTGATAGAGAGTGATAGAGAGTGTCACAGAGTGATAGAGAGAGATAGAGAGAGTCTGAGAGTGTTAGAGAGTGTCAGAGAGTGATAGAGAGTGTCAGTAAGTGTCAGAGAGTGATAGAGAGTGATAGAGAGTATCAGAGAGTGTCAGAGAGTGATAGAGAGTGATAGAGAGTGTCAGAGAGTGATAGAGAGTGTCAGAGAGTGATAGACAGTGATAGAGAGCGTCAGAGAGTGTCTGAGAGTGACAGAGAGTGTCTGAGAGTGTCAGAGAGTGTTCGAGAGTGATACAGAGTGATAGAGAGTATCTGAGAGTGTCTGTGAGTGTCAGAGAGCGTCAGAGAGTGTCAGAGAGTGTCAGACAGTGTCAGAGTGTGTCAGAGAGAGAGAGAGAGTGATAGAGATGTCAGAGAGTGTCATTGAGTGATGGAGAGTGTCAGAGAGTTTCAGAGAGTGATAGAGAGAGTCAGAGAGTGATGGAGAGTGTCAGACAGTGATAGAGAGTGATATAGATTGTCAGAGAGTGATAGAGAGAGATAGAGAGAGTCTGAGAGTGTTAGAGAGTGTCAGAGAGTGATAGAGAGTGTCAGTAAGTGTCAGAGAGTGATAGAGAGTGATAGAGAGTATCAGAGAGTGTCAGAGAGTGATAGAGAGTGATAGAGAGTGTCAGAGAGTGATAGAGAGTGTCAGAGAGTGATAGACAGTGATAGAGAGCGTCAGAGAGTGTCTGAGAGTGACAGAGAGTGTCTGAGAGTGTCAGTGAGTGTTAGAGAGTGTGAAAGAGTGATAGAGAGTGTCTGAGAGTGTCAGAGAGTGTCAGATAGTGTCAGAGAGTGATAGAGAGTGTCAGAGAGTGTCATTGAGTGATGGAGAGTGTCAGAGAGTGTCAGAGAGTGATAGAGAGTGTCTGAGAGTGATAGAGAGAGCCAGACAGTGATATAGAGTGATAGAGAGTGTCAGAGAGTGATAGAGAGAGATAGAGAGAGTCTGAGAGTGTCAGAGAGTGTCAGAGAGTGATAGTGAGCGATAGGGAGTGTCAGAGAGTGTCATTGAGTGTCAGAGAGTGTCAGAGAGTTTCAGAGAGTGAAAGAGAGTGTCAGAGTGTGTCAGAGAGTGATAGAGAGTGTCAGAAAGTGTCAGAGAGTGATAGAGAGTATCAGAGAGTGTCAGAGAGTGATAGAGAGTGATAGAGAGTGTCAGAGAGTGATAGAGAGTGTCAGAGAGTGATGGAGAGTGATAGAGAGCGTCAGAGAGTGTCATAGAGTGATAGAGAGTGTCAGAGTGCGTCACAGAGTATCTGAGTGTGTCAGAGAGTGTCAGAGAGTGATGGAGAGTGATAGAGAGTGTCACAGAGTTGTCATTGAGTGATAGCGAGTGTCAGAGTTTGTCAGAAAGTGATAGAGAGTGATATAGAGTTTCAGAGAGTGTCTGAGAGTGATAGAGAGTGATAAAGAGTGTCAGAGAGTGATAGAGAGTGTCAGAGCGTGATATTGAGTGATAGAGAGCCTCAGAGAGTGTCATAGAGTGATAGAGTGTGATAGAGAGTGTCAGAGAGTGTCAGAGAGCGATAGAGAGTGATAGAGAGTGTCAGAGAGTGATAGAGAGTGTCAGAGAGTGATCGAGAGTGATAGAGAGCTTCAGAGAGTGTCAGAGAGTGATAGAGAGTGGTAGGGAGTGTCAGAGAGTGTCAGAGAGTGTCAGAGAGTGATAGAGAGTGGTAGAGAGAGTCAGGGAGTGTCAGAGAGTGATAGAGAGTGATACAGAGTGTCAGAGAGTGACAGAGAGTGTCAGAGAGTGTCAGAGAGTGATAAAGAGTGATAAAGAGTGATAGAGCGTGTCTGAGAGTGTCAGAGAGTGTCTGAGAGTGTCTGAGTGTGTCAGAGAGTGTCAGAGAGTGTCAGAGAGTGATAGACAGTGATAGAGATTTTCAGAGAGTGTCATTGAGTGATAGAGAGTGTCAGAGAGTGATAGAGTGAGATAGAGAGTGCCTGAGAGTGTCAGAGAGTGTCAGAGAGTGATAGAGAGTGATAGATAGTGTCAGAGAGTGATAGAGAGTGATAGAGCGTGTCAGAGAGTGTCATAGAGTGATAGAGAGTGTCAGAGAGTGTCAGAGAGTGATAGAGAGTGACAGAGAATGTGAGAGTGTGTCAGTGAGTGTCATAGAGTGATAGAGAGTGTCAGAGTGTGTCACAGAACGTCTGAGAGTGTCAGAGAGTGTCAGAGAGTGATCGAGAGTGTCAGAGAGTGATAGAGTGTGTCAGAGAGTGATAGAGAGTGTCAGAGAGTGATAGAGAGTGATAGAGAGTGTCACAGAGTGATAGAGAGAGAAAGAGAGAGTCTGAGAGTGTTAGAGAGTGTCAGAGAGTGATAGAGAGTGTCAGTAAGTGTCAGAGAGTGATAGAGAGTGATAGAGAGTATCAGAGAGTGTCAGAGAGTGATAGAGAGTGATAGAGAGTGTCAGAGAGTGATAGAGAGTGTCAGATAGTGCCAGAGTGTGTGAGAGTGTCTGAGAGTGACAGAGAGTGTCTGAGAGTGTCAGAGAGTGATAGAGAGTGTCAGATAGTGCCAGAGTGTGTGAGAGTGTCAGAGAGTCTCAGAGAGTGATGGAGAGTGTCAGAGGGTGATAGAGAGTGTCTGAGCGTGTCTGAGAGTGACAGAGAGTGACAGAGAGTGATAGAGAGTGTCTCAGAGTGTCAGTGAGTGTCAGTGAGTGTCAGAGAGTGTCTGAGAGTGTCAGAGAGTGATAGCGAGAGATAGAGAGTGTCTGAGAGTGTCAGAGAGTGTCAGAGAGTGATAGAGAGTGATAGATAGTGTCAGAGAGTGTCAGAGAGTGTCAGAGAGTGATATAGAGTGATAGAGCGTGTCAGAGAGTGTCATATAGTGATAGAGAGTGTCAGAGAGTGTCAGAGAGTGATAGAGAGTGACAGAGAATGTCAGAGTGTGTCAGTGAGTGTCATAGAGTGATAGAGAGTGTCAGAGTGTGTCACAGAACGTCTGAGAGTGTCAGAGAGTGTCAGAGAGTGATCGAGAGTGTCAGAGAGTGATAGAGTGTGTCAGAGAGTGATAGAGAGTGTCAGAGAGTGATAGTGAGTGATAGAGAGTGTCACAGAGTGATTAAGAGTGTCAGAGAGTGTTCGAGAGTGATACAGAGTGATATAGAGTATCTGAGAGTGTCTGTGAGTGTCAGAGAGCGTCAGAGAGTGTCAGAGAGCGACAGAGAGTGTCAGAGAGCGTCAGAGAGTGTCAGAGAGTGATGGAGAGTGATGGAGTGTGATAGAGAGTGTCATTGAGTGATAGAGAGTGTCAGAGAGTGTCAGAGAGTGATAGAGAGTGATAGAGAGTGTCAGAGAGTGTCAGAGAGCGATAGAGAGTGATAGAGAGTGTCAGAGAGTGATAGAGAGTGTCAGAGAGTGATCGAGAGTGATAGAGAGCTTCAGAGAGTGTCAGAGAGTGATAGAGAGTGGTAGGGAGTGTCAGAGAGTGTCAGAGAGTGTCAGAGAGTGATAGAGAGTGGTAGAGAGAGTCAGGGAGTGTCAGAGAGTGATAGAGAGTGATACAGAGTGTCAGAGAGTGACAGAGAGTGTCAGAGAGTGTCAGAGAGTGATAAAGAGTGATAAAGAGTGATAGAGCGTGTCTGAGAGTGTCAGAGAGTGTCTGAGAGTGTCTGAGTGTGTCAGAGAGTGTCAGAGAGTGTCAGAGAGTGATAGACAGTGATAGAGATTTTCAGAGAGTGTCATTGAGTGATAGAGAGTGTCAGAGAGTGATAGAGTGAGATAGAGAGTGCCTGAGAGTGTCAGAGAGTGTCAGAGAGTGATAGAGAGTGATAGATAGTGTCAGAGAGTGATAGAGAGTGATAGAGCGTGTCAGAGAGTGTCATAGAGTGATAGAGAGTGTCAGAGAGTGTCAGAGAGTGATAGAGAGTGACAGAGAATGTGAGAGTGTGTCAGTGAGTGTCATAGAGTGATAGAGAGTGTCAGAGTGTGTCACAGAACGTCTGAGAGTGTCAGAGAGTGTCAGAGAGTGATCGAGAGTGTCAGAGAGTGATAGAGTGTGTCAGAGAGTGATAGAGAGTGTCAGAGAGTGATAGAGAGTGATAGAGAGTGTCACAGAGTGATAGAGAGAGATAGAGAGAGTCTGAGAGTGTTAGAGAGTGTCAGAGAGTGATAGAGAGTGTCAGTAAGTGTCAGAGAGTGATAGAGAGTGATAGAGAGTATCAGAGAGTGATAGAGAGTGATAGAGAGTGTCAGAGAGTGATAGAGAGTGTCAGAGAGTGATAGACAGTGATAGAGAGCGTCAGAGAGTGTCTGAGAGTGACAGAGAGTGTCTGAGAGTGTCAGAGAGTGTTCGAGAGTGATACAGAGTGATAGAGAGTATCTGAGAGTGTCTGTGAGTGTCAGAGAGCGTCAGAGAGTGTCAGAGAGCGTCAGACAGTGTCAGAGTGTGTCAGAGAGAGAGAGAGAGTGATAGAGATGTCAGAGAGTGTCATTGAGTGATGGAGAGTGTCAGAGAGTTTCAGAGAGTGATAGAGAGAGTCAGAGAGTGATGGAGAGTGTCAGACAGTGATAGAGAGTGATATAGATTGTCAGAGAGTGATAGAGAGAGATAGAGAGAGTCTGAGAGTGTTAGAGAGTGTCAGAGAGTGATAGAGAGTGTCAGTAAGTGTCAGAGAGTGATAGAGAGTGATAGAGAGTATCAGAGAGTGTCAGAGAGTGATAGAGAGTGATAGAGAGTGTCAGAGAGTGATAGAGAGTGTCAGAGAGTGATAGACAGTGATAGAGAGCGTCAGAGAGTGTCTGAGAGTGACAGAGAGTGTCTGAGAGTGTCAGTGAGTGTTAGAGAGTGTGAAAGAGTGATAGAGAGTGTCTGAGAGTGTCAGAGAGTGTCAGATAGTGTCAGAGAGTGATAGAGAGTGTCAGAGAGTGTCATTGAGTGATGGAGAGTGTCAGAGAGTGTCAGAGAGTGATAGAGAGTGTCTGAGAGTGATAGAGAGAGCCAGACAGTGATATAGAGTGATAGAGAGTGTCAGAGAGTGATAGAGAGAGATAGAGAGAGTCTGAGAGTGTCAGAGAGTGTCAGAGAGTGATAGTGAGCGATAGGGAGTGTCAGAGAGTGTCATTGAGTGTCAGAGAGTGTCAGAGAGCTTCAGAGAGTGAAAGAGAGTGTCAGAGTGTGTCAGAGAGTGATAGAGAGTGTCAGAAAGTGTCAGAGAGTGATAGAGAGTATCAGAGAGTGTCAGAGAGTGATAGAGAGTGATAGAGAGTGTCAGAGAGTGATAGAGAGTGTCAGAGAGTGATGGAGAGTGATAGAGAGCGTCAGAGAGTGTCATAGAGTGATAGAGAGTGTCAGAGTGCGTCACAGAGTATCTGAGTGTGTCAGAGAGTGTCAGAGAGTGATGGAGAGTGATAGAGAGTGTCACAGAGTTGTCATTGAGTGATAGCGAGTGTCAGAGTTTGTCAGAAAGTGATAGAGAGTGATATAGAGTTTCAGAGAGTGTCTGAGAGTGATAGAGAGTGATAAAGAGTGTCAGAGAGTGATAGAGAGTGTCAGAGCGTGATATTGAGTGATAGAGAGCCTCAGAGAGTGTCATAGAGTGATAGAGTGTGATAGAGATTGTCAGAGAGTGTCAGAGAGCGATAGAGAGTGATAGAGAGTGTCAGAGAGTGATAGAGAGTGTCAGAGAGTGATCGAGAGTGATAGAGAGCTTCAGAGAGTGTCAGAGAGTGATAGAGAGTGGTAGGGAGTGTCAGAGAGTGTCAGAGAGTGTCAGAGAGTGATAGAGAGTGGTAGAGAGAGTCAGGGAGTGTCAGAGAGTGATAGAGAGTGATACAGAGTGTCAGAGAGTGACAGAGAGTGTCAGAGAGTGTCAGAGAGTGATAAAGAGTGATAAAGAGTGATAGAGCGTGTCTGAGAGTGTCAGAGAGTGTCTGAGAGTGTCTGAGTGTGTCAGAGAGTGTCAGAGAGTGTCAGAGAGTGATAGACAGTGATAGAGATTTTCAGAGAGTGTCATTGAGTGATAGAGAGTGTCAGAGAGTGATAGAGTGAGATAGAGAGTGCCTGAGAGTGTCAGAGAGTGTCAGAGAGTGATAGAGAGTGATAGATAGTGTCAGAGAGTGATAGAGAGTGATAGAGCGTGTCAGAGAGTGTCATAGAGTGATAGAGAGTGTCAGAGAGTGTCAGAGAGTGATAGAGAGTGACAGAGAATGTGAGAGTGTGTCAGTGAGTGTCATAGAGTGATAGAGAGTGTCAGAGTGTGTCACAGAACGTCTGAGAGTGTCAGAGAGTGTCAGAGAGTGATCGAGAGTGTCAGAGAGTGATAGAGTGTGTCAGAGAGTGATAGAGAGTGTCAGAGAGTGATAGAGAGTGATAGAGAGTGTCACAGAGTGATAGAGAGAGATAGAGAGAGTCTGAGAGTGTTAGAGAGTGTCAGAGAGTGATAGAGAGTGTCAGTAAGTGTCAGAGAGTGATAGAGAGTGATAGAGAGTATCAGAGAGTGTCAGAGAGTGATAGAGAGTGATAGAGAGTGTCAGAGAGTGATAGAGAGTGTCAGAGAGTGATAGACAGTGATAGAGAGCGTCAGAGAGTGTCTGAGAGTGACAGAGAGTGTCTGAGAGTGTCAGAGAGTGTTCGAGAGTGATACAGAGTGATAGAGAGTATCTGAGAGTGTCTGTGAGTGTCAGAGAGCGTCAGAGAGTGTCAGAGAGCGTCAGACAGTGTCAGACTGTGTCAGAGAGAGAGAGAGAGTGATAGAGATGTCAGAGAGTGTCATTGAGTGATGGAGAGTGTCAGAGAGTTTCAGAGAGTGATAGAGAGAGTCAGAGAGTGATGGAGAGTGTCAGACAGTGATAGAGAGTGATATAGATTGTCAGAGAGTGATAGAGAGAGATAGAGAGAGTCTGAAAGTGTTAGAGAGTGTCAGAGAGTGATAGAGAGTGTCAGTAAGTGTCAGAGAGTGATAGAGAGTGATAGAGAGTATCAGAGAGTGTCAGAGAGTGATAGAGAGTGATAGAGAGTGTCAGAGAGTGATAGAAAGTGTCAGAGAGTGATAGACAGTGATAGAGAGCGTCAGAGAGTGTCTGAGAGTGACAGAGAGTGTCTGAGAGTGTCAGTGAGTGTTAGAGAGTGTGAAAGAGTGATAGAGAGTGTCTGAGAGTGTCAGAGAGTGTCAGATAGTGTCAGAGAGTGATAGAGAGTGTCAGAGAGTGTCATTGAGTGATGGAGAGTGTCAGAGAGTGTCAGAGAGTGATAGAGAGTGTCTGAGAGTGATAGAGAGAGCCAGACAGTGATATAGAGTGATAGAGAGTGTCAGAGAGTGATAGCGAGAGATAGAGAGAGTCTGAGAGTGTCAGAGAGTGTCAGAGAGTGATAGTGAGCGATAGGGAGTGTCAGAGAGTGTCATTGAGTGTCAGAGAGTGTCAGAGAGTTTCAGAGAGTGAAAGAGAGTGTCAGAGTGTGTCAGAGAGTGATAGAGAGTGTCAGAAAGTGTCAGAGAGTGATAGAGAGTGTCAGTAAGTGTCAGAGAGAGATAGAGAGTGATAGAGAGTATCAGAGAGTGTCAGAGAGTGATAGAGAGTGATAGAGAGTGTCAGAGAGTGATAGAGAGTGTCAGAGAGTGATAGACAGTGATAGAGAGCGTCAGAGAGTGTCTGAGAGTGACAGAGAGTGTCTGAGAGTGTCAGTGAGTGTTAGAGAGTGTGAAAGAGTGATAGAGAGTGTCTGAGAGTGTCAGAGAGTGTCAGATAGTGTCAGAGAGTGATAGAGAGTGTCAGAGAGTGTCATTGAGTGATGGAGAGTGTCAGAGAGTGTCAGAGAGTGATAGAGAGTGTCTGAGAGTGATAGAGAGAGCCAGACAGTGATATAGAGTGATAGAAAGTGTCAGAGAGTGATAGAGAGAGATAGAGAGAGTCTGAGAGTGTCAGAGAGTGTCAGAGAGTGATAGTGAGCGATAGGGAGTGTCAGAGAGTGTCATTGAGTGTCAGAGAGTGTCAGAGAGTTTCAGAGAGTGAAAGAGAGTGTCAGAGTGTGTCAGAGAGTGATAGAGAGTGTCAGAAAGTGTCAGAGAGTGATAGAGAGTATCAGAGAGTGTCAGAGAGTGATAGAGAGTGATAGAGAGTGTCAGAGAGTGATAGAGAGTGTCAGAGAGTGATGGAGAGTGATAGAGAGCGTCAGAGAGTGTCATAGAGTGATAGAGAGTGTCAGAGTGCGTCACAGAGTATCTGAGTGTGTCAGAGAGTGTCAGAGAGTGATGGAGAGTGATAGAGAGTGTCACAGAGTTGTCATTGAGTGATAGCGAGTGTCAGAGTTTGTCAGAAAGTGATAGAGAGTGATATAGAGTTTCAGAGAGTGTCAGAGAGTGATAGAGAGTGATAAAGAGTGTCAGAGAGTGATAGAGAGTGTCAGAGCGTGATATTGAGTGATAGAGAGCCTCAGAGAGTGTCATAGAGTGATAGAGTGTGATAGAGAGTGTCAGAGAGTGTCAGAGAGTGATATAGAGTGATAGAGAGTGTCAGAGAGTATCAGAGAATGTCAGAGAGTGATAGAGAGTGATAGAGAATGTCAGAGAGTGATAGAGAGTGTCAGAGAGTGTCAGGGAGTGATAAAGAGTGATAGAGAGTGTCTGAGATTGTCAGAGAGTGTCTGAGAGTTTCAGAGTGTGTCAGAGAGTGTCGGAAGGTGTCAGGGAATGATAGAGAGTGATAGAGATTTTCAGAGAGTGTCACTGAGTAATAGAGAGTGTCAGAGAGTTATAGAGAGTGATAGAGAGTGTCTGAGAGTGTCAGAGAGTGATGAAGAATGTTAGAGAGTGTCAGAGAGTGTCAGAGAGTGATAGAGGGTGATTGAGTGTGTCTGAGAGCATCAGAGAGTGTCAGAGAGTGATAGAGAGTGTCTCAGAGTGATAGAGAGTGTCTGAGAGTGTCTGAGAGCGTCAGAGATTGTCAGAGAGCGTCTGAGAGCGTCAGAGAGTGTCTGAGGGCGTCAGAGAGTGTCTGAGAGCGTCAAAGAGCGTTAGAGTGTGACAGAGAGTGATAATGAGTGTCTGAGAGTGTCTGAGGGTGACAGAGAGTGTCTGAGAGTGTCTGAGAGTGTCAGTGAGTGTCAGAGAGTGATAGAGAGTCTCAGAGAGTGTCAGAGAGTGATAGAGAGTGTCAGAGAGTGATAGAGAGTGTCTGAGAATGTCAGAGAGTGATAGAGTGTGTCAGAGAGTGATAGAGAGTGTCTGAGAGTCTCAGAGAGTGAGAGAGAGTTTCTGTGAGTGTCAGATAGTGTCAGAGTGTGATAGAGAGTGATAGAGAGTGTCTGAGAGTGTCAGAGAGTGTCAGAGTATGTGAGAGTGTCAGAGAGTGATAGAGAGTGTCAGAGAGTGTCAGAGAGTGATAGAGAGTGTCAGAGAGTGATAGAGAGTGTCTGAGATTGTCAGAGAGTGATAGAGAGCGTCAGAGAGTGATAGAGAGTGTCTGAGAGTCTCAGAGAGTGAGAGAGAGTTTCTGTGTGTGTCAGATAGTGTCAGAGAGTGAGAGAGAGTTGTAGAGAGTATCTGAGAGTGTCAGAGAGTGTCAGAGTATGTGAGAGTGTCAGAGAGCGATAGAGAGTGTCAGAGAGTGATAGAGAGTGTCAGAGAGTGATAGAGAGTGTCAGAGAGTGATCGAGAGAGTCTCAGCGTGTCTGAGAGTGACAGAGAGTGACAGAGAGTGTCTGAGAGTGTCAGTGAGTGTCAGAGAGTGATAGAGAGTGTATGAGAGTGTCAGAGAGTGATAGAGAGTGTTAGACAGTGTCTGAGACAGTCAGAGTGTGTCAGAGAGTGATAGAGAGAGAAAGAGAGAGTCTGAGAGTGTTAGAGAGTGTCAGAGAGTGATAGAGAGTGTCAGTAAGTGTCAGAGAGTGATAGAGAGTGATAGAGAGTATCAGAGAGTGTCAGAGAGTGATAGAGAGTGATAGAGAGTGTCAGAGAGTGATAGAGAGTGTCAGATAGTGCCAGAGTGTGTGAGAGTGTCTGAGAGTGACAGAGAGTGTCTGAGAGTGTCAGAGAGTGATAGAGAGTGTCAGATAGTGCCAGAGTGTGTGAGAGTGTCAGAGAGTCTCAGAGAGTGATGGAGAGTGTCAGAGGGTGATAGAGAGTGTCTGAGCGTGGCTGAGAGTGACAGAGAGTGACAGAGAGTGATAGAGAGTGTCTCAGAGTGTCAGTGAGTGTCAGTGAGTGTCAGAGAGTGTCTGAGAGTGTCAGAGAGTGATAGCGAGAGATAGAGAGTGTCTGAGAGTGTCAGAGAGTGTCAGAGAGTGATAGAGAGTGATAGATAGTGTCAGAGAGTGTCAGAGAGTGTCAGAGAGTGATATAGAGTGATAGAGCGTGTCAGAGAGTGTCATATAGTGATAGAGAGTGTCAGAGAGTGTCAGAGAGTGATAGAGAGTGACAGAGAATGTCAGAGTGTGTCAGTGAGTGTCATAGAGTGATAGAGAGTGTCAGAGTGTGTCACAGAACGTCTGAGAGTGTCAGAGAGTGTCAGAGAGTGATCGAGAGTGTCAGAGAGTGATAGAGTGTGTCAGAGAGTGATAGAGAGTGTCAGAGAGTGATAGTGAGTGATAGAGAGTGTCACAGAGTGATTAAGAGTGTCAGAGAGTGTTCGAGAGTGATACAGAGTGATATAGAGTATCTGAGAGTGTCTGTGAGTGTCAGAGAGCGTCAGAGAGTGTCAGAGAGCGACAGAGAGTGTCAGAGAGCGTCAGAGAGTGTCAGAGAGTGATGGAGAGTGATGGAGTGTGATAGAGAGTGTCATTGAGTGATAGAGAGTGTCAGAGAGTGTCAGAGAGTGATAGAGAGTGATAGAGAGTGTCAGAGAGTGTCAGAGAGCGATAGAGAGTGATAGAGAGTGTCAGAGAGTGATAGAGAGTGTCAGAGAGTGATCGAGAGTGATAGAGAGCTTCAGAGAGTGTCAGAGAGTGATAGAGAGTGGTAGGGAGTGTCAGAGAGTGTCAGAGAGTGTCAGAGAGTGATAGAGAGTGGTAGAGAGAGTCAGGGAGTGTCAGAGAGTGATAGAGAGTGATACAGAGTGTCAGAGAGTGACAGAGAGTGTCAGAGAGTGTCAGAGAGTGATAAAGAGTGATAAAGAGTGATAGAGCGTGTCTGAGAGTGTCAGAGAGTGTCTGAGAGTGTCTGAGTGTGTCAGAGAGTGTCAGAGAGTGTCAGAGAGTGATAGACAGTGATAGAGATTTTCAGAGAGTGTCATTGAGTGATAGAGAGTGTCAGAGAGTGATAGAGTGAGATAGAGAGTGCCTGAGAGTGTCAGAGAGTGTCAGAGAGTGATAGAGAGTGATAGATAGTGTCAGAGAGTGATAGAGAGTGATAGAGCGTGTCAGAGAGTGTCATAGAGTGATAGAGAGTGTCAGAGAGTGTCAGAGAGTGATAGAGAGTGACAGAGAATGTGAGAGTGTGTCAGTGAGTGTCATAGAGTGATAGAGAGTGTCAGAGTGTGTCACAGAACGTCTGAGAGTGTCAGAGAGTGTCAGAGAGTGATCGAGAGTGTCAGAGAGTGATAGAGTGTGTCAGAGAGTGATAGAGAGTGTCAGAGAGTGATAGAGAGTGATAGAGAGTGTCACAGAGTGATAGAGAGAGATAGAGAGAGTCTGAGAGTGTTAGAGAGTGTCAGAGAGTGATAGAGAGTGTCAGTAAGTGTCAGAGAGTGATAGAGAGTGATAGAGAGTATCAGAGAGTGTCAGAGAGTGATAGAGAGTGATAGAGAGTGTCAGAGAGTGATAGAGAGTGTCAGAGAGTGATAGACAGTGATAGAGAGCGTCAGAGAGTGTCTGAGAGTGACAGAGAGTGTCTGAGAGTGTCAGAGAGTGTTCGAGAGTGATACAGAGTGATAGAGAGTATCTGAGAGTGTCTGTGAGTGTCAGAGAGCGTCAGAGAGTGTCAGAGAGCGTCAGACAGTGTCAGAGTGTGTCAGAGAGAGAGAGAGAGTGATAGAGATGTCAGAGAGTGTCATTGAGTGATGGAGAGTGTCAGAGAGTTTCAGAGAGTGATAGAGAGAGTCAGAGAGTGATGGAGAGTGTCAGACAGTGATAGAGAGTGATATAGATTGTCAGAGAGTGATAGAGAGAGATAGAGAGAGTCTGAGAGTGTTAGAGAGTGTCAGAGAGTGATAGAGAGTGTCAGTAAGTGTCAGAGAGTGATAGAGAGTGATAGAGAGTATCAGAGAGTGTCAGAGAGTGATAGAGAGTGATAGAGAGTGTCAGAGAGTGATAGAGAGTGTCAGAGAGTGATAGACAGTGATAGAGAGCGTCAGAGAGTGTCTGAGAGTGACAGAGAGTGTCTGAGAGTGTCAGTGAGTGTTAGAGAGTGTGAAAGAGTGATAGAGAGTGTCTGAGAGTGTCAGAGAGTGTCAGATAGTGTCAGAGAGTGATAGAGAGTGTCAGAGAGTGTCATTGAGTGATGGAGAGTGTCAGAGAGTGTCAGAGAGTGATAGAGAGTGTCTGAGAGTGATAGAGAGAGCCAGACAGTGATATAGAGTGATAGAGAGTGTCAGAGAGTGATAGAGAGAGATAGAGAGAGTCTGAGAGTGTCAGAGAGTGTCAGAGAGTGATAGTGAGCGATAGGGAGTGTCAGAGAATGTCATTGAGTGTCAGAGAGTGTCAGAGAGTTTCAGAGAGTGAAAGAGAGTGTCAGAGTGTGTCAGAGAGTGATAGAGAGTGTCAGAAAGTGTCAGAGAGTGATAGAGAGTATCAGAGAGTGTCAGAGAGTGATAGAGAGTGATAGAGAGTGTCAGAGAGTGATAGAGAGTGTCAGAGAGTGATGGAGAGTGATAGAGAGCGTCAGAGAGTGTCATAGAGTGATAGAGAGTGTCAGAGTGCGTCACAGAGTATCTGAGTGTGTCAGAGAGTGTCAGAGAGTGATGGAGAGTGATAGAGAGTGTCACAGAGTTGTCATTGAGTGATAGCGAGTGTCAGAGTTTGTCAGAAAGTGATAGAGAGTGATATAGAGTTTCAGAGAGTGTCTGAGAGTGATAGAGAGTGATAAAGAGTGTCAGAGAGTGATAGAGAGTGTCAGAGCGTGATATTGAGTGATAGAGAGCCTCAGAGAGTGTCATAGAGTGATAGAGTGTGATAGAGAGTGTCAGAGAGTGTCAGAGAGCGATAGAGAGTGATAGAGAGTGTCAGAGAGTGATAGAGAGTGTCAGAGAGTGATCGAGAGTGATAGAGAGCTTCAGAGAGTGTCAGAGAGTGATAGAGAGTGGTAGGGAGTGTCAGAGAGTGTCAGAGAGTGTCAGAGAGTGATAGAGAGTGGTAGAGAGAGTCAGGGAGTGTCAGAGAGTGATAGAGAGTGATACAGAGTGTCAGAGAGTGACAGAGAGTGTCAGAGAGTGTCAGAGAGTGATAAAGAGTGATAAAGAGTGATAGAGCGTGTCTGAGAGTGTCAGAGAGTGTCTGAGAGTGTCTGAGTGTGTCAGAGAGTGTCAGAGAGTGTCAGAGAGTGATAGACAGTGATAGAGATTTTCAGAGAGTGTCATTGAGTGATAGAGAGTGTCAGAGAGTGATAGAGTGAGATAGAGAGTGCCTGAGAGTGTCAGAGAGTGTCAGAGAGTGATAGAGAGTGATAGATAGTGTCAGAGAGTGATAGAGAGTGATAGAGCGTGTCAGAGAGTGTCATAGAGTGATAGAGAGTGTCAGAGAGTGTCAGAGAGTGATAGAGAGTGACAGAGAATGTGAGAGTGTGTCAGTGAGTGTCATAGAGTGATAGAGAGTGTCAGAGTGTGTCACAGAACGTCTGAGAGTGTCAGAGAGTGTCAGAGAGTGATCGAGAGTGTCAGAGAGTGATAGAGTGTGTCAGAGAGTGATAGAGAGTGTCAGAGAGTGATAGAGAGTGATAGAGAGTGTCACAGAGTGATAGAGAGAGATAGAGAGAGTCTGAGAGTGTTAGAGAGTGTCAGAGAGTGATAGAGAGTGTCAGTAAGTGTCAGAGAGTGATAGAGAGTGATAGAGAGTATCAGAGAGTGTCAGAGAGTGATAGAGAGTGATAGAGAGTGTCAGAGAGTGATAGAGAGTGTCAGAGAGTGATAGACAGTGATAGAGAGCGTCAGAGAGTGTCTGAGAGTGACAGAGAGTGTCTGAGAGTGTCAGAGAGTGTTCAAGAGTGATACAGAGTGATAGAGAGTATCTGAGAGTGTCTGTGAGTGTCAGAGAGCGTCAGAGAGTGTCAGAGAGCGTCAGACAGTGTCAGAGTGTGTCAGAGAGAGAGAGAGAGTGATAGAGATGTCAGAGAGTGTCATTGAGTGATGGAGAGTGTCAGAGAGTTTCAGAGAGTGATAGAGAGAGTCAGAGAGTGATGGAGAGTGTCAGACAGTGATAGAGAGTGATATAGATTGTCAGAGAGTGATAGAGAGAGATAGAGAGAGTCTGAGAGTGTTAGAGAGTGTCAGAGAGTGATAGAGAGTGTCAGTAAGTGTCAGAGAGTGATAGAGAGTGATAGAGAGTATCAGAGAGTGTCAGAGAGTGATAGAGAGTGATAGAGAGTGTCAGAGAGTGATAGAGAGTGTCAGAGAGTGATAGACAGTGATAGAGAGCGTCAGAGAGTGTCTGAGAGTGACAGAGAGTGTCTGAGAGTGTCAGTGAGTGTTAGAGAGTGTGAAAGAGTGATAGAGAGTGTCTGAGAGTGTCAGAGAGTGTCAGATAGTGTCAGAGAGTGATAGAGAGTGTCAGAGAGTGTCATTGAGTGATGGAGAGTGTCAGAGAGTGTCAGAGAGTGATAGAGAGTGTCTGAGAGTGATAGAGAGAGCCAGACAGTGATATAGAGTGATAGAGAGTGTCAGAGAGTGATAGAGAGAGATAGAGAGAGTCTGAGAGTGTCAGAGAGTGTCAGAGAGTGATAGTGAGCGATAGGGAGTGTCAGAGAGTGTCATTGAGTGTCAGAGAGTGTCAGAGAGTTTCAGAGAGAGAAAGAGAGTGTCAGTGTGTGTCAGAGAGTGATAGAGAGTGTCAGAAAGTGTCAGAGAGTGATAGAGAGTGTCAGTAAGTGTCAGAGAGAGATAGAGAGTGATAGAGAGTATCAGAGAGTGTCAGAGAGTGATAGAGAGTGATAGAGAGTGTCAGAGAGTGATAGAGAGTGTCAGAGAGTGATAGACAGTGATAGAGAGCGTCAGAGAGTGTCTGAGAGTGACAGAGAGTGTCTGAGAGTGTCAGTGAGTGTTAGAGAGTGTGAAAGAGTGATAGAGAGTGTCTGAGAGTGTCAGAGAGTGTCAGATAGTGTCAGAGAGTGATAGAGAGTGTCAGAGAGTGTCATTGAGTGATGGAGAGTGTCAGAGAGTGTCAGAGAGTGATAGAGAGTGTCTGAGAGTGATAGAGAGAGCCAGACAGTGATATAGAGTGATAGAGAGTGTCAGAGAGTGATAGAGAGAGATAGAGAGAGTCTGAGAGTGTCAGAGAGTGTCAGAGAGTGATAGTGAGCGATAGGGAGTGTCAGAGAGTGTCATTGAGTGTCAGAGAGTGTCAGAGAGTTTCAGAGAGTGAAAGAGAGTGTCAGAGTGTGTCAGAGAGTGATAGAGAGTATCAGAGAGTGTCAGAGAGTGATAGAGAGTGATAGAGAGTGTCAGAGAGTGATAGAGAGTGTCAGAGAGTGATGGAGAGTGATAGAGAGCGTCAGAGAGTGTCATAGAGTGATAGAGAGTGTCAGAGTGCGTCACAGAGTATCTGAGTGTGTCAGAGAGTGTCAGAGAGTGATGGAGAGTGATAGAGAGTGTCACAGAGTTGTCATTGAGTGATAGCGAGTGTCAGAGTTTGTCAGAAAGTGATAGAGAGTGATATAGAGTTTCAGAGAGTGTCAGAGAGTGATAGAGAGTGATAAAGAGTGTCAGAGAGTGATAGAGAGTGTCAGAGCGTGATATTGAGTGATAGAGAGCCTCAGAGAGTGTCATAGAGTGATAGAGTGTGATAGAGAGTGTCAGAGAGTGTCAGAGAGTGATATAGAGTGATAGAGAGTGTCAGAGAGTATCAGAGAATGTCAGAGAGTGATAGAGAGTGATAGAGAATGTCAGAGAGTGATAGAGAGTGTCAGAGAGTGTCAGGGAGTGATAAAGAGTGATAGAGAGTGTCTGAGATTGTCAGAGAGTGTCTGAGAGTTTCAGAGTGTGTCAGAGAGTGTCGGAAGGTGTCAGGGAATGATAGAGAGTGATAGAGATTTTCAGAGAGTGTCACTGAGTAATAGAGAGTGTCAGAGAGTTATAGAGAGTGATAGAGAGTGTCTGAGAGTGTCAGAGAGTGATGAAGAATGTTAGAGAGTGTCAGAGAGTGTCAGAGAGTGATAGAGGGTGATTGAGTGTGTCTGAGAGCATCAGAGAGTGTCAGAGAGTGATAGAGAGTGTCTCAGAGTGATAGAGAGTGTCTGAGAGTGTCTGAGAGCGTCAGAGATTGTCAGAGAGCGTCTGAGAGCGTCAGAGAGTGTCTGAGGGCGTCAGAGAGTGTCTGAGAGCGTCAAAGAGCGTTAGAGTGTGACAGAGAGTGATAATGAGTGTCTGAGAGTGTCTGAGGGTGACAGAGAGTGTCTGAGAGTGTCTGAGAGTGTCAGTGAGTGTCAGAGAGTGATAGAGAGTCTCAGAGAGTGTCAGAGAGTGATAGAGAGTGTCAGAGAGTGATAGAGAGTGTCTGAGAATGTCAGAGAGTGATAGAGTGTGTCAGAGAGTGATAGAGAGTGTCTGAGAGTCTCAGAGAGTGAGAGAGAGTTTCTGTGAGTGTCAGATAGTGTCAGAGTGTGATAGAGAGTGATAGAGAGTGTCTGAGAGTGTCAGAGAGTGTCAGAGTATGTGAGAGTGTCAGAGAGTGATAGAGAGTGTCAGAGAGTGTCAGAGAGTGATAGAGAGTGTCAGAGAGTGATAGAGAGTGTCTGAGATTGTCAGAGAGTGATAGAGAGCGTCAGAGAGTGATAGAGAGTGTCTGAGAGTCTCAGAGAGTGAGAGAGAGTTTCTGTGTGTGTCAGATAGTGTCAGAGAGTGAGAGAGAGTTGTAGAGAGTATCTGAGAGTGTCAGAGAGTGTCAGAGTATGTGAGAGTGTCAGAGAGGGATAGAGAGTGTCAGAGAGCGATAGAGAGTGTCAGAGAGTGATAGAGAGTGTCAGAGAGTGATAGAGAGTGTCAGAGAGTGATCGAGAGAGTCTCAGCGTGTCTGAGAGTGACAGAGAGTGACAGAGAGTGTCTGAGAGTGTCAGTGAGTGTCAGAGAGTGATAGAGAGTGTATGAGAGTGTCAGAGAGTGATAGAGAGTGTTAGACAGTGTCTGAGACAGTCAGAGTGTGTCAGAGAGTGATAGAGAGTGATAGAGAGTGTCAGAGAGTGTCAGACAGTGTCAGAGAGTGATAGAGAGTGATAGAGCGTGTCAGTGAGTGTCATAGAGTGATAGAGAGTGTCAGAGAGTGTCAGAGAGTGTCAGAGAGTGATGGAGAGTGATAGAGAGTGTCAGAGTGTGTCAGAGAGTGTCATAGAGTGATAGAGAGTGTCAGAGTGTGTCACAGAATGTCTGAGAGTGTCAGAGAGTGTCAGAGTGTGATAGAGAGTGATACAGAGTGTCTGAGAGTGTCAGAGAGTGATAAAGAGTGTCAGAGAGTGATAGAGAGTGTCTGAGCGTGTCTGAGAGTGACAGAGAGTGACAGAGAGTGACAGAGAGTGTCTCAGAGTGTCAGTGAATGTCAGAGAGTGATAGAGAGTGATAGAGAGTGTCTGAGAGTGTCAGGGAGTGTCAGAGAGTGATAGAGAGTGATAGAGAGTGTCAGAGAGTGTCAGAGAGTGTCAGAGAGTGATAGAGAGTGATAGAGCGTGTCAGAGAGTGTCATAGGGTGATAGAGAGAGTCAGAGAGTGTCAGAGAGTGTCAGAGAGTGATAGTGAGGGACAGAGAGTGTCAGAGTGTGTCAGTGAGTGTCATTCGAGTGATAGAGAGTGTCAGAGTGTGTCACAGAAAGTCTGAGAGTGTCAGAGATTGTCAGAGAGTGATCGAGAGTGTCAGAGAGTGATAGAGAGTGATAGAGAGTGTCACAGAGTGATTAAGAGTGTCAGAGAGTGTTAGAGAGTGATACAGAGTGATAGAGAGTATCTGAGAGTGTCTGTGAGTGTCAGAGAGTGTCAGAGAGCGTCAGAGAGTGGCAGAGAGTGGCAGAGAGCGTCAGAGAGTGTCAGAGAGCGTCAGAGATTGTCAGAGAGTGTCAGAGAGTGATATACATTGATAGAGAGTGTCAGAGAGTGTCATTGAGTGATGGATAGTGTCAGAGAGATTCAGAGAGATTCAGAGAGAGTCAGAGAGTGTCAGAGAGTGATAAAGAGTGATGAAGAGTGATAGAGAGTGATAGAGATGTCAGAGAGTGTCATTGAGTGTGAGAGAGTGAGAAAGAGTGATAGAGAGTGTCAGAGAGTGTCATTGAGTGATGGAGAGTGTCAGGGAGTGTCAGTGAGTGTCATAGAGTGTCAGAGCATGACAGAGAGTGATAGAGAGTGTCAGAGAGTGTCATTGAGTGATGGAGAGTGTCAGAGAGTGTCAGAGAGTGATAGAGAGTGTCTGAGAGTGATAGCGATTGTCAGACAGTAATAGAGAGTGTCAGAGAGTGATAGAGAGAGATAGAGAGAGTCTCTGAGAGTGTCAGAGAGAGTCAGAGAGTGATAGCGAGCGATAGGGAGTGTCAGAGATTGTCATTTAGTGTCATTTAGTGTCAGAGAGTTTCAGAGAGTGAAAGAGAGTGTCAGAGAGTGTCAGAGAGTGATAGAGAGTGTCAGAAAGTGTCAGAGAGTGATAGAGAGTGATAGAGAGTATCAGAGAGTGCCAGAGAGTGATAGACAGTGATAGAGAGTGTCAGAGAGTGATAGAGAGTGTCTGAGAGTGATGGAGAGTGATAGAGAGCGTCAGAGAGTGTCATAGAGTGATAGAGAGTGTCAGAGTGCGTCACAGAGTATCTGAGTGTGTCAGAGAGTGTCAGAGAGTGATGGAGAGTGATAGAGAGTGTCACAGAGTGTCATTCAGTGATAGAGAGTGTCAGTGAGTGTCAGAGAGTGATAGAGAGTGTCCGAGAGTGTCTGAGAGTGACAGAGAGTGATAGATAGTGTCTGAGACAGTCAGAGAGTGTCAGAGTGTGATAGAGAGAATCTGAGCGTGTCTGAGAGTGACAGAAAGTGACAGAGAGTGTCTGAGAGTGTCAGTGAGTGTCCGAGAGTGATAGAGAGTGTCTGAGAGTGTCTGAGAGTGACATAGAGTGATGGACAGTGTCTGAGACAGTCAGAGAGTGTCAGAGTGTGATAGAGAGTGATAGAGAGTGTCAGAGAGTGTCAGAGAGTTTAAGAGCGTGATAGAGAGTGATAGAGAGTGTCAGAGAGAGTCAGACAGTGTCATAGAGTGTCAGAGAGTGTTAGAGAGTGATACAGAGTGATAGAGAGTATCTGAGAGTGTCTGTGAGTGTCAGAGAGTGTCAGAGAGCGTCAGAGAGTGTCAGAGAGTGATCGACATTGATAGAGAGTGTCAGAGAGTGTCATTGAGTGATGGAGAGTGTCAGAGAGATTCAGAGAGATTCAGAGAGTGTCAGAGAGTGTCAGAGAGTGTCAGAGAGTGATAAAGAGTGATGAAGAGTGATAGAGAGTGTCTGAGTGTGTCAGAGAATGTCAGAGGGTGATAGAGAGTGATAGTATGTCAGAGAGTGTCATTGAGGGATGGAGAGTGTCAGAGAGTTTCAGAGAGTGATAGAGAGTGTCAGAGAGTGATAGAGAGTGTCAGACAGTGATAGAGAGTGATAGAGATTGTCAGAGAGTGATAGAGAGAGATAGAGAGAGTCTGAGAGTGTTAGAGAGTGTCAGAGAGTGATAGAATGTGATAGAGAGTGTCAGAGAGCGTCAGAGAGTGATATAGAGTGATAGAGAGTGTCAGAGAGTGTCAGAGAGTGACAGAGAGTATTAGAGAGTGTCAGGGAGTGATAGAGAGTGTCAGAAAGTGTCAGAGAGTGATAGAGAGTGATAGAGAGTATCAGAGAGTGTCAGAGAGTGATAGAGAGTGATAGAGAGTGTCAGAGAGTGATAGAGAGTGTCAGAGAGTGGTAGACAGTGATAGAGAGCGTCAGAGAGTGTCTGAGAGTGACAGAGAGTGTCTGAGAGTGTCATTGAGTGTCAGAGAGTGAGAAAGAGTGATAGAGAGTGTCGGAGAGTGTCAGGGAGTGTCAGAGAGTGTCAGAGAGTGTCAGAGAGTGATAGAGAGTGATAGAGAGTGTCAGAGAGTGTCATTGAGTGATGGAGAGTGTCGGAGAGTGTCAGATAGTGATAGAGAGTGTCTGAGAGTGATAGAGAGTGTCAGACAGTGATAGAGAGTGATAGAGAGTGTCAGAGAGTGATAGAGAGAGATAGAGAGAGTCTCTGAGAGTGTCAGAGAGTGATAGAGAGCGATAGGGAGTGTCAGAGATTGTCATTTAGTGTCATTTAGTGTCAGAGAGTTTCAGAGAGTTTCAGAGAGTGAAAGAGAGTGTCAGAGAGTGATAGAGAGTGTCAGAAAGTGTCAGAGAGTGATAGAGAGTGATAGAGAGTATCAGAGAGTGCCAGAGAGTGATAGACAGTGATAGAGAGTGTCAGAGAGTGATAGAGAGTGTCAGAGAGTGATAGAGAGTGTCAGAGAGTGATGGAGAGTGATAGAGAGCGTCAGAGAGTGTCATAGAGTGTTAGAGAGTGTCAGAGTGCGTCACAGAGTATCTGAGTGTGTCAGAGAGTGTCAGACAGTGATGGAGAGTGATAGAGAGTGTCACAGAGTGTCATTGAGTGATAGAGAGTGTCAGTGAGTGTCAGAGAGTGATAGAGAGTGTCCAAGAGTGTCTGAGAGTGACAGAGAGGGATAGACAGTGTCTGAGACAGTCAGAGAGTGTCAGAGTGTGATAGAGAGTGATAGAGAGTGTCAGAGTGTGATAGAGAGAATCTGAGCGTGTCTGAGAGTGACAGAAAGTGACAGAGAGTGTCTGAGAGTGTCAGTGAGTGTCCGAGAGTGATAGAGAGTGTCTGAGAGTGTCTGAGAGTGACAGAGAGTGATGGACAGTGTCTGAGACAGTCAGAGAGTGTCAGAGTGTGATAGAGAGTGATAGAGAGTGTCAGAGAGTGTCAGAGAGTGTAAGAGCGTGATAGAGAGTGATAGAGAGTGTCAGAGAGAGTCAGACAGTGTCATAGAGTGTCAGAGAGTGTTAGAGAGTGATACAGAGTGATAGAGAGTATCTGAGAGTGTCTGTGAGTGTCAGAGAGTGTCAGAGAGTGTCAGAGAGCGTCAGAGAGTGTCAGAGAGTGTCAGAGAGTGATAGACATTGATAGAGAGTGTCAGAGAGTGTCATTGAGTGATGGAGAGTGTCAGAGAGATTCAGAGAGATTCAGAGAGTGTCAGAGAGTGTCAGAGAGTGTCAGAGAGTGATAAAGAGTGATGAAGAGTGATAGAGAGTGTCTGAGTGTGTCAGAGAGTGTCAGAGAGTGATAGAGAGTGATAGAGATGTCAGAGAGTGTCATTGAGGGATGGAGAGTGTCAGAGAGTGATAGAGAGTGTCAGAGAGTGATAGAGAGTGTCAGACAGTGATAGAGAGTGATAGAGATTGTCAGAGAGTGATAGAGAGAGATAGAGAGAGTCTGAGAGTGTCAGAGAGTGATAGAGTGTGATAGAGAGTGTCAGAGAGCGTCAGAGAGTGATATAGAGTGATAGAGAGTGTCAGAGAGTGTCAGAGAGTGATAGAGAGTGTTAGAGAGTGTCAGAGAGTGATAGAGAGTGTCAGAAAGTGTCAGAGAGTGATAGAGAGTATCAGAGAGTGTCAGACAGTGATAGAGAGTGATAGAGAGTGTCAGAGAGTGATAGAGAGTGTCAGAGAGTGATAGACAGTGATAGAGAGCGTCGGAGAGTGTCTGAGAGTGACAGAGAGTGTCTGAGAGTGTCATTGAGTGTCAGAGAGTGAGAAAGAGTGATAGAGAGTGTCAGAGAGTGTCAGAGAGTGATAGAGAGTGATAGAGAGTGTCAGAGAGTGTCATTGCGTGATGGAGAGTGTCAGAGAGTGTCAGAGAGTGATAGAGAGTGTCTGAGAGTGATAGAGAGTGTCAGACAGTGATAGAGAGTGATAGAGAGTTTCAGAGCGTGATAGAGAGAGATAGAGAGAGTCTCTGAGAGTGTCAGAGAGTGTCAGAGAGTGATAGAGAGCGATAGGGAGTGTCAGAGATTGTCATTTAGTGTCATTTAGTGTCAGAGAGTTTCAGAGAGTTTCAGAGAGTGAAAGAGAGTGTCAGAGAGTGATAGAGAGTGTCAGAAAGTGTCAGAGAGTGATAGAGAGTGATAGAGAGTATCAGAGAGTGCCAGAGAGTGATAGACAGTGATAGAGAGTGTCAGAGAGTGAAAGAGAGTGTCAGAGAGTGATAGAGAGTGTCAGAGAGTGATGGAGAGTGATAGAGAGCGTCAGAGAGTGTCATAGAGTGATGGAGAGTGTCAGAGTGCGTCACAGAGTATCTGAGTGTGTCAGAGAGTGTCAGAGAGTGATGGAGAGTGATAGAGAGTGTCACAGAGTGTCATTGAGTGATCGAGAGTGTCAGTGAGTGTCAGAGAGTGATAGAGAGTGTCCGAGAGTGTCTGAGAATGACAGAGAGTGATAGACAGTGTCTGAGACAGTCAGAGAGTGTCAGAGTGTGATAGAGAGTGATAGAGAGTGTCAGAGAGTGTAAGTGTGTGATAGAGAGTGATAGAGAGTGTCAGAGAGAGTCAGACAGTGTCATAGAGTGTCAGAGAGTGATGGAGAGTGATACCGAGCGTCAGAGAGTGCCATAGAGTGAGAGAGAGTGTCATAGTGTGTCACAGAGTGTATGAGTGTGTCAGAGAGTGATAGAGTGTGATAGAGAGTGTCAGAGAGTGTCAGAGAGTGTCAGATTGTGTCAGAGTGTGTCAGAGGGTGTCAGAGAGTGTAAGAGCGTGATGGAGAGTGATAGAGAGTGTCAGAGAGAGTCAGACAGTGTCATAGAGTGTCAAAGAGTGATAGAGAGTGATAGAGAGTGTCAGAGAGTGTCAGAGAGTGATAGAGAGTGTCAGAGAGTGATAGAGAGTGATCGAGAGTGTCTGAGAGTGTCAGAAAGTGTCAGAGAGTGATAGAGAGTGTCAGAGAGTGTCAGAGAGTGATAGAGAGTGTCAGAGAGTGATAGAGAGTGTCTGAGAATGTCAGAGAGTGTTAGAGAGTGTCAGAGAGTGATAGAGAGTGTCTGAGAGTTTCAGAAAGTGAGAGAGAGATTCTGAAAGTGTCAGAGAGTTTCAGAGAGCGAAAGAGAGTGTCAGAGAGTGATAGAGAGTGTCAGAGAGTGATAGAGAGTGTCTGAGAATGTCAGAGAGTGTTAGAGAGTGTCAGAGAGTGATAGAGAGTGTCTGAGAGTTTCAGAAAGTGAGAGAGAGATTCTGAAAGTGTCAGAGAGTTTCAGAGAGCGAAAGAGAGTGTCAGAGAGTGATAGAGTGTGTCAGAGAGTGATAGAGAGTGTCTGAGAGTGTCTGAGAGTGACAGAGAGTGTCTGAGAGTGATAGAGAGAGTCAGAGAGTGATAGAGAGAATCTGAGCGTGTCTGAGAGTGAGAGAGAGATTCTGAAAGTGTCAGAGAGTTTCAGAGAGCGAAAGAGAGTGTCAGAGAGTGATAGAGTGTGTCAGAGAGTGATAGAGAGTGTCTGAGAGTGTCAGTGAGTGTCAGAGAGTGTCTGAGAGTGATAGAGAGTGATAGAGAGTGATAAAGAGTGATAGAGAGTTTCAGAGTGTGTCATTGAGTGACAGAGAGTGTCAGACAGTGTCAGAGTGTGATAGAGTGTGTCAGAGAGTGATAGAGAGAGTCAGAGAGTGATAGAGAGAATCTGAGCGTGTCTGAGAGTGACAGAAAGTGACAGAGAGTGTCTGAGAGTGTCAGTGAGTGTCCGAGAGTGATAGAGAGTGTCTGAGAGTGTCTGAGAGTGACAGAGAGTGATAGACAGTGTCTGAGACAGTCAGAGAGTGTCAGAGTGTGATAGAGAGTGATAGAGAGTGTCAGAGAGTGTAAGTGCGTGATAGAGAGTGATAGAGAGTGTCAGAGAGAGTCAGACAGTGTCATAGAGTGTCAGAGAGTGATGGAGAGTGATACCAAGCGTCAGAGAGTGCCATAGTGTGAGAGAGAGTGTCAGAGTGTGTCACAGAGTGTATGAGTGTGTCAGAGAGTGATAGAGTGTGATAGAGAGTGTCAGAGAGTGTCAGAGAGTGTCAGATTGTGTCAGAGTGTGTCAGAGGGTGTCAGAGAGTGTAAGAGCGTGATGGAGAGTGATAGAGAGTGTCAGAGAGAGTCAGACAGTGTCATAGAGTGTCAAAGAGTGATAGAGAGTGATAGAGAGTGTCAGAGAGTGTCAGAGAGTGATAGAGAGTGTCAGAGAGTGATAGAGAGTGATAGAGAGTGATAGAGAGTGATCGAGAGTGTCTGAGAGTGTCAGAAAGTGTCAGAGAGTGATAGAGAGTGTCAGAGAGTGTCAGAGAGTGATAGAGAGTGTCAGAGAGTTTCAGAGAGTGAGAGAGAGATTCTGAAAGTGTCAGAGAGTTTCAGAGAGCGAAAGAGAGTGTCAGAGAGTGATAGAGTGTGTCAGAGAGTGATAGAGAGTGTCTGAGAGTGTCTGAGAGTGACAGAGAGTGTCTGAGAGTGATAGAGAGAGTCAGAGAGTGATAGAGAGAATCTGAGCGTGTCTGAGAGTGAGAGAGAGATTCTGAAAGTGTCAGAGAGTTTCAGAGAGCGAAAGAGAGTGTCAGAGAGTGATAGAGTGTGTCAGAGAGTGATAGAGAGTGTCTGAGAGTGTCAGTGAGTGTCAGAGAGTGTCTGAGAGTGATAGAGAGAGTCTGAGAGTGTCTGAGAGCGTCAGAGAGTGTCAGAGAGTGTAAGAGCGTGATAGAGAGTGATAGAGAGTGTCAGAGAGAGTCAGACAGTGTCATAGAGTGTCAGAGAGTGTTAGAGAGTGATACAGAGTGATAGAGAGTATCTGAGAGTGTCTGTGAGTGTCAGAGAGTGTCAGAGTGCGTCAGAGAGTGTCAGAGAGTGATAGACATTGATAGAGAGTGTCAGAGAGTGTCATTGAGTGATGGAGAGTGTCAGAGAGATTCAGAGAGATTCAGAGAGTGTCAGAGAGTGTCAGAGAGTGTCAGAGAGTGATAAAGAGTGATGAAGTGTGATAGAGAGTGTCTGAGTGTGTCAGAAAGTGTCAGAGATGATAGAGAGTGATAGAGATGTCAGAGAGTGTCATTGAGGGATGGAGAGTGTCAGAGTGTTTCAGAGAGTGATAGAGAGTGTCAGACAGTGATAGAGAGTGATAGAGATTGTCAGAGAGTGATAGAGAGAGATAGAGAGAGTCTGAGAGTGTTAGAGTGTGTCAGAGAGTGATAGAGTGTGATAGAGAGTGTCAGAGAGCGTCAGAGAGTGATATAGAGTGATAGAGAGTGTCAGAGAGTGTCAGAGAGTGATAGAGAGTGTTAGAGAGTGTCAGAGAGTGATAGAGAGCGTCAGAGAGTGTCTGAGAGTGACAGAGAGTGTCTGAGAGTGTCATTGAGTGTCAGAGAGTGAGAAAGAGTGATAGAGAGTGTCAGAGAGTGTCAGAGAGTGATAGAGAGTGATAGAGAGTGTCAGAGAGTGTCATTGAGTGATGGAGAGTGTCAGAGAGTGTCAGAGAGTGATAGAGAGTGTCTGAGATTGATAGAGAGTGTCAGAGAGTGTCAGAGAGTGATAGAGAGTGTCAGAGAGTGATAGAGAGAGATAGAGAGAGTCTCTGAGAGTGTCAGAGAGTGTCAGAGAGTGATAGAGAGCGATAGGGAGTGTCAGAGATTGTCATTTAGTGTCATTTAGTGTCAGAGAGTTTCAGAGAGTGAGAGAGAGTGTCAGAGTGTGTCACAGAGTGTATGAGTGTGTCAGAGAGTGATAGAGTGTGATAGGTGTGTCAGAGAGTGTCAGAGAGTGTCAGATTGTGTCAGAGTGTGTCAGAGGGTGTCAGAGAGTGTAAGAGCGTTATGGAGAGTGATAGAGAGTGTCAGAGAGAGTCAGACAGTGTCATAGAGTGTCAGAGAGTGATAGAGAGTGATAGCAAGCGTCAGAGAGTGCCATAGAGTGACAGAGAGTGTCAGAGTGTGTCACAGAGTGTCTGAGTGTGTCAGAGAGTGTCAGAGAGTGATAGAGTGTGATGGAGAATGTTACAGAGTGTCATTGAGTGATAGAGAGTGTCAGAGAGTGTCAGAGAGTAATAGAGAGTGATAGAGAGAGTCTGAGAGTGACAGAGAGCGTCTGAGAGTGTCAGTGAGTGTCAGAGAGTGATAGAGAGTGTCAGAGAGTGTCAGAGAGTGATAGAGAGTGTCAGAGAGTGATAGAGAGTGTCTGAAAATGTCAGAGAGTGATAGAGAGTGTCAGAGAGTGATAGAGAGTGTCTGAGAGTTTCAGAGAGTCAGAGAGAGATTCTGAAAGTGTCAGAGAGTTTCAGGGAGCGGAAGAGAGTGTCAGAGAGTGATAGAGTGTGTCAGAGAGTGATCGAGAGTGTCTGAGAGTGTCTGAGAGTGACAGAGAGTGTCTGAGAGTGACAGCGAGTGTCTGAGAGTGTCAGTGAGTGTCAGAGAGTGATAGAGAGTGATAGAGAGTGATAAAGAGTGATAGAGAGTTGCAGAGGGTGTCATTGAGTGATAGAGAGTGTCAGACAGTGTCAGAGTGTGATAGAGTGTGTCAGAGAGTGATAGAGAGAGTCAGAGAGTGATAGAGAGAATCTGAGCGTGTCTGAGAGTGACAGAAAGTGACAGAGAGTGTCTGAGAGTGTCAGTGAGTGTCCAAGAGTGATAGAGAGTGTCTGAGAGTGTCTGAGAGTGACAGAGAGTGATGGACAGTGTCTGAGACTGTCAGAGAGTGTCAGAGTGTGATAGAGAGTGTCAGAGAGTGTCAGAGAGTGTAAGAGCGTGATAGAGAGTGATAGAGAGTGTCAGAGAGAGTCAGACAGTGTCATAGAGTGTCAGAGAGTGTTAGAGAGTGAGACAGAGTGATAGAGAGTATCTGAGAGTGTCTGTGAGTGTCACAGAGTGAGAGAGAGATTTTGAGAGTGTCAGAAAGTGTCAGAGAGTGATAGAGAGTGTCAGAGAGTGATAGAGAGTGTCAGAGAGTGATAGAGAGTGTCTGAGAATGTCAGAGAGTGTTGGAGAGTGTCAGAGAGTGATAGAGAGTGTCTGAGAGTTTCAGAGAGTCAGAGAGAGATTCTGAAAGTGTCAGAGAGTTTCAGAGAGCGGAAGAGAGTGTCAGAGAGTGATAGAGTGTGTCAGAGAGTGATCGAGAGTGTCTGAGAGTGTCTGAGAGTGACAGAGAGTGTCTGAGAGTGACAGCGAGTGTCTGAGAGTGTCAGTGAGTGTCAGAGAGTGATAGAGAGTGATAGAGAGTGATAGAGAGTGATAAAGCGTGATAGAGAGTTGCAGAGGGTGTCATTGAGTGATAGAGAGTGTCAGACAGTGTCAGAGTGTGATAGAGTGTGTCAGAGAGTGATAGAGAGAGTCAGAGAGTGATAGAGAGAATCTGAGCGTGTCTGAGAGTGACAGAAAGTGACAGAGAGTGTCTGAGAGTGTCAGTGAGTGTCCAAGAGTGATAGAGAGTGTCTGAGAGTGTCTGAGAGTGTCTGAGAGTGACAGAGAGTGATGGACAGTGTCTGAGACTGTCAGAGAGTGTCAGAGTGTGATAGAGAGTGATAGAGAGTGTCAGAGAGTGTAAGTGCGTGATAGAGAGTGATAGAGAGTGTCAGAGAGAGTCAGACAGTGTCATAGAGTGTCAGAGAGTGATGGAGAGTGATACCGAGTGTCAGAGAGTGCCATAGAGTGAGAGAGAGTGTCATAGTGTGTCACAGAGTGTATGAGTGTGTCAGAGAGTGATAGAGTGTGATAGAGAGTGTCAGAGAGTGTCAGAGAGTGTCAAATTGTGTCAGAGTGTGTCAGAGGGTGTCAGAGAGTGTAAGAGCGTGATGGAGAGTGATAGAGAGTGTCAGAGAGAGTCAGACAGTGTCATAGAGTGTCAAAGAGTGATAGAGAGTGATAGAGAGTGTCAGAGAGTGTCAGAGAGTGATAGAGAGTGTCAGAGAGTGATAGAGAGTGATAGAGAGTGATCGAGAGTGTCTGAGAGTGTCAGAAAGTGTCAGAGAGTGATAGAGAGTGTCAGAGAGTGTCAGAGAGTGATAGAGAGTGTCAGAGAGTGATAGAGAGTGTCTGAGAATGTCAGAGAGTGTTAGAGAGTGTCAGAGAGTGATAGAGAGTGTCTGAGAGTTTCAGAGAGTGAGAGAGAGATTCTGAAAGTGTCAGAGAGTTTCAGAGAGCGAAAGAGAGTGTCAGAGAGTGATAGAGTGTGTCAGAGAGTGATAGAGAGTGTCTGAGAGTGTCTGAGAGTGACAGAGAGTGTCTGAGAGTGATAGAGAGAGTCAGAGAGTGATAGAGAGAATCTGAGCGTGTCTGAGAGTGAGAGAGAGATTCTGAAAGTGTCAGAGAGTTTCAGAGAGCGAAAGAGAGTGTCAGAGAGTGATAGAGTGTGTCAGAGAGTGATAGAGAGTGTCTGAGAGTGTCAGTGAGGGATGGAGAGTGTCAGAGTGTTTCAGAGAGTGATAGAGAGTGTCAGACAGTGATAGAGAGTGATAGAGATTGTCAGAGAGTGATAGAGAGAGATAGAGAGAGTCTGAGAGTGTTAGAGTGTGTCAGAGAGTGATAGAGTGTGATAGAGAGTGTCAGAGAGCGTCAGAGAGTGATATAGAGTGATAGAGAGTGTCAGAGAGTGTCAGAGAGTGATAGAGAGTGTTAGAGAGTGTCAGAGAGTGATAGAGAGCGTCAGAGAGTGTCTGAGAGTGACAGAGAGTGTCTGAGAGTGTCATTGAGTGTCAGAGAGTGAGAAAGAGTGATAGAGAGTGTCAGAGAGTGTCAGAGAGTGATAGAGAGTGATAGAGAGTGTCAGAGAGTGTCATTGAGTGATGGAGAGTGTCAGAGAGTGTCAGAGAGTGATAGAGAGTGTCTGAGATTGATAGAGAGTGTCAGAGAGTGTCAGAGAGTGATAGAGAGTGTCAGAGAGTGATAGAGAGAGATAGAGAGAGTCTCTGAGAGTGTCAGAGAGTGTCAGAGAGTGATAGAGAGCGATAGGGAGTGTCAGAGATTGTCATTTAGTGTCATTTAGTGTCAGAGAGTTTCAGAGAGTGAGAGAGAGTGTCAGAGTGTGTCACAGAGTGTATGAGTGTGTCAGAGAGTGATAGAGTGTGATAGGTGTGTCAGAGAGTGTCAGAGAGTGTCAGATTGTGTCAGAGTGTGTCAGAGGGTGTCAGAGAGTGTAAGAGCGTTATGGAGAGTGATAGAGAGTGTCAGAGAGAGTCAGACAGTGTCATAGAGTGTCAGAGAGTGATAGAGAGTGATAGCAAGCGTCAGAGAGTGCCATAGAGTGACAGAGAGTGTCAGAGTGTGTCACAGAGTGTCTGAGTGTGTCAGAGAGTGTCAGAGAGTGATAGAGTGTGATGGAGAATGTTACAGAGTGTCATTGAGTGATAGAGAGTGTCAGAGAGTGTCAGAGAGTAATAGAGAGTGATAGAGAGAGTCTGAGAGTGACAGAGAGCGTCTGAGAGTGTCAGTGAGTGTCAGAGAGTGATAGAGAGTGTCAGAGAGTGTCAGAGAGTGATAGAGAGTGTCAGAGAGTGATAGAGAGTGTCTGAAAATGTCAGAGAGTGATAGAGAGTGTCAGAGAGTGATAGAGAGTGTCTGAGAGTTTCAGAGAGTCAGAGAGAGATTCTGAAAGTGTCAGAGAGTTTCAGGGAGCGGAAGAGAGTGTCAGAGAGTGATAGAGTGTGTCAGAGAGTGATCGAGAGTGTCTGAGAGTGTCTGAGAGTGACAGAGAGTGTCTGAGAGTGACAGCGAGTGTCTGAGAGTGTCAGTGAGTGTCAGAGAGTGATAGAGAGTGATAGAGAGTGATAAAGAGTGATAGAGAGTTGCAGAGGGTGTCATTGAGTGATAGAGAGTGTCAGACAGTGTCAGAGTGTGATAGAGTGTGTCAGAGAGTGATAGAGAGAGTCAGAGAGTGATAGAGAGAATCTGAGCGTGTCTGAGAGTGACAGAAAGTGACAGAGAGTGTCTGAGAGTGTCAGTGAGTGTCCAAGAGTGATAGAGAGTGTCTGAGAGTGTCTGAGAGTGACAGAGAGTGATGGACAGTGTCTGAGACTGTCAGAGAGTGTCAGAGTGTGATAGAGAGTGTCAGAGAGTGTCAGAGAGTGTAAGAGCGTGATAGAGAGTGATAGAGAGTGTCAGAGAGAGTCAGACAGTGTCATAGAGTGTCAGAGAGTGTTAGAGAGTGAGACAGAGTGATAGAGAGTATCTGAGAGTGTCTGTGAGTGTCACAGAGTGAGAGAGAGATTTTGAGAGTGTCAGAAAGTGTCAGAGAGTGATAGAGAGTGTCAGAGAGTGATAGAGAGTGTCAGAGAGTGATAGAGAGTGTCTGAGAATGTCAGAGAGTGTTGGAGAGTGTCAGAGAGTGATAGAGAGTGTCTGAGAGTTTCAGAGAGTCAGAGAGAGATTCTGAAAGTGTCAGAGAGTTTCAGAGAGCGGAAGAGAGTGTCAGAGAGTGATAGAGTGTGTCAGAGAGTGATCGAGAGTGTCTGAGAGTGTCTGAGAGTGACAGAGAGTGTCTGAGAGTGACAGCGAGTGTCTGAGAGTGTCAGTGAGTGTCAGAGAGTGATAGAGAGTGATAGAGAGTGATAGAGAGTGATAAAGCGTGATAGAGAGTTGCAGAGGGTGTCATTGAGTGATAGAGAGTGTCAGACAGTGTCAGAGTGTGATAGAGTGTGTCAGAGAGTGATAGAGAGAGTCAGAGAGTGATAGAGAGAATCTGAGCGTGTCTGAGAGTGACAGAAAGTGACAGAGAGTGTCTGAGAGTGTCAGTGAGTGTCCAAGAGTGATAGAGAGTGTCTGAGAGTGTCTGAGAGTGTCTGAGAGTGACAGAGAGTGATGGACAGTGTCTGAGACTGTCAGAGAGTGTCAGAGTGTGATAGAGAGTGATAGAGAGTGTCAGAGAGTGTAAGTGCGTGATAGAGAGTGATAGAGAGTGTCAGAGAGAGTCAGACAGTGTCATAGAGTGTCAGAGAGTGATGGAGAGTGATACCGAGTGTCAGAGAGTGCCATAGAGTGAGAGAGAGTGTCATAGTGTGTCACAGAGTGTATGAGTGTGTCAGAGAGTGATAGAGTGTGATAGAGAGTGTCAGAGAGTGTCAGAGAGTGTCAGATTGTGTCAGAGTGTGTCAGAGGGTGTCAGAGAGTGTAAGAGCGTGATGGAGAGTGATAGAGAGTGTCAGAGAGAGTCAGACAGTGTCATAGAGTGTCAAAGAGTGATAGAGAGTGATAGAGAGTGTCAGAGAGTGTCAGAGAGTGATAGAGATTGTCAGAGAGTGATAGAGAGTGATAGAGAGTGATCGAGAGTGTCTGAGAGTGTCAGAAAGTGTCAGAGAGTGATAGAGAGTGTCAGAGAGTGTCAGAGAGTGATAGAGAGTGTCAGAGAGTGATAGAGAGTGTCTGAGAATGTCAGAGAGTGTTAGAGAGTGTCAGAGAGTGATAGAGAGTGTCTGAGAGTTTCAGAGAGTGAGAGAGAGATTCTGAAAGTGTCAGAGAGTTTCAGAGAGCGAAAGAGAGTGTCAGAGAGTGATAGAGTGTGTCAGAGAGTGATAGAGAGTGTCTGAGAGTGTCTGAGAGTGACAGAGAGTGTCTGAGAGTGATAGAGAGAGTCAGAGAGTGATAGAGAGAATCTGAGCGTGTCTGAGAGTGAGAGAGAGATTCTGAAAGTGTCAGAGAGTTTCAGAGAGCGAAAGAGAGTGTCAGAGAGTGATAGAGTGTGTCAGAGAGTGATAGAGAGTGTCTGAGAGTGTCAGTGAGTGTCAGAGAGTGTCTGAGAGTGATAGAGAGTGATAGAGAGTGATAAAGAGTGATAGAGAGTTTCAGAGTGTGTCATTGAGTGACAGAGAGTGTCAGACAGTGTCAGAGTGTGATAGAGTGTGTCAGAGAGTGATAGAGAGAGTCAGAGAGTGATAGAGAGAATCTGAGCGTGTCTGAGAGTGACAGAAAGTGACAGAGAGTGTCTGAGAGTGTCAGTGAGTGTCCGAGAGTGATAGAGAGTGTCTGAGAGTGTCTGAGAGTGACAGAGAGTGATAGACAGTGTCTGAGACACTCAGAGAGTGTCAGAGTGTGATAGAGAGTGATAGAGAGTGTCAGAGAGTGTAAGTGCGTGATAGAGAGTGATAGAGAGTGTCAGAGAGAGTCAGACAGTGTCATAGAGTGTCAGAGAGTGATGGAGAGTGATACCAAGCGTCAGAGAGTGCCATAGTGTGAGAGAGAGTGTCAGAGTGTGTCACAGAGTGTATGAGTGTGTCAGAGAGTGATAGAGTGTGATAGAGAGTGTCAGAGAGTGTCAGAGAGTGTCAGATTGTGTCAGAGTGTGTCAGAGGGTGTCAGAGAGTGTAAGAGCGTGATGGAGAGTGATAGAGAGTGATAGAGAGTGATAGAGAGTGATAGAGAGTGATAGAGAGTGTCAGAGAGTGTCAGAGAGTGATAGAGAGTGTCAGAGAGTGATAGAGAGTGATAGAGAGTGATAGAGAGTGATCGAGAGTGTCTGAGAGTGTCAGAAAGTGTCAGAGAGTGATAGAGAGTGTCAGAGAGTGTCAGAGAGTGATAGAGAGTGTCAGAGAGTGATAGAGAGTGTCTGAGAATGTCAGAGAGTGTTAGAGAGTGTCAGAGAGTGATAGAGAGTGTCTGAGAGTTTCAGAGAGTGAGAGAGAGATTCTGAAAGTGTCAGAGAGTTTCAGAGAGCGAAAGAGAGTGTCAGAGAGTGATAGAGTGTGTCAGAGAGTGATAGAGAGTGTCTGAGAGTGTCTGAGAGTGACAGAGAGTGTCTGAGAGTGATAGAGAGAGTCAGAGAGTGATAGAGAGAATCTGAGCGTGTCTGAGAGTGAGAGAGAGATTCTGAAAGTGTCAGAGAGTTTCAGAGAGCGAAAGAGTGTCAGAGAGTGATAGAGTGTGTCAGAGATTGATAGAGAGTGTCTGAGAGTGTCAGTGAGTGTCAGAGAGTGTCTGAGAGTGATAGAGAGTGATAGAGAGTGATAAAGAGTGATAGAGAGTTTCAGAGTGTGTCATTGAGTGATAGAGAGTGTCAGACAGTGTCAGAGTGTGATAGAGTGTGTCAGAGAGTGATAGAGAGAGTCAGAGAGTGATAGAGAGAATCTGAGCGTGTCTGAGAGTGACAGAAAGTGACAGAGAGTGTCTGAGAGTGTCAGTGAGTGTCCGAGAGTGATAGAGAGTGTCTGAGAGTGTCTGAGAGTGACAGAGAGTGATGGACAGTGTCTGAGACAGTCAGAGAGTGTCAGAGTGTGATAGAGAGTGATAGAGAGTGTCAGAGAGTGTAAGAGCGTGATAGAGCGTGATAGAGAGTGTCAGAGAGAGTCAGACAGTGTCATAGAGTGTCAGAGAGTGTTAGAGAGTGATACAGAGTGATAGAGAGTATCTGAGAGTGTCTGTGAGTGTCAGAGAGTGTCAGAGAGCGTCAGAGAGTGTCAGAGAGTGATAGACATTGATAGAGAGTGTCAGAGAGTGTCATTGAGTGATGGAGAGTGTCAGAGAGATTCAGAGAGATTCAGAGAGTGTCAGAGAGTGTCAGAGAGTGTCAGAGAGTGATAAAGAGTGATGAAGTGTGATAGAGAGTGTCTGAGTGTGTCAGAAAGTGTCAGAGATGATAGAGAGTGATAGAGATGTCAGAGAGTGTCATTGAGGGATGGAGAGTGTCAGAGTGTTTCAGAGAGTGATAGAGAGTGTCAGACAGTGATAGAGAGTGATAGAGATTGTCAGAGAGTGATAGAGAGAGATAGAGAGAGTCTGAGAGTGTTAGAGTGTGTCAGAGAGTGATAGAGTGTGATAGAGAGTGTCAGAGAGCGTCAGAGAGTGATATAGAGTGATAGAGAGTGTCAGAGAGTGTCAGAGAGTGATAGAGAGTGTTAGAGAGTGTCAGAGAGTGATAGAGAGCGTCAGAGAGTGTCTGAGAGTGACAGAGAGTGTCTGAGAGTGTCATTGAGTGTCAGAGAGTGAGAAAGAGTGATAGAGAGTGTCAGAGAGTGTCAGAGAGTGATAGAGAGTGATAGAGAGTGTCAGAGAGTGTCATTGAGTGATGGAGAGTGTCAGAGAGTGTCAGAGAGTGATAGAGAGTGTCTGAGATTGATAGAGAGTGTCAGAGAGTGTCAGAGAGTGATAGAGAGTGTCAGAGAGTGATAGAGAGAGATAGAGAGAGTCTCTGAGAGTGTCAGAGAGTGTCAGAGAGTGATAGAGAGCGATAGGGAGTGTCAGAGATTGTCATTTAGTGTCATTTAGTGTCAGAGAGTTTCAGAGAGTGAGAGAGAGTGTCAGAGTGTGTCACAGAGTGTATGAGTGTGTCAGAGAGTGATAGAGTGTGATAGGTGTGTCAGAGAGTGTCAGAGAGTGTCAGAGTGTGTCAGAGGGTGTCAGAGAGTGTAAGAGCGTTATGGAGAGTGATAGAGAGTGTCAGAGAGAGTCAGACAGTGTCATAGAGTGTCAGAGAGTGATAGAGAGTGATAGCAAGCGTCAGAGAGTGCCATAGAGTGACAGAGAGTGTCAGAGTGTGTCACAGAGTGTCTGAGTGTGTCAGAGAGTGTCAGAGAGTGATAGAGTGTGATGGAGAATGTTACAGAGTGTCATTGAGTGATAGAGAGTGTCAGAGAGTGTCAGAGAGTGATAGAGAGTGATAGAGAGAGTCTGAGAGTGACAGAGAGCGTCTGAGAGTGTCAGTGAGTGTCAGAGAGTGATAGAGAGTGTCAGAGAGTGTCAGAGAGTGATAGAGAGTGTCAGAGAGTGATAGAGAGTGTCTGAAAATGTCAGAGAGTGATAGAGAGTGTCAGAGAGTGATAGAGAGTGTCTGAGAGTTTCAGAGAGTCAGAGAGAGATTCTGAAAGTGTCAGAGAGTTTCAGGGAGCGGAAGAGAGTGTCAGAGAGTGATAGAGTGTGTCAGAGAGTGATCGAGAGTGTCTGAGAGTGTCTGAGAGTGACAGAGAGTGTCTGAGAGTGACAGCGAGTGTCTGAGAGTGTCAGTGAGTGTCAGAGAGTGATAGAGAGTGATAGAGAGTGATAAAGAGTGATAGAGAGTTGCAGAGGGTGTCATTGAGTGATAGAGAGTGTCAGACAGTGTCAGAGTGTGATAGAGTGTGTCAGAGAGTGATAGAGAGAGTCAGAGAGTGATAGAGAGAATCTGAGCGTGTCTGAGAGTGACAGAAAGTGACAGAGAGTGTCTGAGAGTGTCAGTGAGTGTCCAAGAGTGATAGAGAGTGTCTGAGAGTGTCTGAGAGTGACAGAGAGTGATGGACAGTGTCTGAGACTGTCAGAGAGTGTCAGAGTGTGATAGAGAGTGATAGAGAGTGTCAGAGAGTGTCAGAGAGTGTAAGAGCGTGATAGAGAGTGATAGAGAGTGTCAGAGAGAGTCAGACAGTGTCATAGAGTGTCAGAGAGTGTTAGAGAGTGAGACAGAGTGATAGAGAGTATCTGAGAGTGTCTGTGAGTGTCACAGAGTGAGAGAGAGATTCTGAGAGTGTCAGAAAGTGTCAGAGAGTGATAGAGAGTGTCAGAGAGTGATAGAGAGTGTCAGAGAGTGATAGAGAGTTTCTGAGAATGTCAGAGAGTGTTAGAGAGTGTCAGAGAGTGATAGAGAGTGTCTGAGAGTTTCAGAGAGTCAGAGAGAGATTCTGAAAGTGTCAGAGAGTTTCAGAGAGCGGAAGAGAGTGTCAGAGAGTGATAGAGTGTGTCAGAGAGTGATCGAGAGTGTCTGAGAGTGTCTGAGAGTGACAGAGAGTGTCTGAGAGTGACAGCGAGTGTCTGAGAGTGTCAGTGAGTGTCAGAGAGTGATAGAGAGTGATAGAGAGTGATAGAGAGTGATAAAGAGTGATAGAGAGTTGCAGAGGGTGTCATTGAGTGATAGAGAGTGTCAGACAGTGTCAGAGTGTGATAGAGTGTGTCAGAGAGTGATAGAGAGAGTCAGAGAGTGATAGAGAGAATCTGAGCGTGTCTGAGAGTGACAGAAAGTGACAGAGAGTGTCTGAGAGTGTCAGTGAGTGTCCAAGAGTGACAGAGAGTGTCTGAGAGTGTCTGAGAGTGTCTGAGAGTGACAGAGAGTGATGGACAGTGTCTGAGACTGTCAGAGAGTGTCAGAATGTGATAGAGTGTGATAGAGAGTGTCAGAGAGTGTCAGAGAGTGTAAGAGCGTGATAGAGAGTGATAGAGAGTGTCAGAGAGAGTCAGACAGTGTCATAGAGTGTCAGAGAGTGTTAGAGAGTGAGACAGAGTGACAGAGAGTATCTGAGAGTGTCTGTGAGTGTCAGAGAGTGTCAGAGAGCGTCAGAGAGTGGCAGAGAGTGGCAGAGAGCGTCAGAGAGTGTCAGAGAGCGTCAGAGAGTGTCAGAGAGTGTCAGAGAGTTATAGACATTGATAGAGAGTGTCAGAGAGTGTCATTGAGTGATGGAGAGTGTCAGAGAGATTCAGAGAGATTCAGAGAGTGTCAGAGAGTGATAAGGAGTGATGAAGAGTGATAGAGAGTGCCTGAGTGTGTCAGAGAGTGTCAGAGAGTGATAGAGAGTGATAGAGATGTCAGAGAGTGTCATTGAGGGATGGAGAGTGTCAGAGAGTTTCAGAGAGTGATAGAGAGTGTCAGACAGTGATAGAGAGTGTCAGACAGTGATAGAGAGTGATAGAGATTGTCAGAGAGTGATAGAGAGAGATAGAGAGAGTCTGAGAGTGTTAGAGAGTGTCAGAGAGTGATAGAGTGTGATAGAGAGTGTCAGAGAGTGTCAGAGAGTGATATAGAGTGATAGAGAGTGTCAGAGAGTGTCAGAGAGTGATAGAGAGTGTTAGAGAGTGTCAGAGAGTGATAGAGAGTGTCAGAAAGTGATAGAGAGAGATAGAGAGAGTCTGAGAGTGTTAGAGAGTGTCAGAGAGTGATAGAGTGTGATAGAGAGTGTCAGAGAGTGTCAGAGAGTGATATAGAGTGATAGAGAGTGTCAGAGAGTGTCAGAGAGTGATAGAGAGTGTTAGAGAGTGTCAGAGAGTGATAGAGAGTGTCAGAAAGTGTCAGAGAGTGATAGAGAGTGATAGAGAGTATCAGAGAGTGTCAGAGAGTGATAGAGTGATAGAGATTGTCAGAGAGTGATAGAGAGTGTCAGAGAGTGATAGACAGTGATAGAGAGCGTCAGAGAGTGTCTGAGAGTGACAGAGAGTGTCTGAGAGTGTCATTGAGTGTCAGAGAGTGAGAAAGAGTGATAGAGAGTGTCAGAGAGTGTCAGAGAGTGATAGAGAGTGATAGAGAGTGTCAGAGAGTGTCATTGAGTGATGGAGAGTGTCAGAGAGTGTCAGAGAGTGATAGAGAGTGTCTGAGAGTGATAGAGAGTGTCAGACAGTGATAGAGAGTGATAGAGAGTGTCAGAGAGTGATAGAGAGAGATAGAGAGAGTCTCTGAGAGTGTCAGAGAGTGTCAGAGAGTGATAGAGAGCGATAGGGAGTGTCAGAGATTGTCATTTAGTGTCATTTAGTGTCAGAGAGTTTCAGAGAGTGAAAGAGAGTGTCAGAGAGTGTCAGAGAGTGATAGAGAGTGTCAGAAAGTGTCAGAGAGTGATAGAGAGTATCAGAGAGTGCCAGAGAGTGATAGACAGTGATAGAGAGTGTCAGAGAGTGTCAGAGAGTGTAAGAGCGTGATAGAGAGTGATAGAGAGTGTCAGAGAGAGTCAGAAAGTGTCATAGAGTGTCAGAGAGTGTTAGAGAGTGAGACAGAGTGATAGAGAGTATCTGAGAGTGTCTGTGAGTGTCACAGAGTGAGAGAGAGATTTTGAGAGTGTCAGAAAGTGTCAGAGAGTGATAGAGAGTGTCAGAGAGTGATAGAGAGTGTCAGAGAGTGATAGAGAGTGTCTGAGAATGTCAGAGAGTGTTAGAGAGTGTCAGAGAGTGATAGAGAGTGTCTGAGAGTTTCAGAGCGTCAGAGAGAGATTCTGAAAGTGTCAGAGAGTTTCAGAGAGCGGAAGAGAGTGTCAGAGAGTGATAGAGTGTGTCAGAGAGTGATCGAGAGTGTCTGAGAGTGTCTGAGAGTGACAGAGAGTGTCTGAGAGTGACAGCGAGTGTCTGAGAGTGTCAGTGAGTGTCAGAGAGTGATAGAGAGTGATAGAGAGTGATAGAGAGTGATAAAGAGTGATAGAGAGTTGCAGAGGGTGTCATTGAGTGATAGAGAGTGTCAGACAGTGTCAGAGTGTGATAGAGTGTGTCAGAGAGTGATAGAGAGAGTCAGAGAGTGATAGAGAGAATCTGAGCGTGTCTGAGAGTGACAGAAAGTGACAGAGAGTGTCTGAGAGTGTCAGTGAGTGTCCAAGAGTGATAGAGAGTGTCTGAGAGTGTCTGAGAGTGTCTGAGAGTGACAGAGAGTGATGGACAGTGTCTGAGACTGTCAGAGAGTGTCAGAGTGTGATAGAGTGTGATAGAGAGTGTCAGAGAGAGTCAGACAGTGTCATAGAGTGTCAGAGAGTGTTAGAGAGTGAGACAGAGTGACAGAGAGTATCTGAGAGTGTCTGTGAGTGTCAGAGAGTGTCAGAGAGCGTCAGAGAGTGGCAGAGAGTGGCAGAGAGCGTCAGAGAGTGTCAGAGAGCGTCAGAGAGTGTCAGAGAGTGTAAGAGAGTTATAGACATTGATAGAGAGTGTCAGAGAGTGTCATTGAGTGATGGAGAGTGTCAGAGAGATTCAGAGAGATTCAGAGAGTGTCAGAGAGTGTCAGAGAGTGATAAGGAGTGATGAAGAGTGATAGAGAGTGCCTGAGTGTGTCAGAGAGTGTCAGAGAGTGATAGAGAGTGATAGAGATGTCAGAGAGTGTCATTGAGGGATGGAGAGTGTCAGAGAGTTTCAGAGAGTGATAGAGAGTGTCAGAGAGTGATAGAGAGTGTCAGACAGTGATAGAGAGTGATAGAGATTGTCAGAGAGTGATAGAGAGAGATAGAGAGAGTCTGAGAGTGTTAGAGAGTGTCAGAGAGTGATAGAGTGTGATAGAGAGTGTCAGAGAGTGTCAGAGAGTGATATAGAGTGATAGAGAGTGTCAGAGAGTGTCAGAGAGTGATAGAGAGTGTTAGAGAGTGTCAGAGAGTGATAGAGAGTGTCAGAAAGTGATAGAGAGAGATAGAGAGAGTCTGAGAGTGTTAGAGAGTGTCAGAGAGTGATAGAGTGCGATAGAGAGTGTCAGAGAGTGTCAGAGAGTGATATAGAGTGATAGAGAGTGTCAGAGAGTGTCAGAGAGTGATAGAGAGTGTTAGAGAGTGTCAGAGAGTGATAGAGAGTGTCAGAAAGTGTCAGAGAGTGATAGAGAGTGATAGAGAGTATCAGAGAGTGTCAGAGAGTGATAGAGTGATAGAGAGTGTCAGAGAGTGATAGAGAGTGTCAGAGAGTGATAGACAGTGATAGAGAGCGTCAGAGAGTGTCTGAGAGTGATATAGAGTGATAGAGAGTGTCAGAGAGTGTCAGAGAGTGATAGAGAGTGTTAGAGAGTGTCAGAGAGTGATAGAGAGCGTCAGAGAGTGTCTGAGAGTGACAGAGAGTGTCTGAGAGTGTCATTGAGTGTCAGAGAGTGAGAAAGAGTGATAGAGAGTGTCAGAGAGTGTCAGAGAGTGATAGAGAGTGATAGAGAGTGTCAGAGAGTGTCAGAGAGTGATAGAGAGTGTTAGAGAGTGTCAGAGAGTGATAGAGAGTGTCAGAAAGTGATAGAGAGAGATAGAGAGAGTCTGAGAGTGTTAGAGAGTGTCAGAGAGTGATAGAGTGTGATAGAGAGTGTCAGAGAGTGTCAGAGAGTGATATAGAGTGATAGAGAGTGTCAGAGAGTGTCAGAGAGTGATAGAGAGTGTTAGAGAGTGTCAGAGAGTGATAGAGAGTGTCAGAAAGTGTCAGAGAGTGATAGAGAGTGATAGAGAGTATCAGAGAGTGTCAGAGAGTGATAGAGTGATAGAGATTGTCAGAGAGTGATAGAGAGTGTCAGAGAGTGATAGACAGTGATAGAGAGCGTCAGAGAGTGTCTGAGAGTGACAGAGAGTGTCTGAGAGTGTCATTGAGTGTCAGAGAGTGAGAAAGAGTGATAGAGAGTGTCAGAGAGTGTCAGAGAGTGATAGAGAGTGATAGAGAGTGTCAGAGAGTGTCATTGAGTGATGGAGAGTGTCAGAGAGTGTCAGAGAGTGATAGAGAGTGTCTGAGAGTGATAGAGAGTGTCAGACAGTGATAGAGAGTGATAGAGAGTGTCAGAGAGTGATAGAGAGAGATAGAGAGAGTCTCTGAGAGTGTCAGAGAGTGTCAGAGAGTGATAGAGAGCGATAGGGAGTGTCAGAGATTGTCATTTAGTGTCATTTAGTGTCAGAGAGTTTCAGAGAGTGAAAGAGAGTGTCAGAGAGTGTCAGAGAGTGATAGAGAGTGTCAGAAAGTGTCAGAGAGTGATAGAGAGTATCAGAGAGTGCCAGAGAGTGATAGACAGTGATAGAGAGTGTCAGAGAGTGTCAGAGAGTGTAAGAGCGTGATAGAGAGTGATAGAGAGTGTCAGAGAGAGTCAGAAAGTGTCATAGAGTGTCAGAGAGTGTTAGAGAGTGAGACAGAGTGATAGAGAGTATCTGAGAGTGTCTGTGAGTGTCACAGAGTGAGAGAGAGATTTTGAGAGTGTCAGAAAGTGTCAGAGAGTGATAGAGAGTGTCAGAGAGTGATAGAGAGTGTCAGAGAGTGATAGAGAGTGTCTGAGAATGTCAGAGAGTGTTAGAGAGTGTCAGAGAGTGATAGAGAGTGTCTGAGAGTTTCAGAGCGTCAGAGAGAGATTCTGAAAGTGTCAGAGAGTTTCAGAGAGCGGAAGAGAGTGTCAGAGAGTGATAGAGTGTGTCAGAGAGTGATCGAGAGTGTCTGAGAGTGTCTGAGAGTGACAGAGAGTGTCTGAGAGTGACAGCGAGTGTCTGAGAGTGTCAGTGAGTGTCAGAGAGTGATAGAGAGTGATAGAGAGTGATAGAGAGTGATAAAGAGTGATAGAGAGTTGCAGAGGGTGTCATTGAGTGATAGAGAGTGTCAGACAGTGTCAGAGTGTGATAGAGTGTGTCAGAGAGTGATAGAGAGAGTCAGAGAGTGATAGAGAGAATCTGAGCGTGTCTGAGAGTGACAGAAAGTGACAGAGAGTGTCTGAGAGTGTCAGTGAGTGTCCAAGAGTGATAGAGAGTGCCTGAGAGTGTCTGAGAGTGTCTGAGAGTGACAGAGAGTGATGGACAGTGTCTGAGACTGTCAGAGAGTGTCAGAGTGTGATAGAGTGTGATAGAGAGTGTCAGAGAGAGTCAGACAGTGTCATAGAGTGTCAGAGAGTGTTAGAGAGTGAGACAGAGTGACAGAGAGTATCTGAGAGTGTCTGTGAGTGTCAGAGAGTGTCAGAGAGCGTCAGAGAGTGGCAGAGAGTGGCAGAGAGCGTCAGAGAGTGTCAGAGAGCGTCAGAGAGTGTCAGAGAGTGTCAGAGAGTTATAGACATTGATAGAGAGTGTCAGAGAGTGTCATTGAGTGATGGAGAGTGTCAGAGAGATTCAGAGAGATTCAGAGAGTGTCAGAGAGTGTCAGAGAGTGATAAGGAGTGATGAAGAGTGATAGAGAGTGCCTGAGTGTGTCAGAGAGTGTCAGAGAGTGATAGAGAGTGATAGAGATGTCAGAGAGTGTCATTGAGGGATGGAGAGTGTCAGAGAGTTTCAGAGAGTGATAGAGAGTGTCAGACAGTGATAGAGAGTGTCAGACAGTGATAGAGAGTGATAGAGATTGTCAGAGAGTGATAGAGAGAGATAGAGAGAGTCTGAGAGTGTTAGAGAGTGTCAGAGAGTGATAGAGTGTGATAGAGAGTGTCAGAGAGTGTCAGAGAGTGATATAGAGTGATAGAGAGTGTCAGAGAGTGTCAGAGAGTGATAGAGAGTGTTAGAGAGTGTCAGAGAGTGATAGAGAGTGTCAGAAAGTGATAGAGAGAGATAGAGAGAGTCTGAGAGTGTTAGAGAGTGTCAGAGAGTGATAGAGTGTGATAGAGAGTGTCAGAGAGTGTCAGAGAGTGATATAGAGTGATAGAGAGTGTCAGAGAGTGTCAGAGAGTGATAGAGAGTGTTAGAGAGTGTCAGAGAGTGATAGAGAGTGTCAGAAAGTGTCAGAGAGTGATAGAGAGTGATAGAGAGTATCAGAGAGTGTCAGAGAGTGATAGAGTGATAGAGAGTGTCAGAGAGTGATAGAGAGTGTCAGAGAGTGATAGACAGTGATAGAGAGCGTCAGAGAGTGTCTGAGAGTGACAGAGAGTGTCTGAGAGTGTCATTGAGTGTCAGAGAGTGAGAAAGAGGGATAGAGAGTGTCAGAGAGTGTCAGAGAGTGATAGAGAGTGATAGAGAGTGTCAGAGAGCGTCAGAGAGTGATATAGAGTGATAGAGAGTGTCAGAGAGTGTCAGAGAGTGATAGAGAGTGTTAGAGAGTGTCAGAGAGTGATAGAGAGCGTCAGAGAGTGTCTGAGAGTGACAGAGAGTGTCTGAGAGTGTCATTGAGTGTCAGAGAGTGAGAAAGAGTGATAGAGAGTGTCAGAGAGTGTCAGAGAGTGATAGAGAGTGATAGAGAGTGTCAGAGAGTGTCATTGAGTGATGGAGAGTGTCAGAGAGTGTCAGAGAGTGATAGAGAGTGTCTGAGATTGATAGAGAGTGTCAGAGAGTGTCAGAGAGTGATAGAGAGTGTCAGAGAGTGATAGAGAGAGATAGAGAGAGTCTCTGAGAGTGTCAGAGAGTGTCAGAGAGTGATAGAGAGCGATAGGGAGTGTCAGAGATTGTCATTTAGTGTCATTTAGTGTCAGAGAGTTTCAGAGAGTGAGAGAGAGTGTCAGAGTGTGTCACAGAGTGTATGAGTGTGTCAGAGAGTGATAGAGTGTGATAGGTGTGTCAGAGAGTGTCAGAGAGTGTCAGATTGTGTCAGAGTGTGTCAGAGGGTGTCAGAGAGTGTAAGAGCGTTATGGAGAGTGATAGAGAGTGTCAGAGAGAGTCAGACAGTGTCATAGAGTGTCAGAGAGTGATAGAGAGTGATAGCAAGCGTCAGAGAGTGCCATAGAGTGACAGAGAGTGTCAGAGTGTGTCACAGAGTGTCTGAGTGTGTCAGAGAGTGTCAGAGAGTGATAGAGTGTGATGGAGAATGTTACAGAGTGTCATTGAGTGATAGAGAGTGTCAGAGAGTGTCAGAGAGTGATAGAGAGTGATAGAGAGAGTCTGAGAGTGACAGAGAGCGTCTGAGAGTGTCAGTGAGTGTCAGAGAGTGATAGAGAGTGTCAGAGAGTGTCAGAGAGTGATAGAGAGTGTCAGAGAGTGATAGAGAGTGTCTGAAAATGTCAGAGAGTGATAGAGAGTGTCAGAGAGTGATAGAGAGTGTCTGAGAGTTTCAGAGAGTCAGAGAGAGATTCTGAAAGTGTCAGAGAGTTTCAGGGAGCGGAAGAGAGTGTCAGAGAGTGATAGAGTGTGTCAGAGAGTGATCGAGAGTGTCTGAGAGTGTCTGAGAGTGACAGAGAGTGTCTGAGAGTGACAGCGAGTGTCTGAGAGTGTCAGTGAGTGTCAGAGAGTGATAGAGAGTGATAGAGAGTGATAAAGAGTGATAGAGAGTTGCAGAGGGTGTCATTGAGTGATAGAGAGTGTCAGACAGTGTCAGAGTGTGATAGAGTGTGTCAGAGAGTGATAGAGAGAGTCAGAGAGTGATAGAGAGAATCTGAGCGTGTCTGAGAGTGACAGAAAGTGACAGAGAGTGTCTGAGAGTGTCAGTGAGTGTCCAAGAGTGATAGAGAGTGTCTGAGAGTGTCTGAGAGTGACAGAGAGTGATGGACAGTGTCTGAGACTGTCAGAGAGTGTCAGAGTGTGATAGAGAGTGATAGAGAGTGTCAGAGAGTGTCAGAGAGTGTAAGAGCGTGATAGAGAGTGATAGAGAGTGTCAGAGAGAGTCAGACAGTGTCATAGAGTGTCAGAGAGTGTTAGAGAGTGAGACAGAGTGATAGAGAGTATCTGAGAGTGTCTGTGAGTGTCACAGAGTGAGAGAGAGATTCTGAGAGTGTCAGAAAGTGTCAGAGAGTGATAGAGAGTGTCAGAGAGTGATAGAGAGTGTCAGAGAGTGATAGAGAGTGTCTGAGAATGTCAGAGAGTGTTAGAGAGTGTCAGAGAGTGATAGAGAGTGTCTGAGAGTTTCAGAGAGTCAGAGAGAGATTCTGAAAGTGTCAGAGAGTTTCAGAGAGCGGAAGAGAGTGTCAGAGAGTGATAGAGTGTGTCAGAGAGTGATCGAGAGTGTCTGAGAGTGTCTGAGAGTGACAGAGAGTGTCTGAGAGTGACAGCGAGTGTCTGAGAGTGTCAGTGAGTGTCAGAGAGTGATAGAGAGTGATAGAGAGTGATAGAGAGTGATAAAGAGTGATAGAGAGTTGCAGAGGGTGTCATTGAGTGATAGAGAGTGTCAGACAGTGTCAGAGTGTGATAGAGTGTGTCAGAGAGTGATAGAGAGAGTCAGAGAGTGATAGAGAGAATCTGAGCGTGTCTGAGAGTGACAGAAAGTGACAGAGAGTGTCTGAGAGTGTCAGTGAGTGTCCAAGAGTGACAGAGAGTGTCTGAGAGTGTCTGAGAGTGTCTGAGAGTGACAGAGGGTGATGGACAGTGTCTGAGACTGTCAGAGAGTGTCAGAATGTGATAGAGTGTGATAGAGAGTGTCAGAGAGTGTCAGAGAGTGTAAGAGCGTGATAGAGAGTGATAGAGAGTGTCAGAGAGAGTCAGACAGTGTCATAGAGTGTCAGAGAGTGTTAGAGAGTGAGACAGAGTGACAGAGAGTATCTGAGAGTGTCTGTGAGTGTCAGAGAGTGTCAGAGAGCGTCAGAGAGTGGCAGAGAGTGGCAGAGAGCGTCAGAGAGTGTCAGAGAGCGTCAGAGAGTGTCAGAGAGTGTCAGAGAGTTATAGACATTGATAGAGAGTGTCAGAGAGTGTCATTGAGTGATGGAGAGTGTCAGAGAGATTCAGAGAGATTCAGAGAGTGTCAGAGAGTGATAAGGAGTGATGAAGAGTGATAGAGAGTGCCTGAGTGTGTCAGAGAGTGTCAGAGAGTGATAGAGAGTGATAGAGATGTCAGAGAGTGTCATTGAGGGATGGAGAGTGTCAGAGATTTTCAGAGAGTGATAGAGAGTGATAGAGAGTGTCAGAGAGTGTCATTGAGTGATGGAGAGTGTCAGAGAGTGTCAGAGAGTGTTAGAGAGTGTCTGAGAGTGATAGAGAGTGTCAGACAGTGATAGAGAGTGATAGAGAGTGTCAGAGAGTGATAGAGAGAGATAGAGAGAGTCTCTGAGAGTGTCAGAGAGTGTCAGAGAGTGATAGAGAGCGATAGGGAGTGTCAGAGATTGTCATTTAGTGTCATTTAGTGTCAGAGAGTTTCAGAGAGTGAAAGAGAGTGTCAGAGAGTGTCAGAGAGTGATAGAGAGTGTCAGAAAGTGTCAGAGAGTGATAGAGAGTGATAGAGAGTATCAGAGAGTGCCAGAGAGTGATAGACAGTGATAGAGAGTGTCAGAGAGTGATAGAGAGTGTCAGTGAGTGATAGAGAGTGTCAGAGAGTGATGGAGAGTGATAGAGAGCGTCAGAGAGTGTCATTGAGTGATAGAGAGTGTCAGAGTGCGTCACAGAGTATCTGAGTGTGTCAGAGAGTGTCAGAGAGTGATGGAGAGTGATAGAGAGTGTCAGAGCGTGATAGAGAGTGTCAGAGAGTGATAGTGAGTGATAGAGAGCTTCAGAGAGTGTCAGAGAGTGATAGAGTGTGATAGAGAGCTTCAGAGAGTGTCAGAGAGTGATAGAGTGTGATAGAGAGTGTCAGAGCGTGATAGAGAGTGTCAGAGAGTGATAGTGAGTGATAGAGAGCTTCAGAGAGTGTCAGAGAGTGATAGAGTGTGATAGAGAGTGTCAGAGAGTGTCAGAGAGTGATATAGAGTGATAGAGAGTGTCAGAGAGTGTCAGAGAGTGATAGAGAGTGATAGAGAATGTCAGAGAGTGATAGAGTGTGTCAGAGTGTCAGGGAGTGATAAAGAGTGATAGAGAGTGTCTGAGATTGTCAGAGAGTGTCAGAGAGTGTCAGAGTGTGTCAGAGAGTGTCTGAGAGTGTCTGAGAGTGACAGAGAGTGTCTGAGAGTGATAGAGAGAGTCAGAGAGTGATAGAGAGAATCTGAGCGTGTCTGAGAGTGAGAGAGAGATTCTGAAAGTGTCAGAGAGTTTCAGAGAGCGAAAGAGAGTGTCAGAGAGTGATAGAGTGTGTCAGAGAGTGATAGAGAGTGTCTGAGAGTGTCAGTGAGTGTCAGAGAGTGTCTGAGAGTGATAGAGAGTGATAGAGAGTGATAAAGAGTGATAGAGAGTTTCAGAGTGTGTCATTGAGTGATAGAGAGTGTCAGACAGTGTCAGAGTGTGATAGAGTGTGTCAGAGAGTGATAGAGAGAGTCAGAGAGTGATAGACAGAATCTGAGCGTGTCTGAGATTGACAGAAAGTGACAGAGAGTGTCTGAGAGTGTCAGTGAGTGTCCGAGAGTGATAGAGAGTGTCTGAGAGTGTCTGAGAGTGACAGAGAGTGATGGACAGTGTCTGAGACAGTCAGAGAGTGTCAGAGTGTGATAGAGAGTGATAGAGAGTGTCAGAGAGTGTAAGAGCGTGATAGAGAGTGATAGAGAGTGTCAGAGAGAGTCAGACAGTGTCATAGAGTGTCAGAGAGTGTTAGAGAGTGATACAGAGTGATAGAGAGTATCTGAGAGTGTCAGTGAGTGTCAGAGAGTGTCAGAGAGCGTCAGAGAGTGTCAGAGAGTGATAGACATTGATAGAGAGTGTCAGAGAGTGTCATTGAGTGATGGAGAGTGTCAGAGAGATTCAGAGAGATTCAGAGAGTGTCAGAGAGTGTCAGAGAGTGTCAGAGAGTGATAAAGAGTGATGAAGTGTGATAGAGAGTGTCTGAGTGTGTCAGAAAGTGTCAGAGATTATAGAGAGTGATAGAGATGTCAGAGAGTGTCATTGAGGGATGGAGAGTGTCAGAGTGTTTCAGAGAGTGATAGAGAGTGTCAGACAGTGATAGAGAGTGATAGAGATTGTCAGAGAGTGATAGAGAGAGATAGAGAGAGTCTGAGAGTGTTAGAGTGTGTCAGAGAGTGATAGAGTGTGATAGAGAGTGTCAGAGAGCGTCAGAGAGTGATATAGAGTGATAGAGAGTGTCAGAGAGTGTCAGAGAGTGATAGAGAGTGTTAGAGAGTGTCAGAGAGTGATAGAGAGCGTCAGAGAGTGTCTGAGAGTGACAGAGAGTGTCTGAGAGTGACATTGAGTGTCAGAGAGTGAGAAAGAGTGATAGAGAGTGTCAGAGAGTGTCAGAGAGTGATAGAGAGTGATAGAGAGTGTCAGAGAGTGTCATTGAGTGATGGAGAGTGTCAGAGAGTGTCAGAGAGTGATAGAGAGTGTCTGAGATTGATAGAGAGTGTCAGAGAGTGTCAGAGAGTGATAGAGAGTGTCAGAGAGTGATAGAGAGAGATAGAGAGAGTCTCTGAGAGTGTCAGAGAGTGTCAGAGAGTGATAGAGAGCGATAGGGAGTGTCAGAGATTGTCATTTAGTGTCATTTAGTGTCAGAGAGTTTCAGAGAGTGAGAGAGAGTGTCAGAGTGTGTCACAGAGTGTATGAGTGTGTCAGAGAGTGATAGAGTGTGATAGGTGTGTCAGAGAGTGTCAGAGAGTGTCAGATTGTGTCAGAGTGTGTCAGAGGGTGTCAGAGAGTGTAAGAGTGTTATGGAGAGTGATAGAGAGTGTCAGAGAGAGTCAGACAGTGTCATAGAGTGTCAGAGAGTGATAGAGAGTGATAGCAAGCGTCAGAGAGTGCCATAGAGTGACAGAGAGTGTCAGAGTGTGTCACAGAGTGTCTGAGTGTGTCAGAGAGTGTCAGAGAGTGATAGAGTGTGATGGAGAATGTTACAGAGTGTCATTGGGTGATAGAGAGTGTCAAAGAGTGTCAGAGAGTGATAGAGAGTGATAGAGAGAGTCTGAGAGTGACAGAGAGCGTCTGAGAGTGTCAGTGAGTGTCAGAGAGTGATAGAGAGTGTCAGAGAGTGTCAGAGAGTGATAGAGAGTGTCAGAGAGTGATAGAGAGTGTCTGAAAATGTCAGAGAGTGATAGAGAGTGTCAGAGAGTGATAGAGAGTGTCTGAGAGTTTCAGAGAGTCAGAGAGAGATTCTGAAAGTGTCAGAGAGTTTCAGGGAGCGGAAGAGAGTGTCAGAGAGTGATAGAGTGTGTCAGAGAGTGATCGAGAGTGTCTGAGAGTGTCTGAGAGTGACAGAGAGTGTCTGAGAGTGACAGCGAGTGTCTGAGAGTGTCAGTGAGTGTCAGAGAGTGATAGAGAGTGATAGAGAGTGATAAAGAGCGATAGAGAGTTGCAGAGGGTGTCATTGAGTGATAGAGAGTGTCAGACAGTGTCAGAGTGTGATAGAGTGTGTCAGAGAGTGATAGAGAGAGTCAGAGAGTGATAGAGAGAATCTGAGCGTGTCTGAGAGTGACAGAAAGTGACAGAGAGTGTCTGAGAGTGTCAGTGAGTGTCCAAGAGTGATAGAGAGTGTCTGAGAGTGTCTGAGAGTGACAGAGAGTGATGGACAGTGTCTGAGACTGTCAGAGAGTGTCAGAGTGTGATAGAGAGTGTCAGAGAGTGTCAGAGAGTGTAAGAGCGTGATAGAGAGTGATAGAGAGTGTCAGAGAGAGTCAGACAGTGTCATAGAGTGTCAGAGAGTGTTAGAGAGTGAGACAGAGTGATAGAGAGTATCTGAGAGTGTCTGTGAGTGTCACAGAGTGAGAGAGAGATTTTGAGAGTGTCAGAAAGTGTCAGAGAGTGATAGAGAGTGTCAGAGAGTGATAGAGAGTGTCAGAGAGTGATAGAGAGTGTCTGAGAATGTCAGAGAGTGTTAGAGAGTGTCAGAGAGTGATAGAGAGTGTCTGAGAGTTTCAGAGAGTCAGAGAGAGATTCTGAAAGTGTCAGAGAGTTTCAGAGAGCGGAAGAGAGTGTCAGAGAGTGATAGAGTGTGTCAGAGAGTGATCGAGAGTGTCTGAGAGTGTCTGAGAGTGACAGAGAGTGTCTGAGAGTGACAGCGAGTGTCTGAGAGTGTCAGTGAGTGTCAGAGAGTGATAGAGAGTGATAGAGAGTGATAGAGAGTGATAAAGAGTGATAGAGAGTTGCAGAGGGTGTCATTGAGTGATAGAGAGTGTCAGACAGTGTCAGAGTGTGATAGAGTGTGTCAGAGAGTGATAGAGAGAGTCAGAGAGTGATAGAGAGAATCTGAGCGTGTCTGAGAGTGACAGAAAGTGACAGAGAGTGTCTGAGAGTGTCAGTGAGTGTCCAAGAGTGATAGAGAGTGTCTGAGAGTGTCTGAGAGTGTCTGAGAGTGACAGAGAGTGATGGACAGTGTCTGAGACTGTCAGAGAGTGTCAGAGTGTGATAGAGTGTGATAGAGAGTGTCAGAGAGTGTCAGAGAGTGTAAGAGCGTGATAGAGAGTGATAGAGAGTGTCAGAGAGAGTCAGACAGTGTCATAGAGTGTCAGAGAGTGTTAGAGAGTGAGACAGAGTGACAGAGAGTATCTGAGAGTGTCTGTGAGTGTCAGAGAGTGTCAGAGAGCGTCAGAGAGTGGCAGAGAGTGGCAGAGAGCGTCAGAGAGTGTCAGAGAGCGTCAGAGAGTGTCAGAGAGTGTCAGAGAGTTATAGACATTGATAGAGAGTGTCAGAGAGTGTCATTGAGTGATGGAGAGTGTCAGAGAGATTCAGAGAGATTCAGAGAGTGTCAGAGAGTGTCAGAGAGTGATAAGGAGTGATGAAGAGTGATAGAGAGTGCCTGAGTGTGTCAGAGAGTGTCAGAGAGTGATAGAGAGTGATAGAGATGTCAGAGAGTGTCATTGAGGGATGGAGAGTGTCAGAGAGTTTCAGAGAGTGATAGAGAGTGTCAGAGAGTGATAGAGAGTGTCAGACAGTGATAGAGAGTGATAGAGATTGTCAGAGAGTGATAGAGAGAGATAGAGAGAGTCTGAGAGTGTTAGAGAGTGTCAGAGAGTGATAGAGTGTGATAGAGAGTGTCAGAGAGTGTCAGAGAGTGATATAGAGTGATAGAGAGTGTCAGAGAGTGTCAGAGAGTGATAGAGAGTGTTAGAGAGTGTCAGAGAGTGATAGAGAGTGTCAGAAAGTGATAGAGAGAGATAGAGAGAGTCTGAGAGTGTTAGAGAGTGTCAGAGAGTGATAGAGTGTGATAGAGAGTGTCAGAGAGTGTCAGAGAGTGATATAGAGTGATAGAGAGTGTCAGAGAGTGTCAGAGAGTGATAGAGAGTGTTAGAGAGTGTCAGAGAGTGATAGAGAGTGTCAGAAAGTGTCAGAGAGTGATAGAGAGTGATAGAGAGTATCAGAGAGTGTCAGAGAGTGATAGAGTGATAGAGAGTGTCAGAGAGTGATAGAGAGTGTCAGAGAGTGATAGACAGTGATAGAGAGCGTCAGAGAGTGTCTGAGAGTGACAGAGAGTGTCTGAGAGTGTCATTGAGTGTCAGAGAGTGAGAAAGAGTGATAGAGAGTGTCAGAGAGTGTCAGAGAGTGATAGAGAGTGATAGAGAGTGTCAGAGAGCGTCAGAGAGTGATATAGAGTGATAGAGAGTGTCAGAGAGTGTCAGAGAGTGATAGAGAGTGTTAGAGAGTGTCAGAGAGTGATAGAGAGCGTCAGAGAGTGTCTGAGAGTGACAGAGAGTGTCTGAGAGTGTCATTGAGTGTCAGAGAGTGAGAAAGAGTGATAGAGAGTGTCAGAGAGTGTCAGAGAGTGATAGAGAGTGATAGAGAGTGTCAGAGAGTGTCATTGAGTGATGGAGAGTGTCAGAGAGTGTCAGAGAGTGATAGAGAGTGTCTGAGATTGATAGAGAGTGTCAGAGAGTGTCAGAGAGTGATAGAGAGTGTCAGAGAGTGATAGAGAGAGATAGAGAGAGTCTCTGAGAGTGTCAGAGAGTGTCAGAGAGTGATAGAGAGCGATAGGGAGTGTCAGAGATTGTCATTTAGTGTCATTTAGTGTCAGAGAGTTTCAGAGAGTGAGAGAGAGTGTCAGAGTGTGTCACAGAGTGTGTCAGAGGGTGTCAGAGAGTGTAAGAGCGTTATGGAGAGTGATAGAGAGTGTCAGAGAGAGTCAGACAGTGTCATAGAGTGTCAGAGAGTGATAGAGAGTGATAGCAAGCGTCAGAGAGTGCCATAGAGTGACAGAGAGTGTCAGAGTGTGTCACAGAGTGTCTGAGTGTGTCAGAGAGTGTCAGAGAGTGATAGAGTGTGATGGAGAATGTTACAGAGTGTCATTGAGTGATAGAGAGTGTCAGAGAGTGTCAGAGAGTGATAGAGAGTGATAGAGAGAGTCTGAGAGTGACAGAGAGCGTCTGAGAGTGTCAGTGAGTGTCAGAGAGTGATAGAGAGTGTCAGAGAGTGTCAGAGAGTGATAGAGAGTGTCAGAGAGTGATAGAGAGTGTCTGAAAATGTCAGAGAGTGATAGAGAGTGTCAGAGAGTGATAGAGAGTGTCTGAGAGTTTCAGAGAGTCAGAGAGAGATTCTGAAAGTGTCAGAGAGTTTCAGGGAGCGGAAGAGAGTGTCAGAGAGTGATAGAGTGTGTCAGAGAGTGATCGAGAGTGTCTGAGAGTGTCTGAGAGTGACAGAGAGTGTCTGAGAGTGACAGCGAGTGTCTGAGAGTGTCAGTGAGTGTCAGAGAGTGATAGAGAGTGATAGAGAGTGATAAAGAGTGATAGAGAGTTGCAGAGGGTGTCATTGAGTGATAGAGAGTGTCAGACAGTGTCAGAGTGTGATAGAGTGTGTCAGAGAGTGATAGAGAGAGTCAGAGAGTGATAGAGAGAATCTGAGCGTGTCTGAGAGTGACAGAAAGTGACAGAGAGTGTCTGAGAGTGTCAGTGAGTGTCCAAGAGTGATAGAGAGTGTCTGAGAGTGTCTGAGAGTGACAGAGAGTGATGGACAGTGTCTGAGACTGTCAGAGAGTGTCAGAGTGTGATAGAGAGTGATAGAGAGTGTCAGAGAGTGTCAGAGAGTGTAAGAGCGTGATAGAGAGTGATAGAGAGTGTCAGAGAGAGTCAGACAGTGTCATAGAGTGTCAGAGAGTGTTAGAGAGTGAGACAGAGTGATAGAGAGTATCTGAGAGTGTCAGAGAGTGATAGAGTGATAGAGAGTGTCAGAGAGTGATAGAGAGTGTCAGAGAGTGATAGACAGTGATAGAGAGCGTCAGAGAGTGTCTGAGAGTGACAGAGAGTGTCTGAGAGTGTCATTGAGTGTCAGAGAGTGAGAAAGAGTGATAGAGAGTGTCAGAGAGTGTCAGAGAGTGATAGAGAGTGATAGAGAGTGTCAGAGAGCGTCAGAGAGTGATATAGAGTGATAGAGAGTGTCAGAGAGTGTCAGAGAGTGATAGAGAGTGTTAGAGAGTGTCAGAGAGTGATAGAGAGCGTCAGAGAGTGTCTGAGAGTGACAGAGAGTGTCTGAGAGTGTCATTGAGTGTCAGAGAGTGAGAAAGAGTGATAGAGAGTGTCAGAGAGTGTCAGAGAGTGATAGAGAGTGATAGAGAGTGTCAGAGAGTGTCATTGAGTGATGGAGAGTGTCAGAGAGTGTCAGAGAGTGATAGAGAGTGTCTGAGATTGATAGAGAGTGTCAGAGAGTGTCAGAGAGTGATAGAGAGTGTCAGAGAGTGATAGAGAGAGATAGAGAGAGTCTCTGAGAGTGTCAGAGAGTGTCAGAGAGTGATAGAGAGCGATAGGGAGTGTCAGAGATTGTCATTTAGTGTCATTTAGTGTCAGAGAGTTTCAGAGAGTGAGAGAGAGTGTCAGAGTGTGTCACAGAGTGTATGAGTGTGTCAGAGAGTGATAGAGTGTGATAGGTGTGTCAGAGAGTGTCAGAGAGTGTCAGATTGTGTCAGAGTGTGTCAGAGGGTGTCAGAGAGTGTAAGAGCGTTATGGAGAGTGATAGAGAGTGTCAGAGAGAGTCAGACAGTGTCATAGAGTGTCAGAGAGTGATAGAGAGTGATAGCAAGCGTCAGAGAGTGCCATAGAGTGACAGAGAGTGTCAGAGTGTGTCACAGAGTGTCTGAGTGTGTCAGAGAGTGTCAGAGAGTGATAGAGTGTGATGGAGAATGTTACAGAGTGTCATTGAGTGATAGAGAGTGTCAGAGAGTGTCAGAGAGTGATAGAGAGTGATAGAGAGAGTCTGAGAGTGACAGAGAGCGTCTGAGAGTGTCAGTGAGTGTCAGAGAGTGATAGAGAGTGTCAGAGAGTGTCAGAGAGTGATAGAGAGTGTCAGAGAGTGATAGAGAGTGTCTGAAAATGTCAGAGAGTGATAGAGAGTGTCAGAGAGTGATAGAGAGTGTCTGAGAGTTTCAGAGAGTCAGAGAGAGATTCTGAAAGTGTCAGAGAGTTTCAGGGAGCGGAAGAGAGTGTCAGAGAGTGATAGAGTGTGTCAGAGAGTGATCGAGAGTGTCTGAGAGTGTCTGAGAGTGACAGAGAGTGTCTGAGAGTGACAGCGAGTGTCTGAGAGTGTCAGTGAGTGTCAGAGAGTGATAGAGAGTGATAGAGAGTGATAAAGAGTGATAGAGAGTTGCAGAGGGTGTCATTGAGTGATAGAGAGTGTCAGACAGTGTCAGAGTGTGATAGAGTGTGTCAGAGAGTGATAGAGAGAGTCAGAGAGTGATAGAGAGAATCTGAGCGTGTCTGAGAGTGACAGAAAGTGACAGAGAGTGTCTGAGAGTGTCAGTGAGTGTCCAAGAGTGATAGAGAGTGTCTGAGAGTGTCTGAGAGTGACAGAGAGTGATGGACAGTGTCTGAGACTGTCAGAGAGTGTCAGAGTGTGATAGAGAGTGATAGAGAGTGTCAGAGAGTGTCAGAGAGTGTAAGAGCGTGATAGAGAGTGATAGAGAGTGTCAGAGAGAGTCAGACAGTGTCATAGAGTGTCAGAGAGTGTTAGAGAGTGAGACAGAGTGATAGAGAGTATCTGAGAGTGTCTGTGAGTGTCACAGAGTGAGAGAGAGATTCTGAGAGTGTCAGAAAGTGTCAGAGAGTGATAGAGAGTGTCAGAGAGTGATAGAGAGTGTCAGAGAGTGATAGAGAGTGTCTGAGAATGTCAGAGAGTGTTAGAGAGTGTCAGAGAGTGATAGAGAGTGTCTGAGAGTTTCAGAGAGTCAGACAGAGATTCTGAAAGTGTCAGAGAGTTTCAGAGAGCGGAAGAGAGTGTCAGAGAGTGATAGAGTGTGTCAGAGAGTGATCGAGAGTGTCTGAGAGTGTCTGAGAGTGACAGAGAGTGTCTGAGAGTGACAGCGAGTGTCTGAGAGTGTCAGTGAGTGTCAGAGAGTGATAGAGAGTGATAGAGAGTGATAGAGAGTGATAAAGAGTGATAGAGAGTTGCAGAGGGTGTCATTGAGTGATAGAGAGTGTCAGACAGTGTCAGAGTGTGATAGAGTGTGTCAGAGAGTGATAGAGAGAGTCAGAGAGTGATAGAGAGAATCTGAGCGTGTCTGAGAGTGACAGAAAGTGACAGAGAGTGTCTGAGAGTGTCAGTGAGTGTCCAAGAGTGACAGAGAGTGTCTGAGAGTGTCTGAGAGTGTCTGAGAGTGACAGAGAGTGATGGACAGTGTCTGAGACTGTCAGAGAGTGTCAGAATGTGATAGAGTGTGATAGAGAGTGTCAGAGAGTGTCAGAGAGTGTAAGAGCGTGATAGAGAGTGATAGAGAGTGTCAGAGAGAGTCAGACAGTGTCATAGAGTGTCAGAGAGTGTTAGAGAGTGAGACAGAGTGACAGAGAGTATCTGAGAGTGTCTGTGAGTGTCAGAGAGTGTCAGAGAGCGTCAGAGAGTGGCAGAGAGTGGCAGAGAGCGTCAGAGAGTGTCAGAGAGCGTCAGAGAGTGTCAGAGAGTGTCAGAGAGTTATAGACATTGATAGAGAGTGTCAGAGAGTGTCATTGAGTGATGGAGAGTGTCAGAGAGATTCAGAGAGATTCAGAGAGTGTCAGAGAGTGTCAGAGAGTGATAAGGAGTGATGAAGAGTGATAGAGAGTGCCTGAGTGTGTCAGAGAGTGTCAGAGAGTGATAGAGAGTGATAGAGATGTCAGAGAGTGTCATTGAGGGATGGAGAGTGTCAGAGAGTTTCAGAGAGTGATAGAGAGTGTCAGACAGTGATAGAGAGTGTCAGACAGTGATAGAGAGTGATAGAGATTGTCAGAGAGTGATAGAGAGAGATAGAGAGAGTCTGAGAGTGTTAGAGAGTGTCAGAGAGTGATAGAGTGTGATAGAGAGTGTCAGAGAGTGTCAGAGAGTGATATAGAGTGATAGAGAGTGTCAGAGAGTGTCAGACAGTGATAGAGAGTGTTAGAGAGTGTCAGAGAGTGATAGAGAGTGTCAGAAAGTGATAGAGAGAGATAGAGAGAGTCTGAGAGTGTTAGAGAGTGTCAGAGAGTGATAGAGTGTGATAGAGAGTGTCAGAGAGTGTCAGAGAGTGATATAGAGTGATAGAGAGTGTCAGAGAGTGTCAGAGAGTGATAGAGAGTGTTAGAGAGTGTCAGAGAGTGATAGAGAGTGTCAGAAAGTGTCAGAGAGTGATAGAGAGTGATAGAGAGTATCAGAGAGTGTCAGAGAGTGATAGAGTGACAGAGAGTGTCAGAGAGTGATAGAGAGTGTCAGAGAGTGATAGACAGTGATAGAGAGCGTCAGAGAGTGTCTGAGAGTGACAGAGAGTGTCTGAGAGTGTCATTGAGTGTCAGAGAGTGAGAAAGAGTGATAGAGAGTGTCAGAGAGTGTCAGAGAGTGATAGAGAGTGATAGAGAGTGTCAGAGAGTGTCATTGAGTGATGGAGAGTGTCAGAGAGTGTCAGAGAGTGATAGAGAGTGTCTGAGAGTGATAGAGAGTGTCAGACAGTGATAGAGAGTGATAGAGAGTGTCAGAGAGTGATAGAGAGAGATAGAGAGAGTCTCTGAGAGTGTCAGAGAGTGTCAGAGAGTGATAGAGAGCGATAGGGAGTGTCAGAGATTGTCATTTAGTGTCATTTAGTGTCAGAGAGTTTCAGAGAGTGAAAGAGAGTGTCAGAGAGTGTCAGAGAGTGATAGAGAGTGTCAGAAAGTGTCAGAGAGTGATAGAGAGTGATAGAGAGTATCAGAGAGTGCCAGAGAGTGATAGACAGTGATAGAGAGTGTCAGAGAGTGATAGAGAGTGTCAGTGAGTGATAGAGAGTGTCAGAGAGTGATGGAGAGTGATAGAGAGCGTCAGAGAGTGTCATTGAGTGATAGAGAGTGTCAGAGTGCGTCACAGAGTATCTGAGTGTGTCAGAGAGTGTCAGAGAGTGATGGAGAGTGATAGAGAGTGTCAGAGCGTGATAGAGAGTGTCAGAGAGTGATAGTGAGTGATAGAGAGCTTCAGAGAGTGTCAGAGAGTGATAGAGTGTGATAGAGAGCTTCAGAGAGTGTCAGAGAGTGATAGAGTGTGATAGAGAGTGTCAGAGCGTGATAGAGAGTGTCAGAGAGTGATAGTGAGTGATAGAGAGCTTCAGAGAGTGTCAGAGAGTGATAGAGTGTGATAGAGAGTGTCAGAGAGTGTCAGAGAGTGATATAGAGTGATAGAGAGTGTCAGAGAGTGTCAGAGAGTGATAGAGAGTGATAGAGAATGTCAGAGAGTGATAGAGTGTGTCAGAGTGTCAGGGAGTGATAAAGAGTGATAGAGAGTGTCTGAGATTGTCAGAGAGTGTCTGAGAGTGTCAGAGTGTGTCAGAGAGTGTCAGAGAGTGTCAGAGAGTGTCAGAGAATGATAGAGAGTGATAGAGATTTTCAGAGAGTTTCACTGAGTGATAGAGGGGGTCAGAGAGTTATGGAGAGTGATAGAGAGTGTCTGAGAGTGTCAGAGAGTGTCAGAGTGTGTCAGAGAGTGATGAAGAATGTTAGAGAGTGTCAGAGAGTGTCAGAGAGTGACAGAGAGTGATTGAGTGTGTCTGAGAGCGTCAGGGAGTGTCAGAGAGTGATAGAGAGTATCTGAGACTGTCTGTGAGTGTCAGAGAGTCTCAGAGAGTGTCAGAGAGTGACAAAGGGTGATAGAAAGTGTCTGAGAGTGTCAGAGAGTGTCAGAGATTGTCATAGAATGATAGAGAGTGTCAGAGTGTGTCACAGAGTGTCTGAGTGTGTCTGAGTGTGTCAGAGAGTGTCAGAGAGTGATAGAGAGTTACATAGAGTGTCAGAGAGTGTCAGAGAGTGATAGAGAGTGTCAGAGAGTGATAGAGAGTGATAGAGAGTGACAGAGAGTTTCAGAGTGTGTTTTGGAGTGATCGAGAGTGTCAGAGGGTGTCAGAGTGTGATAGAGAGTGTCAGAGAATGTCAGAGAGTGATAGTGAGTGTCAGACAGTGATAGAGAGAGATAGAAAGTGTCAGAGAGTGTCAGAGAGTGTCAGAGTGTGACAGAGAGTGATGAAGAATGTTAGAGAGTGTCAGAGAGTGATAGAGATTGATTGAGTGTGTCTGAGAGCGTCAGAGAGTGTCAGAGCGTGATAGAGCATGTCTGAGAGTGATAGAGAGTGTCTGATTTTGTCTGAGAGCGTCAGTGAGTGTCAGAGAGTGATAGAGAGTGATAGAGAGCGTCAGAGAGTGTCATACAGTGATAGAGAGTGTCAGAGTGTGTCACAGAGTGTCTGAGTGTGTCAGAGAGTGTCAGAGAGTGATAGAGAGTGATAGAGAGTGTCAGAGAGTGTCATTGAGTGATGGAGAGTGTCAGAGAGTGATAGAGAGTGTCTGAGAGTGATAGAGAGTGTCAGACAGTGATAGAGAGTGATAGAGAGTGTCAGAGAGTGATAGAGAGAGATAGAGAGAGTCTCTGAGAGTGTCAGAGAGTGTCAGAGAGTGATAGAGAGCGATAGGGAGTGTCAGAGATTGTCATTTAGTGTCATTTAGTGTCAGAGAGTTTCAGAGAGTGAAAGAGAGTGTCAGAGAGTGTCAGAGAGTGATAGAGAGTGTCAGAAAGTGTCAGAGAGTGATAGAGAGTGATAGAGAGTATCAGAGAGTGCCAGAGAGTGATAGACAGTGATAGAGAGTGTCAGAGAGTGATAGAGAGTGTCAGTGAGTGATAGAGAGTGTCAGAGAGTGATGGAGAGTGATAGAGAGCGTCAGAGAGTGTCATTGAGTGATAGAGAGTGTCAGAGTGCGTCACAGAGTATCTGAGTGTGTCAGAGAGTGTCAGAGAGTGATGGAGAGTGATAGAGAGTGTCAGAGCGTGATAGAGAGTGTCAGAGAGTGATAGTGAGTGATAGAGAGCTTCAGAGAGTGTCAGAGAGTGATAGAGTGTGATAGAGAGCTTCAGAGAGTGTCAGAGAGTGATAGAGTGTGATAGAGAGTGTCAGAGCGTGATAGAGAGTGTCAGAGAGTGATAGTGAGTGATAGAGAGCTTCAGAGAGTGTCAGAGAGTGATAGAGTGTGATAGAGAGTGTCAGAGAGTGTCAGAGAGTGATATAGAGTGATAGAGAGTGTCAGAGAGTGTCAGAGAGTGATAGAGAGTGATAGAGAATGTCAGAGAGTGATAGAGTGTGTCAGAGTGTCAGGGAGTGATAAAGAGTGATAGAGAGTGTCTGAGATTGTCAGAGAGTGTCTGAGAGTGTCAGAGTGTGTCAGAGAGTGTCAGAGAGTGTCAGAGAGTGTCAGAGAGTGTCAGAGAATGATAGAGAGTGATAGAGATTTTCAGAGAGTTTCACTGAGTGATAGAGGGGGTCAGAGAGTTATGGAGAGTGATAGAGAGTGTCTGAGAGTGTCAGAGAGTGTCAGAGTGTGTCAGAGAGTGATGAAGAATGTTAGAGAGTGTCAGAGAGTGTCAGAGAGTGACAGAGAGTGATTGAGTGTGTCTGAGAGCGTCAGGGAGTGTCAGAGAGTGATAGAGAGTATCTGAGACTGTCTGTGAGTGTCAGAGAGTCTCAGAGAGTGTCAGAGAGTGACAAAGGGTGATAGAAAGTGTCTGAGAGTGTCAGAGAGTGTCAGAGATTGTCATAGAATGATAGAGAGTGTCAGAGTGTGTCACAGAGTGTCTGAGTGTGTCTGAGTGTGTCAGAGAGTGTCAGAGAGTGATAGAGAGTGTCAGAGAGTGTCAGAGAGTGTCAGAGAGTGATAGAGAGTGTCAGAGAGTGATAGAGAGTGATAGAGAGTGACAGAGAGTTTCAGAGTGTGTTTTGGAGTGATCGAGAGTGTCAGAGGGTGTCAGAGTGTGATAGAGAGTGTCAGAGAATGTCAGAGAGTGATAGTGAGTGTCAGACAGTGATAGAGAGAGATAGAGAGTGTCAGAGAGTGTCAGAGAGTGTCAGAGTGTGACAGAGAGTGATGAAGAATGTTAGAGAGTGTCAGAGAGTGATAGAGATTGATTGAGTGTGTCTGAGAGCGTCAGAGAGTGTCAGAGCGTGATAGAGCATGTCTGAGAGTGATAGAGAGTGTCTGATTTTGTCTGAGAGCGTCAGTGAGTGTCAGAGAGTGATAGGGAGTGATAGAGAGCGTCAGAGAGTGTCATACAGTGATAGAGAGTGTCAGAGTGTGTCACAGAGTGTCTGAGTGTGTCAGAGAGTGTCATTGAGTGATAGAGAGTGTCAGAGAGTGTCAGAGAGTGATAGAGAGTGATAGAGAGTGTCTGAGAGTGTCAGAGAGCGATAGAGAGTGTCAGAGAGTAATATAGATTGTCAGAGAGTGACAGAGAGTGTCTGAGAGTGTCTGAGAGTGACAGAGAGTGAAGGAGAGTGTCTGAGAGTGTCAGTGAGTGTCAGAGATTGATAGAGAGTTTTTGAGTGTGTCAGTGAGTGATTGAGAGTGATCGAGGGCCTCTGAGAGTGTCAGTGAGTGTCAGAGGGAGATAGAGAGTGATAGAGAGTGATAGAGAGTGTCAGAGAGTGATAGAGAGTGTCTGAGAGTAACAGAGAGTGAAAGAGAGTGTCAGAGAGTGTCACTGAGTGTCAGAGAGTGATAGAGAGTGTCTGAGAGTGTCAGAGAGTGATACAGAGTGATAGAAAGCCTCTGAGATTGTCAGAGAGTGTCAGAGAGTGATAGAGTTTGATAGAGAGTGTCAGAGAGTGTCAGAGAGTGTCAGATTGTGTCAGAGTGTGTCAGAGGGTGTCAGAGAGTGTAAGAGCGTGATAGAGGGTGATAGAGAGTGTCAGAGAGAGTCAGACAGTGTCATAGAGTGTCAGAGAGTGATAGAGAGTGATAGCGAGCGTCTGAGAGTGCCATAGAGTGTCTGAGAGTGTCAGAGAGCGATAGAGAGTGTCAGAGAGTAATATAGATTGTCAGAGAGTGATAAAGTGTCTCTGAGAGTGTCAGAGAGTGATAGAGTGTGATAGAGAGCCTCTGAGATTGTCAGAGAGTGTCAGAGAGTGATAGAGAGTGATAGAGAGTGTCAGAGAGTGTCAGAGAGTGTCAGATTGTGTCAGAGTGTGTCAGAGGGTGTCAGAGTGTGTAAGAGCGTGATAGAGAGTGATAGAGAGTGTCAGAGAGAGTCAGACAGTGTCATAGAGTGTCAGAGTGTGATAGAGAGTGATAGCGAGCGTCTGAGAGTGCCAGAGAGTGACAGAGAGTGTCAGAGTGTGTCACAGAGTGCCTGAGTGTGTCAGAGAGTGTCAGAGAGTGATAGAGTGTGATAGAGAGTGTTACAGAGTGTCATTGAGTGATAGAGAGTGTCAGAGAGTGTCAGAGAGTGATAGAGAGTGATAGAGAGTGATAGAGAAAGTCTGAGAGTGACAGAGAGCGTCTGAGAGTGTCAGTGAGTGTCAGAGAGTGATAGAGAGTGTCAGAGAGTGATAGAGAGTGTCAGAGAGTGATAGAGAGTGTGTGAGAATGTCAGAGAGTGATCGAGAGTGTCAGAGAGTGATAGAGAGTGTCTGAGAGTGTCAGAGAGTGAGAGAGAGATTCTGAGAGTGTCAGAGAGTGTCAGAGAGTGATAGAGTGTGATAGAGAGTGTTACAGAGTGTCATTGAGTGATAGAGAGTGTCAGAGAGTGTCAGAGAGTGATAGAGAGTGATAGAGAGTGATAGAGAAAGTCTGAGAGTGACAGAGAGCGTCTGAGAGTGTCAGTGAGTGTCAGAGAGTGATAGAGAGTGTCAGAGAGTGATAGAGATTGATTGAGTGTGTCTGAGAGCGTCAGAGAGTGTCAGAGCGTGATAGAGCATGTCTGAGAGTGATAGAGAGTGTCTGATTTTGTCTGAGAGCGTCAGTGAGTGTCAGAGAGTGATAGAGAGTGATAGAGAGCGTCAGAGAGTGTCATACAGTGATAGAGAGTGTCAGAGTGTGTCACAGAGTGTCTGAGTGTGTCAGAGAGTGTCATTGAGTGATAGAGAGTGTCAGAGAGTGTCAGAGAGTGATAGAGAGTGATAGAGAGTGTCTGAGAGTGTCAGAGAGCGATAGAGAGTGTCAGAGAGTAATATAGATTGTCAGAGAGTGACAGAGAGTGTCTGAGAGTGTCTGAGAGTGACAGAGAGTGAAGGAGAGTGTCTGAGAGTGTCAGTGAGTGTCAGAGATTGATAGAGAGTTTTTGAGTGTGTCAGTGAGTGATTGAGAGTGATCGAGGGCCTCTGAGAGTGTCAGTGAGTGTCAGAGGGAGATAGAGAGTGATAGAGAGTGATAGAGAGTGTCAGAGAGTGATAGAGAGTGTCTGAGAGTAACAGAGAGTGAAAGAGAGTGTCAGAGAGTGTCACTGAGTGTCAGAGAGTGATAGAGAGTGTCTGAGAGTGTCAGAGAGTGATACAGAGTGATAGAAAGCCTCTGAGATTGTCAGAGAGTGTCAGAGAGTGATAGAGTTTGATAGAGAGTGTCAGAGAGTGTCAGAGAGTGTCAGATTGTGTCAGAGTGTGTCAGAGGGTGTCAGAGAGTGTAAGAGCGTGATAGAGGGTGATAGAGAGTGTCAGAGAGAGTCAGACAGTGTCATAGAGTGTCAGAGAGTGATAGAGAGTGATAGCGAGCGTCTGAGAGTGCCATAGAGTGTCTGAGAGTGTCAGAGAGCGATAGAGAGTGTCAGAGAGTAATATAGATTGTCAGAGAGTGATAAAGTGTCTCTGAGAGTGTCAGAGAGTGATAAAGTGTGATAGAGAGCCTCTGAGATTGTCAGAGAGTGTCAGAGAGTGATAGAGAGTGATAGAGAGTGTCAGAGAGTGTCAGAGAGTGTCAGATTGTGTCAGAGTGTGTCAGAGGGTGTCAGAGTGTGTAAGAGCGTGATAGAGAGTGATAGAGAGTGTCAGAGAGAGTCAGACAGTGTCATAGAGTGTCAGAGTGTGATAGAGAGTGATAGCGAGCGTCTGAGAGTGCCAGAGAGTGACAGAGAGTGTCAGAGTGTGTCACAGAGTGCCTGAGTGTGTCAGAGAGTGTCAGAGAGTGATGGAGAGTGATAGAGAGTGTCACAGAGTGTCATTGAGTGATAGAGAGTGTCAGTGAGTGTCAGAGAGTGATAGAGAGTGTCCGAGAGTGTCTGAGAGTGACAGAGAGTGATAGACAGTGTCTGAGAGTGATAGAGAGTGTCAGAGAGAGTCAGACAGTGTCATAGAGTGTCAGAGAGTGATGGAGAGTGATACCGAGCGTCAGAGAGTGCCATAGAGTGAGAGAGAGTGTTAGAGTGTGTCACAGAGTGTATGAGTGTGTCAGAGAGTGATAGAGTGTGATAGAGAGTGTCAGAGAGTGTCAGAGAGTGTCAGATTGTGTCAGAGTGTGTCAGACGGTGTCAGAGAGTGTAAGAGCGTGATGGAGAGTGATAGACAGTGTCAGAGAGAGTCAGACAGTGTCAGAGAGTGTCAGAGAGTGATCGAGAGTGTCTGAGAGTGTCAGAAAGTGTCAGAGAGTGATAGAGAGTGTCAGAGAGTGTCAGAGAGTGACAGAGAGTGTCAGAGAGTGATAGAGAGTGTCTGAGAATGTCAGAGAGTGTTAGAGAGTGTCAGAGAGTGATAGAGAGTGTCTGAGAGTTTCAGAGAGTGAGAGAGAGATTCTGAAAGTGTCAGAGAGTTTCAGAGAGCGAAAGAGAGTGTCAGAGAGTGATAGAGTGTGTCAGAGAGTGATAGAGAGTGTCTGAGAGTGTCTGAGAGTGACAGAGAGTGTCTGAGAGTGATAGAGAGAGTCAGAGAGTGATAGAGAGAATCTGAGCGTGTCTGAGAGTGAGAGAGAGATTCTGAAAGTGTCAGAGAGTTTCAGAGAGCGAAAGAGAGTGTCAGAGAGTGATAGAGTGTGTCAGAGAGTGATTGAGAGTGTCTGAGAGTGTCAGTGAGTGTCAGAGAGTGTCTGAGAGTGATAGAGAGTGATAGAGAGTGATAAAGAGTGATAGAGAGTTTCAGAGTGTGTCATTGAGTGATAGAGAGTGTCAGACAGTGTCAGAGTGTGATAGAGTGTGTCAGAGAGTGATAGAGAGAGTCAGAGAGTGATAGAGAGAATCTGAGCGTGTCTGAGAGTGACAGAAAGTGACAGAGAGTGTCTGAGAGTGTCAGTGAGTGTCCGAGAGTGATAGAGAGTGTCTGAGAGTGTCTGAGAGTGACAGAGAGTGATGGACAGTGTCTGAGACAGTCAGAGTGTGTCAGAGTGTGATAGAGAGTGATAGAGAGTGTCAGAGAGTGTAAGAGCGTGATAGAGAGTGATAGAGAGTGTCAGAGAGAGTCAGACAGTGTCATAGAGTGTCAGAGAGTGTTAGAGAGTGATACAGAGTGATAGAGAGTATCTGAGAGTGTCTGTGAGTGTCAGAGAGTGTCAGAGAGCGTCAGAGAGTGTCAGAGAGTGTCAGAGAGCGTCAGAGAGTGATAGACATTGATAGAGAGTGTCAGAGAGTGTCATTGAGTGATGGAGAGTGTCAGAGAGATTCAGAGAGATTCAGAGAGTGTCAGAGAGTGTCAGAGAGTGTCAGAGAGTGATAAAGAGTGATGAAGAGTGATAGAGAGTGTCTGAGTGTGTCAGAAAGTGTCAGAGATGATAGAGAGTGATAGAGATGTCAGAGAGTGTCATTGAGGGATGGAGAGTGTCAGAGTGTTTCAGAGAGTGATAGAGAGTGTCAGAGAGTGATAGAGAGTGTCAGACAGTGATAGAGAGTGATAGAGATTGTCAGAGAGTGATAGAGAGAGATAGAGAGAGTCTGAGAGTGTTAGAGAGTGTCAGAGAGTGATAGAGTGTGATAGAGAGTGTCAGAGAGCGTCAGAGAGTGATATAGAGTGATAGAGAGTGTCAGAGAGTGTCAGAGAGTGATAGAGAGTGTTAGAGAGTGTCAGAGAGTGATAGAGAGTGTCAGAAAGTGTCAGAGAGTGATAGAGAGTGATAGAGAGTATCAGAGAGTGTCAGACAGTGATAGAGAGTGATAGAGAGTGTCAGAGAGTGATAGAGAGTGTCAGAGAGTGATAGACAGTGATAGAGAGCGTCAGAGAGTGTCTGAGAGTGACAGAGAGTGTCTGAGAGTGTCATTGAGTGTCAGAGAGTGAGAAAGAGTGATAGAGAGTGTCAGAGAGTGTCAGAGAGTGATAGAGAGTGATAGTGAGTGTCAGAGAGTGTCATTGAGTGATGGAGAGTGTCAGAGAGTGTCAGAGAGTGATAGAGAGTGTCTGAGATTGATAGAGAGTGTCGGACAGTGATAGAGAGTGATAGAGAGTGTCAGAGAGTGATAGAGAGAGATAGAGAGAGTCTCTGACAGTGTCAGAGAGTGTCAGAGAGTGATAGAGAGCGATAGGGAGTGTCAGAGATTGTCATTTAGTGTCATTTAGTGTCAGAGAGTTTCAGAGAGTGAAAGAGAGTGTCAGAGAGTGTCAGAGAGTGATAGAGAGTGTCAGAAAGTGTCAGAGAGTGATAGAGAGTGATAGAGAGTATCAGAGAGTGCCAGAGAGTGATAGACAGTGATAGAGAGTGTCAGAGAGTGATAGAGAGTGTCAGAGAGTGATAGAGCGTGTCAGAGAGTGATGGAGAGTGATAGAGAGCGTCAGAGAGTGTCATAGAGTGATAGAGAGTGTCAGAGTGCGTCACAGAGTATCTGAGTGTGTCAGAGAGTGTCAGAGAGTGATGGAGAGTGATAGAGAGTGTCACAGAGTGTCATTGAGTTATAGAGAGTGTCAGTGAGTGTCAGAGAGTGATAGACAGTGTCTGAGACAGTCAGAGAGTGTCAGAGTGTGATAGAGAGTGATAGAGAGTGTCAGAGAGTGTAAGAGCGTGATAGAGAGTGATAGAGAGTGTCAGAGGGAGTCAGACAGTGTCATAGAGTGTCAGAGAGTGATGGAGAGTGAGACCGAGCGTCAGAGAGTGCCATAGAGTGAGAGAGAGTGTCAGAGTGTGTCACAGAGTGTATGAGTGTGTCAGAGAGTGATAGAGTGTGATAGAGAGTGTCAGAGAGTGTCAGAGAGTGTCAGATTGTGTCAGAGTGTGTCAGAGGGTGTCAGAGAGTGTAAGAGCGTTATGGAGAGTGATAGAGAGTGTCAGAGAGATTCAGACAGTGTCATAGAGTGTCAGAGAGTGATACAGAGTGATAGCGAGCGTCTGAGAATGCCATAGAGTGACAGAGAGTGTCAGAGTGTGTCACAGAGTGTCTGATTGTGTCAGAGAGTGTCAGAGAGTGATAGAGTGTGATGGAGAATGTTACAGAGTGTCATTGAGTGATAGAGAGTGTCAGAGAGTGTCAGAGAGTGATAGAGAGTGATAGAGAGAGTCTGAGAGTGACAGAGAGCGTCTGAGAGTGTCAGTGAGTGTCAGAGAGTGATAGAGAGTGTCAGAGAGTGTCAGAGAGTGATAGAGAGTGTCAGAGAGTGATAGAGAGTGTCTGAGAATGTCAGAGAGTGATAGAGCGTGTCAGAGAGTGATAGAGAGTGTCTGAGAGTGTCACAGAGTGAGAGAGAGATTCTGAGAGTGTCAGAGAGTGTCAGAGAGTGATAGAGAGTGATAGAGAGTGATCGAGAGTGTCTGAGAGTGTCAGAAAGTGTCAGAGAGTGATAGAGAGTGTCAGAGAGTGATAGAGAGTGTCAGAGAGTGACAGAGAGTGTCTGAGAATGTCAGAGAGTGTGAGAGAGTGTCAGAGAGTTATCGAGAGTGTCTGAGAGTTTCAGAGAGTGAGAGAGAGATTCTGAAAGTGTCAGAGTGTTTCAGGGAGCGGAAGAGAGTGTCAGAGAGTGATAGAGTGTGTCAGAGAGTGATCGAGAGTGTCTGAGAGTGTCTGAGAGTGACAGAGAGTGTCTGAGAGTGACAGCGAGTGTCTGAGAGTGTCAGTGAGTGTCAGAGAGTGATAGAGAGTGATAGAGAGTGATAATGAGTGATAGAGAGTTTCAGAGGGTGTCATTGAGTGATAGAGAGTGTCAGACAGTGTCAGAGTGTGATAGAGTGTGTCAGAGAGTGATAGAGAGAGTCAGAGAGTGATAAAGAGAATCTGAGCGTGTCTGAGAGTGACAGAAAGTGACAGAGAGTGTCTGAGAGTGTCAGTGAGTGTCCAAGAATGATAGAGAGTGTCTGAGAGTGTCTGAGAGTGTCTGAGAGTGACAGAGAGTGATGGACAGTGTCTGAGACTGTCAGAGAGTGTCAGAGTGTGATAGAGAGTGATAGAGAGTGTCAGAGAGTGTCAGAGAGTGTAAGAGCGTGATAGAGAGTGTTAGAGAGTGTCAGAGAGAGTCAGACAGTGTCATAGAGTGTCAGAGAGTGTTAGAGAGTGATACAGAGTGATAGAGAGTATCTGAGAGTGTCTGTGAGTGTCAGAGAGTGTCAGAGAGCGTCAGAGAGTGGCAGAGAGTGGCAGAGAGCGTCAGAGAGTGTCAGAGAGCGTCAGAGAGTGTCAGAGAGTGTCAGAGAGTGATAGACATTGATAGAGAGTGTCAGAGAGTGTCATTGAGTGATGGAGAGTGTCAGAGAGATTCAGAGAGATTCAGAGAGTGTCAGAGAGTGTCAGAGAGTGATAAGGAGTGATGAAGAGTGATAGAGAGTGTCTGAGTGTGTCAGAGAGTGTCAGAGAGTGATAGAGAGTGATAGAGATGTCAGAGAGTGTCATTGAGGGATGGAGAGTGTCAGAGAGTTTCAGAGAGTGATATAGAGTGTCAGAGAGTGATAGAGAGTGTCAGACAGTGATAGAGTGTGATAGAGAGTGTCAGAGAGTGTCAGAGAGTGATATAGAGTGACAGAGAGTGTCAGAGAGTGTCAGAGAGTGATAGAGAGTGTTAGAGAGTGTCAGAGAGTGATAGAGAGTGTCAGAAAGTGTCAGAGAGTGATAGAGAGTGATACAGAGTATCAGAGAGTGTCAGAGAGTGATAGAGAGTGATAGAGAGTGTCAGAGAGTGATAGAGAGTGTCAGAGAGTGATAGACAGTGATAGAGAGCGTCAGAGAGTGTCTGAGAGTGACAGAGAGTGTCTGAGAGTGTCATTGAGTGTCAGAGAGTGAGAAAGAGTGATAGAGAGTGTCAGAGAGTGTCAGAGAGTGATAGAGAGTGATAGAGAGTGTCAGAGAGTGTCATTGAGTGATGGAGAGTGTCAGAGAGTGTCAGAGAGTGATAGAGAGTGTCTGAGAGTGATAGAGAGTGTCAGACAGTGATAGAGAGTGATAGAGAGTGTCAGAGAGTGATAGAGAGAGATAGAGAGAGTCTCTGAGAGTGTCAGAGAGTGTCAGAGAGTGATAGAGAGCGATAGGGAGTATCAGAGATTGTCATTTAATGTCATTTAGTGTCAGAGAGTTTCAGAGAGTGAAAGAGGATGTCAGAGAGTGTCAGAGAGTGATAGAGTGTGTCAGAAAGTGTCAGAGAGTGATAGAGAGTGATAGAGAGTATCAGAGAGTGCCAGAGAGTGATAGACAGTGATAGAGAGTGTCAGAGAGTGATAGAGAGTGTCAGTGAGTGATAGAGAGTGTCAGAGAGTGATGGAGAGTGATAGAGAGCGTCAGAGAGTGTCATAGAGTGATAGAGAGTGTCAGAGTGCGTCACAGAGTATCTGAGTGTGTCAGAGAGTGTCAGAGAGTGATGGAGAGTGATAAAGAGTGTCAGAGCGTGATAGAGAGTGTCAGAGAGTGATAGTGAGTGATAGAGAGCTTCAGAGAGTGTCAGAGAGTGATAGAGTGTGATAGAGAGCTTCAGAGAGTGTCAGAGAGTGATAGAGTGTGATAGAGAGTGTCAGAGCGTGATAGAGAGTGTCAGAGAGTGATAGTGAGTGATAGAGAGCTTCAGAGAGTGTCAGAGAGTGACAGAGTGTGATAGAGAGTGTCAGAGAGTGTCAGAGAGTGATATAGAGTGATAGAGAGTGTCAGAGAGTGTCAGAGAGTGATAGAGAGTAATAGAGAATGTCAGAGAGTGATAGAGTGTGTCAGAGTGTCAGGGAGTGATAAAGAGTGATAGAGAGTGTCTGAGATTGTCAGAGAGTGTCTGAGAGTGTCAGAGTGTGTCAGAGAGTGTCAGAGAGTGTCAGAGAATGATAGAGAGTGATAGAGATTTTCAGAGAGTTTCACTGAGTGATAGAGAGGGTCAGAGAGTTATGGAGAGTGATAGAGAGTGTCTGAGAGTGTCAGAGAGTGTCAGAGTGTGTCAGAGAGTGATGAAGAATGTTAGAGAGTGTCAGAGAGTGTCAGAGAGTGATAGAGAGTGATTGAGTGTGTCTGAGAGCGTCAGAGAGTGTCAGAGATTGATAGAGAGTATCTGAGACTGTCTGTGAGTGTCAGAGAGTCTCAGAGAGTGTCAGAGAGTGACAAAGGGTGATAGAAAGTGTCTGAGAGTGTCAGAGAGTGTCAGAGATTGTCATAGAATGATAGAGAGTGTCAGAGTGTGTCACAGAGTGTCTGAGTGTGTCTGAGTGTGTCAGAGAGTGTCAGAGAGTGATAGAGAGTTACAGAGAGTGTCAGAGAGTGTCAGAGAGTGATAGAGAGTGTCAGAGAGTGATAGAGAGTGACAGAGAGTTTCAGAGTGTGTTTTGGAGTGATCGAGAGTGTCAGAGGGTGTCAGAGTGTGATAGAGAGTGTCAGAGAATGTCAGAGAGTGATAGTGAGTGTCAGACAGTGATAGAGAGAGATAGAGAGTGTCAGAGAGCGTCAGAGAGTGTCAGAGAGTGTCAGAGAGCGTCAGAGAGTGATAGACATTGATAGAGAGTGTCAGAGAGTGTCATTGAGTGATGGAGAGTGTCAGAGAGATTCAGAGAGATTCAGAGAGTGTCAGAGAGTGTCAGAGAGTGTCAGAGAGTGATAAAGAGTGATGAAGAGTGATAGAGAGTGTCTGAGTGTGTCAGAAAGTGTCAGAGATGATAGAGAGTGATAGAGATGTCAGAGAGTGTCATTGAGGGATGGAGAGTGTCAGAGTGTTTCAGAGAGTGATAGAGAGTGTCAGAGAGTGATAGAGAGTGTCAGACAGTGATAGAGAGTGATAGAGATTGTCAGAGAGTGATAGAGAGAGATAGAGAGAGTCTGAGAGTGTTAGAGAGTGTCAGAGAGTGATAGAGTGTGATAGAGAGTGTCAGAGAGCGTCAGAGAGTGATATAGAGTGATAGAGAGTGTCAGAGAGTGTCAGAGAGTGATAGAGAGTGTTAGAGAGTGTCAGAGAGTGATAGAGAGTGTCAGAAAGTGTCAGAGAGTGATAGAGAGTGATAGAGAGTATCAGAGAGTGTCAGACAGTGATAGAGAGTGATAGAGAGTGTCAGAGAGTGATAGAGAGTGTCAGAGAGTGATAGACAGTGATAGAGAGCGTCAGAGAGTGTCTGAGAGTGACAGAGAGTGTCTGAGAGTGTCATTGAGTGTCAGAGAGTGAGAAAGAGTGATAGAGAGTGTCAGAGAGTGTCAGAGAGTGATAGAGAGTGATAGTGAGTGTCAGAGAGTGTCATTGAGTGATGGAGAGTGTCAGAGAGTGTCAGAGAGTGATAGAGAGTGTCTGAGATTGATAGAGAGTGTCGGACAGTGATAGAGAGTGATAGAGAGTGTCAGAGAGTGATAGAGAGAGATAGAGAGAGTCTCTGACAGTGTCAGAGAGTGTCAGAGAGTGATAGAGAGCGATAGGGAGTGTCAGAGATTGTCATTTAGTGTCATTTAGTGTCAGAGAGTTTCAGAGAGTGAAAGAGAGTGTCAGAGAGTGTCAGAGAGTGATAGAGAGTGTCAGAAAGTGTCAGAGAGTGATAGAGAGTGATAGAGAGTATCAGAGAGTGCCAGAGAGTGATAGACAGTGATAGAGAGTGTCAGAGAGTGATAGAGAGTGTCAGAGAGTGATAGAGCGTGTCAGAGAGTGATGGAGAGTGATAGAGAGCGTCAGAGAGTGTCATAGAGTGATAGAGAGTGTCAGAGTGCGTCACAGAGTATCTGAGTGTGTCAGAGAGTGTCAGAGAGTGATGGAGAGTGATAGAGAGTGTCACAGAGTGTCATTGAGTTATAGAGAGTGTCAGTGAGTGTCAGAGAGTGATAGACAGTGTCTGAGACAGTCAGAGAGTGTCAGAGTGTGATAGAGAGTGATAGAGAGTGTCAGAGAGTGTAAGAGCGTGATAGAGAGTGATAGAGAGTGTCAGAGGGAGTCAGACAGTGTCATAGAGTGTCAGAGAGTGATGGAGAGTGAGACCGAGCGTCAGAGAGTGCCATAGAGTGAGAGAGAGTGTCAGAGTGTGTCACAGAGTGTATGAGTGTGTCAGAGAGTGATAGAGTGTGATAGAGAGTGTCAGAGAGTGTCAGAGAGTGTCAGATTGTGTCAGAGTGTGTCAGAGGGTGTCAGAGAGTGTAAGAGCGTTATGGAGAGTGATAGAGAGTGTCAGAGAGATTCAGACAGTGTCATAGAGTGTCAGAGAGTGATACAGAGTGATAGCGAGCGTCTGAGAATGCCATAGAGTGACAGAGAGTGTCAGAGTGTGTCACAGAGTGTCTGATTGTGTCAGAGAGTGTCAGAGAGTGATAGAGTGTGATGGAGAATGTTACAGAGTGTCATTGAGTGATAGAGAGTGTCAGAGAATGTCAGAGAGTGATAGAGAGTGATAGAGAGAGTCTGAGAGTGACAGAGAGCGTCTGAGAGTGTCAGTGAGTGTCAGAGAGTGATAGAGAGTGTCAGAGAGTGTCAGAGAGTGATAGAGAGTGTCAGAGAGTGATAGAGAGTGTCTGAGAATGTCAGAGAGTGATAGAGCGTGTCAGAGAGTGATAGAGAGTGTCTGAGAGTGTCACAGAGTGAGAGAGAGATTCTGAGAGTGTCAGAGAGTGTCAGAGAGTGATAGAGAGTGATAGAGAGTGATCGAGAGTGTCTGAGAGTGTCAGAAAGTGTCAGAGAGTGATAGAGAGTGTCAGAGAGTGATAGAGAGTGTCAGAGAGTGACAGAGAGTGTCTGAGAATGTCAGAGAGTGTGAGAGAGTGTCAGAGAGTTATCGAGAGTGTCTGAGAGTTTCAGAGAGTGAGAGAGAGATTCTGAAAGTGTCAGAGAGTTTCAGGGAGCGGAAGAGAGTGTCAGAGAGTGATAGAGTGTGTCAGAGAGTGATCGAGAGTGTCTGAGAGTGTCTGAGAGTGACAGAGAGTGTCTGAGAGTGACAGCGAGTGTCTGAGAGTGTCAGTGAGTGTCAGAGAGTGATAGAGAGTGATAGAGAGTGATAATGAGTGATAGAGAGTTTCAGAGGGTGTCATTGAGTGATAGAGAGTGTCAGACAGTGTCAGAGTGTGATAGAGTGTGTCAGAGAGTGATAGAGAGAGTCAGAGAGTGATAAAGAGAATCTGAGCGTGTCTGAGAGTGACAGAAAGTGACAGAGAGTGTCTGAGAGTGTCAGTGAGTGTCCAAGAATGATAGAGAGTGTCTGAGAGTGTCTGAGAGTGTCTGAGAGTGACAGAGAGTGATGGACAGTGTCTGAGACTGTCAGAGAGTGTCAGAGTGTGATAGAGAGTGATAGAGAGTGTCAGAGAGTGTCAGAGAGTGTAAGAGCGTGATAGAGAGTGTTAGAGAGTGTCAGAGAGAGTCAGACAGTGTCATAGAGTGTCAGAGAGTGTTAGAGAGTGATACAGAGTGATAGAGAGTATCTGAGAGTGTCTGTGAGTGTCAGAGAGTGTCAGAGAGCGTCAGAGAGTGGCAGAGAGTGGCAGAGAGCGTCAGAGAGTGTCAGAGAGCGTCAGAGAGTGTCAGAGAGTGTCAGAGAGTGATAGACATTGATAGAGAGTGTCAGAGAGTGTCATTGAGTGATGGAGAGTGTCAGAGAGATTCAGAGAGATTCAGAGAGTGTCAGAGAGTGTCAGAGAGTGATAAGGAGTGATGAAGAGTGATAGAGAGTGTCTGAGTGTGTCAGAGAGTGTCAGAGAGTGATAGAGAGTGATAGAGATGTCAGAGAGTGTCATTGAGGGATGGAGAGTGTCAGAGAGTTTCAGAGAGTGATATAGAGTGTCAGAGAGTGATAGAGAGTGTCAGACAGTGATAGAGTGTGATAGAGAGTGTCAGAGAGTGTCAGAGAGTGATATAGAGTGACAGAGAGTGTCAGAGAGTGTCAGAGAGTGATAGAGAGTGTTAGAGAGTGTCAGAGAGTGATAGAGAGTGTCAGAAAGTGTCAGAGAGTGATAGAGAGTGATACAGAGTATCAGAGAGTGTCAGAGAGTGATAGAGAGTGATAGAGAGTGTCAGAGAGTGATAGAGAGTGTCAGAGAGTGATAGACAGTGATAGAGAGCGTCAGAGAGTGTCTGAGAGTGACAGAGAGTGTCTGAGAGTGTCATTGAGTGTCAGAGAGTGAGAAAGAGTGATAGAGAGTGTCAGAGAGTGTCAGAGAGTGATAGAGAGTGATAGAGAGTGTCAGAGAGTGTCATTGAGTGATGGAGAGTGTCAGAGAGTGTCAGAGAGTGATAGAGAGTGTCTGAGAGTGATAGAGAGTGTCAGACAGTGATAGAGAGTGATAGAGAGTGTCAGAGAGTGATAGAGAGAGATAGAGAGAGTCTCTGAGAGTGTCAGAGAGTGTCAGAGAGTGATAGAGAGCGATAGGGAGTATCAGAGATTGTCATTTAATGTCATTTAGTGTCAGAGAGTTTCAGAGAGTGAAAGAGGATGTCAGAGAGTGTCAGAGAGTGATAGAGTGTGTCAGAAAGTGTCAGAGAGTGATAGAGAGTGATAGAGAGTATCAGAGAGTGCCAGAGAGTGATAGACAGTGATAGAGAGTGTCAGAGAGTGATAGAGAGTGTCAGTGAGTGATAGAGAGTGTCAGAGAGTGATGGAGAGTGATAGAGAGCGTCAGAGAGTGTCATAGAGTGATAGAGAGTGTCAGAGTGCGTCACAGAGTATCTGAGTGTGTCAGAGAGTGTCAGAGAGTGATGGAGAGTGATAAAGAGTGTCAGAGCGTGATAGAGAGTGTCAGAGAGTGATAGTGAGTGATAGAGAGCTTCAGAGAGTGTCAGAGAGTGATAGAGTGTGATAGAGAGCTTCAGAGAGTGTCAGAGAGTGATAGAGTGTGATAGAGAGTGTCAGAGCGTGATAGAGAGTGTCAGAGAGTGATAGTGAGTGATAGAGAGCTTCAGAGAGTGTCAGAGAGTGACAGAGTGTGATAGAGAGTGTCAGAGAGTGTCAGAGAGTGATATAGAGTGATAGAGAGTGTCAGAGAGTGTCAGAGAGTGATAGAGAGTAATAGAGAATGTCAGAGAGTGATAGAGTGTGTCAGAGTGTCAGGGAGTGATAAAGAGTGATAGAGAGTGTCTGAGATTGTCAGAGAGTGTCTGAGAGTGTCAGAGTGTGTCAGAGAGTGTCAGAGAGTGTCAGAGAATGATAGAGAGTGATAGAGATTTTCAGAGAGTTTCACTGAGTGATAGAGAGGGTCAGAGAGTTATGGAGAGTGATAGAGAGTGTCTGAGAGTGTCAGAGAGTGTCAGAGTGTGTCAGAGAGTGATGAAGAATGTTAGAGAGTGTCAGAGAGTGTCAGAGAGTGATAGAGAGTGATTGAGTGTGTCTGAGAGCGTCAGAGAGTGTCAGAGATTGATAGAGAGTATCTGAGACTGTCTGTGAGTGTCAGAGAGTCTCAGAGAGTGTCAGAGAGTGACAAAGGGTGATAGAAAGTGTCTGAGAGTGTCAGAGAGTGTCAGAGATTGTCATAGAATGATAGAGAGTGTCAGAGTGTGTCACAGAGTGTCTGAGTGTGTCTGAGTGTGTCAGAGAGTGTCAGAGAGTGATAGAGAGTTACAGAGAGTGTCAGAGAGTGTCAGAGAGTGATAGAGAGTGTCAGAGAGTGATAGAGAGTGACAGAGAGTTTCAGAGTGTGTTTTGGAGTGATCGAGAGTGTCAGAGGGTGTCAGAGTGTGATAGAGAGTGTCAGAGAATGTCAGAGAGTGATAGTGAGTGTCAGACAGTGATAGAGAGAGATAGAGAGTGTCAGAGAGTGTCAGAGAGTGTCAGAGTGTGACAGAGAGTGATGAAGAATGTTAGAGAGTGTCAGAGAGTGATAGAGATTGATTGAGTGTGTCTGAGAGCGTCAGAGAGTGTCAGAGCGTGATAGAGCATGTCTGAGAGTGATAGAGAGTGTCTGAGAGTGTCTGAGAGCGTCAGTGAGTGTCAGAGAGTGATAGAGAGTGATAGAGAGCGTCAGAGAGTGTCATACAGTGATAGAGAGTGTCAGAGTGTGTCACAGAGTGTCTGAGTGTGTCAGAGAGTGTCAGAGAGTGATAGAGAGTGATAGAGAGTGCCACAGAGTGTCATTGAGTGATAGAGAGTGTCAGAGAGTGTCAGAGAGTGATAGAGAGTGATAGAGAGTGTCTGAGAGTGTCAGAGAGCGATAGAGAGTGTCAGAGAGTAATATAGATTGTCAGAGAGTGACAGAGAGTGTCTGAGAGTGTCTGAGAGTGACAGAGAGTGAAGGAGAGTGTCTGAGAGTGTCAGTGAGTGTCAGAGATTGATAGAGAGTTTTTGAGTGTGTCAGTGAGTGATTGAGAGTGATAGAGGGCCTCTGAGAGTGTCAGAGAGTGTCAGAGGGAGATAGAGAGTGATAGAGAGTGATAGAGAGTGTCAGAGAGTGATAGAGAGTGTCTGAGAGTAACAGAGAGTGAAAGAGAGTGTCAGAGAGAGTCACTGAGTGTCAGAGAGTGATAGAGAGTGTCTAAGAGTGTCAGAGAGTGATACAGAGTGATAGAAAGCCTCTGAGATTGTCAGAGAGTGTCAGAGAGTGTCAGATTATGTCAGAGTGTGTCAGAGGGTGTCAGAGAGTGTAAGAGCGTGATAGAGAGTGATAGAGAGTGATAGAGAGTGTCAGAGAGAGTCAGACAGTGTCATAGAGTGTCAGAGAGTGATAGAGAGTGATAGCGAGCGTCTGAGAGTGCCATAGAGTGTCTGAGAGTGTCAGAGAGCGATAGAGAGTGTCAGAGAGTAATATAGATTGTCAGAGAGTGATAAAGTGTCTCTGAGAGTGTCAGAGAGTGATAGAGTGTGATAGAGAGCCTCTGAGATTGTCAGAGAGTGTCAGAGAGTGATAGAGAGTGATAGAGAGTGTCAGAGAGTGTCAGAGAGTGTCAGATTGTGTCAGAGTGTGTCAGAGGGTGTCAGAGTGTGTCAGAGAGTGTGTAAGAGCGTGATAGAGAGTGATAGAGAGTGTCAGAGAGAGTCAGACAGTGTCATAGAGTGTCAGAGAGTGATAGAGAGTGATAGCGAGCGTCTGAGAGTGCCAGAGAGTGACAGAGAGTGTCAGAGTGTGTCACAGAGTGCCTGAGTGTGTCAGAGTGTGTCACAGAGTGCCTGAGTGTGTCAGAGAGTGTCAGAGAGTGATAGAGTGTGATAGAGAGTGTTACAGAGTGTCATTGAGTGATAGAGAGTGTCAGAGAGTGTCAGAGAGTGATAGAGAGTGATAGAGAGTGATAGAGAAAGTCTGAGAGTGACAGAGAGCGTCTGAGAGTGTCAGTGAGTGTCAGAGAGTGATAGAGAGTGTCAGAGAGTGATAGAGAGTGTCAGAGAGTGATAGAGAGTGTCTGAGAATGTCAGAGAGTGATCGAGAGTGTCAGAGAGTGATAGAGAGTGTCTGAGAGTGTCAGAGAGTGAGAGAGAGATTCTGAGAGTGTCAGAGAGTGTCAGAGAGTGATAGAGAGTGATCGAGAGTGTCTGAGAGTGTCAGAAAGTGTCAGAGAGTGATAGAGAGTGTCAGAGAGTGTCAGAGAGTGATAAAGAGTGTCAGAGAGTGATAGAGAGTGTCTGAGAATGTCAGAGAGTGTTAGAGAGTGTCAGAGAGTGATAGAGAGTGTCTGAGAGTTTCAGAGAGTGAGAGAGAGATTCTGAGAGTGTCAGAGAGTTTCAGAGAGCGAAAGAGAGTGTCAGAGAGTGATAGCGTGTGTCAGAGAGTGATAGAGAGTGTCTGAGAGTGTCTGAGAGTGACAGCGAGTGTCTGAGAGTGTCAGTGAGTGTCAGAGAGTGATAAAGAGTGATAGAGAGTGATAGACAGTGAAAAAGAGTGATAGAGAGTTTCAGAGTGTGTCATTGAGTGATGGAGAGTGTCAGACAGTGTCAGAGAGTGTCAGAGATTGAAAGAGAGTGTAAGAGAGTGATAGAGAGCGAGAGTGTCAGAGTGTGTCAGAGAGTGATAGAGAGTGAGAGAGAGTGTCAGAGAGTGTCATAGAGTGATGGAGAGTGTCAGAGTGTGTCAGAGAGTGATAGAGAGTGATTGAGTGCGTCAGAGAGTGTCAGAGAGCGATTGAGAGTGTCAGAGAGTGATAGAGAGTGTCAGAGAGTGATAGAGAGCATCTGAGAAAGTCTGAGAGTGACAGAGAGTGAAAGAGAGTTTCTGAGAGTGTCAGTGAGTGTCAGAGAGTGATACTGAGTGTCTGAGAGTGTCAGTGAGTTATAGAGAGTGATAGAGAGCCTCTGAGAATGTCAGAGAGTGTCAGAGAGTGATAAAGAGTGTCAGAGAGAGTTAGAGAGTGATAGAGAGTGTCTGAGAGTGTCAGTGAGTGTCAGAGAGTGATAGAGTGTGTCAGACAGTGATAGAGAGTGATAGAGAGTGTCTGAGAGTGTCAGAGAGTGTCAGAGTATATGAGAGTGTCAGGGAGCGATAGAGAGTGTCAGAGAGTGATAGAGAGTGTCAGAGAGTGATAGAGAGAGTCAGAGAGTGATAGAGAGAATCTGAGCGTGTCTGAGAGTGACAGAGAGTGACAGAGAGTGTCTGAGAGTGTCAGTGAGTGTCAGAGAGTGATAGAGAGTGTCCGAGAGTGTCAGAGTGTGATAGAGAGTGATAGAGAGTGTCAGAGAGTGTAACAGCGTGATAGAGAGTGATAGAGAGTGTCAGAGAGAGTCAGACTGTGTCATAGAGTGTCAGAGAGTGATAAGGAGTGATGAAGAGTGATAGAGAGTGCCTGAGTGTGTCAGAGAGTGTCAGAGAGTGATAGAGAGTGATAGAGATGTCAGAGAGTGTCATTGAGGGATGGAGAGTGTCAGAGAGTTTCAGAGAGCGTCAGAGAGTGGCAGAGAGTGGCAGAGAGCGTCAGAGAGTGTCAGAGAGCGTCAGAGAGTGTCAGAGAGTGTCAGAGAGTTATAGACATTGATAGAGAGTGTCAGAGAGTGTCATTGAGTGATGGAGAGTGTCAGAGAGATTCAGAGAGATTCAGAGAGTGTCAGAGAGTGTCAGAGAGTGATAAGGAGTGATGAAGAGTGATAGAGAGTGCCTGAGTGTGTCAGAGAGTGTCAGAGAGTGATAGAGAGTGATAGAGATGTCAGAGAGTGTCATTGAGGGATGGAGAGTGTCAGAGAGTTTCAGAGAGTGATAGAGAGTGTCAGAGAGTGATAGAGAGTGTCAGACAGTGATAGAGAGTGATAGAGATTGTCAGAGAGTGATAGAGAGAGATAGAGAGAGTCTGAGAGTGTTAGAGAGTGTCAGAGAGTGATAGAGTGTGATAGAGAGTGTCAGAGAGTGTCAGAGAGTGATATAGAGTGATAGAGAGTGTCAGAGAGTGTCAGAGAGTGATAGAGAGTGTTAGAGAGTGTCAGAGAGTGATAGAGAGTGTCAGAAAGTGATAGAGAGAGATAGAGAGAGTCTGAGAGTGTTAGAGAGTGTCAGAGAGTGATAGAGAGTGATAGAGATGTCAGAGAGTGTCATTGAGGGATGGAGAGTGTCAGAGAGTTTCAGAGAGTGATAGAGAGTGTCAGAGAGTGATAGAGAGTGTCAGACAGTGATAGAGAGTGATAGAGATTGTCAGAGAGTGATAGAGAGAGATAGAGAGAGTCTGAGAGTGTTAGAGAGTGTCAGAGAGTGATAGAGTGTGATAGAGAGTGTCAGAGAGTGTCAGAGAGTGATATAGAGTGATAGAGAGTGTCAGAGAGTGTCAGAGAGTGATATAGAGTGATAGAGAGTGTCAGAGAGTGTCAGAGAGTGATATAGAGTGATAGAGAGTGTCAGAGAGTGTCAGAGAGTGATAGAGAGTGTTAGAGAGTGTCAGAGAGTGATAGAGAGTGTCAGAAAGTGTCAGAGAGTGATAGAGAGTGATAGAGAGTATCAGAGAGTGTCAGAGAGTGATAGAGTGATAGAGAGTGTCAGAGAGTGATAGAGAGTGTCAGAGAGTGATAGACAGTGATAGAGAGCGTCAGAGAGTGTCTGAGAGTGACAGAGAGTGTCTGAGAGTGTCATTGAGTGTCAGAGAGTGAGAAAGAGTGATAGAGAGTGTCAGAGAGTGTCAGAGAGCGATAGAGAGTGATAGAGAGTGTCAGAGAGTGTCATTGAGTGATGGAGAGTGTCAGAGAGTGTCAGAGAGTGATAGAGAGTGTCTGAGAGTGTCAGAGAGTGTCAGAGAGTGATAGAGAGCGATAGGGAGTGTCAGAGATTGTCATTTAGTGTCATTTAGTGTCAGAGAGTTTCAGAGAGTGAAAGAGAGTGTCAGAGAGTGTCAGAGAGTGATAGAGAGTGTCAGAAAGTGTCAGAGAGTGATAGAGAGTGATAGAGAGTATCAGAGAGTGCCAGAGAGTGATAGACAGTGATAGAGAGTGTCAGAGAGTGATAGAGAGTGTCAGTGAGTGATAGAGAGTGTCAGAGAGTGATGGAGAGTGATAGAGAGCGTCAGAGAGTGTCATTGAGTGATAGAGAGTGTCAGAGTGCGTCACAGAGTATCTGAGTGTGTCAGAGAGTGTCAGAGAGTGATGGAGAGTGATAGAGAGTGTCAGAGCGTGATAGAGAGTGTCAGAGAGTGATAGTGAGTGATAGAGAGCTTCAGAGAGTGTCAGAGAGTGATAGAGTGTGATAGAGTGCTTCAGAGAGTGGCAGAGAGTGATAGAGTGTGATAGAGAGTGTCAGAGAGTGTCAGAGAGTGATATAGAGTGATAGAGAGTGTCAGAGAGTGTCAGAGAGTGATAGAGTGTGATAGAGAGTGTCAGAGCGTGATAGAGAGTGTCAGAGAGTGATAGTGAGTGATAGAGAGCTTCAGAGAGTGGCAGAGAGTGATAGAGTGTGATAGAGAGTGTCAGAGAGTGTCAGAGAGTGATATAGAGTGATAGAGAGTGTCAGAGAGTGTCAGAGAGTGATAGAGAGTGATAGAGAATGTCAGAGAGTGATAGAGTGTGTCAGAGTGTCAGGGAGTGATAAAGAGTGATAGAGTGTGTCTGAGATTGTCAGAGAGTGTCAGAGAGTGATAGAGAGTGATAGAGAGTGTCAGAGAGTGATAGAGAGTGTCAGAGAGTGTCAGAGAATGTCAGAGAGTGTCAGTGAATGATAGAGAGTGATAGAGATTTTCAGAGAGTTTCACTGAGTGATAGAGAGGGTCAGAGAGTTATGGAGAGTGATAGAGAGTGTCTGAGAGTGTCAGAGAGTGTCAGAGTGTGTCAGAGAGTGATGAAGAATGTTAGAGAGTGTCAGAGAGTGTCAGAGAGTGACAGAGAGTGATTGAGTGTGTCTGAGAGCGTCAGGGAGTGTCAGAGAGTGATAGAGAGTATCTGAGACTGTCTGTGAGTGTCAGAGAGTCTCAGAGAGTGTCAGAGAGTGACAAAGGGTGATAGAAAGTGTCTGAGAGTGTCAGAGAGTGTCAGAGATTGTCATAGAATGATAGAGAGTGTCAGAGTGTGTCACAGAGTGTCTGAGTGTGTCTGAGTGTGTCAGAGAGTGTCAGAGAGTGATAGAGAGTTACAGAGAGTGTCAGAGAGTGTCAGAGAGTGTCAGAGAGAGTCAGAGAGTGATAGAGAGTGTCAGAGAGTGATAGAGAGTGATAGAGAGTGACAGAGAGTTTCAGAGTGTGTTTTGGAGTGATCGAGAGTGTCAGAGGGTGTCAGAGTGTGGTAGAGAGTGTCAGAGAATGTCAGAGAGTGATAGTGAGTGTCAGACAGTGATAGAGAGAGATAGAGAGTGTCAGAGAGTGTCAGAGTGTGACAGAGAGTGATGAAGAATGTTAGAGAGTGTCAGAGAGTGATAGAGATTGATTGAGTGTGTCTGAGAGCGTCAGAGAGTGTCAGAGCGTGATAGAGCATGTCTGAGAGTGATAGAGAGTGTCTGAGAGTGTCTGAGAGCGTCAGTGAGTGTCAGAGAGTGATAGAGAGTGATAGAGAGCGTCAGAGAGTGTCATACAGTGATAGAGAGTGTCAGAGTGTGTCACAGAGTGTCTGAGTGTGTCAGAGAGTGTCATTGAGTGATAGAGAGTGTCAGAGAGTGTCAGAGAGTGATAGAGAGTGATAGAGAGTGTCTGAGAGTGTCAGAGAGCGATAGAGAGTGTCAGAGAGTAATATAGATTGTCAGAGAGTGACAGAGAGTGTCTGAGAGTGTCTGAGAGTGACAGAGAGTGAAGGAGAGTGTCTGAGAGTGTCAGTGAGTGTCAGAGATTGATAGAGAGTTTTTGAGTGTGTCAGTGAGTGATTGAGAGTGATAGAGGGCCTCTGAGAGTGTCAGTGAGTGTCAGAGGGAGATAGAGAGTGATAGAGAGTGATAGAGAGTGTCAGAGAGTGATAGAGAGTGTCTGAGAGTAACAGAGAGTGAAAGAGAGTGTCAGAGAGTGATAGAGAGTGTCTGAGAGTGTCAGAGAGTGATACAGAGTGATAGAAAGCCTCTGAGATTGTCAGAGAGTGTCAGAGAGTGATAGAGTTTGATAGAGAGTGTCAGAGAGTGTCAGATTGTGTCAGAGTGTGTCAGAGGGTGTCAGAGAGTGTAAGAGCGTGATAGAGAGTGATAGAGAGTGTCAGGGAGAGTCAGACAGTGTCATAGAGTGTCAGAGAGTGATAGAGAGTGATAGCGAGCGTCTGAGAGTGCCATAGAGTGTCTGAGAGTGTCAGAGAGCGATAGAGAGTGTCAGAGAGTAATATAGATTGTCAGAGAGTGATAAAGTGTCTCTGAGAGTGTCAGAGAGTGATAGAGTGTGATAGTTTAGAGATACAGCACTGAAACAGGCCCTTCGGCCCACCGAGTCTGTGCCGACCATCAACCACCCGTTTACACTAATCCTACACTAATCCCATATTCCTATCACATCCCCACCTATCCCTCTTTATATTTCCCTACCACCTACCTATACTAAGGGCAATTTCTAATGGCCAATTTACCTATCAACCTGCAAGTCTTTGGCATGTGGGAGGAAACCGGAGCACCCGGAGGAAACCCACGCAGACACAGGGAGAACTTGCAAACTCCACACAGGCAGTACCCGGAATTGAACCCGGGTCGCTGGAGCTGTGAGGCTGCGGTGCTAACCACTGCGCCACTGTGCCGCCCTAGAGAGCCTCTGAGATTGTCAGAGAGTGTCAGAGAGTGATAGAGAGTGATAGAGAGTGTCAGAGAGTGTCAGAGAGTGTCAGATTGTGTCAGAGTGTGTCAGAGGGTGTCAGAGTGTGTAAGAGCGTGATAGAGAGTGATAGAGAGTGTCAGAGAGAGTCAGACAGTGTCATAGAGTGTCAGAGAGTGATAGAGAGTGATAGCGAGCGTCTGAGAGTGCCAGAGAGTGACAGAGAGTGTCAGAGTGTGTCACAGAGTGCCTGAGTGTGTCAGAGAGTGTCAGAGAGTGATAGAGTGTGATAGAGAGTGTTACAGAGTGTCATTGAGTGATAGAGAGTGTCAGAGAGTGTCAGAGAGTGATAGAGAGTGATAGAGAGTGATAGAGAAAGTCTGAGAGTGACAGAGAGCGTCTGAGAGTGTCAGTGAGTGTCAGAGAGTGATAGAGAGTGTCAGAGAGTGATAGAGAGTGTCAGAGAGTGATAGAGAGTGTCTGAGAATGTCAGAGAGTGATCGAGAGTGTCAGAGAGTGATAGAGAGTGTCTGAGAGTGTCAGAGAGTGAGAGAGAGATTCTGAGAGTGTCAGAGAGTGTCAGAGAGTGATAGAGAGTGATCGAGAGTGTCTGAGAGTGTCAGAGAGTGATAGAGAGTGTCAGAGAGTGTCAGAGAGTGATAAAGAGTGTCAGAGAGTGATAGAGAGTGTCTGAGAATGTCAGAGAGTGTTAGAGAGTGTCAGAGAGTGATAGAGAGTGTCTGAGAGTTTCAGAGAGTGAGAGAGAGATTCTGAGAGTGTCAGAGAGTTTCAGAGAGCGAAAGAGAGTGTCAGAGAGTGATAGCGAGTGTCTGAGAGTTTCAGAGAGTGATAGCGAGTGTCTGAGAGTGTCAGTGAGTGTCAGTGAGTGTCAGAGAGTGATAGAGAGTGATAGACAGTGATAAAGAGTGATAGAGAGTTTCAGAGTGTGTCATTGAGTGATAGAGAGTGTCAGACAGTGTCAGAGAGTGATAGAGTGTGTCAGAGAGTGTCAGAGATTGAAAGAGAGTGTAAGAGAGTGATAGAGAGCGAGAGTGTCAGAGTGTGTCAGAGAGTGATAGAGAGTGAGAGAGAGTGTCAGAGAGTGTCATAGAGTGATAGAGAGTGTCAGAGTGTGTCAGAGAGTGATAGAGAGTGATTGAGTGCGTCAGAGAGTGTCAGAGAGCGATTGAGAGTGTCAGAGAGTGATAGAGAGTGTCAGAGAGTGATAGAGAGCATCTGAGAAAGTCTGAGAGTGACAGAGAGTGAAAGAGAGTTTCTGAGAGTGTCAGTGAGTGTCAGAGAGTGATAGTGAGTGTCTGAGAGTGTCAGTGAGTTATAGAGAGTGATAGAGAGCCTCTGAGAATGTCAGAGAGTGTCAGAGAGTGATAAAGAGTGTCAGAGAGAGTTAGAGAGTGACAGAGAGTCTCTGAGAGTGTCAGAGAGTGTCAGAGAGTGATAGAGAGTGTCAGACAGTGATAGAGAGTGTCAGAAAGTGTCAGAGAGTGATAGAGAGTGATAGAGAGTATCAGAGAGTGCCAGAGAGTGATAGACAGTGATAGAGAGTGTCAGAGAGTGATAGAGAGTGTCAGAGAGTGATAGAGAGTGTCAGAGAGTGATGGAGAGTGATAGAGAGCGTCAGAGAGTGTCATAGAGTGATGGAGAGTGTCAGAGTGCGTCACTGAGTATCTGAGTGTGTCAGAGAGTGTCAGAGAGTGATGGAGAGTGATAGAGAGTGTCACAGAGTGTCATTGAGTGATAGAGAGTGTCAGTGAGTGTCAGAGAGTGATAGAGAGTGTCCGAGAGTGTCTGAGAGTGACAGAGAGTGATAGACAGTGTCTGAGACAGTCAGAGAGTGTCAGAGTGTGATAGAGAGTGATAGTGAGTGTCAGAGAGTGTAAGTGCGTGATAGAGAGTGATAGAGAGTGTCAGAGAGAGTCAGACAGTGTCATAGAGTGTCAGAGAGTGATGGAGAGTGATACCGAGCGTCAGAGAGTGCCATAGAGTGAGAGAGAGTGTCAGAGTGTGTCACAGAGTGAATGAGTGTGTCAGAGAGTGATAGAGTGTGATAGAGAGTGTCAGAGAGTGTCAGAGAGTGTCAGATTGTGTCAGAGTGTGTCAGACGGTGTCAGTGAGTGTAAGAGCGTGATGGAGAGTGATAGACAGTGTCAGAGAGAGTCAGACAGTGTCAGAGAGTGTCAGAGAGTGATCGAGAGTGTCTGAGAGTGTCAGAAAGTGTCAGAGAGTGATAGAGAGTGTCAGAGAGTGTCAGAGAGTGATAGAGAGTGTCAGAGAGTGATAGAGAGTGTCTGAGAATGTCAGAGAGTTTTAGAGAGTGTCAGAGAGTGATAGAGAGTGTCTGAGAGTTTCAGAGAGTGAGAGAGAGATTCTGAAAGTGTCAGAGAGTTTCAGAGAGCGAAAGAGAGTGTCAGAGAGTGATAGAGTGTGTCAGAGAGTGATAGAGAGTGTCTGAGAGTGTCTGAGAGTGACAGAGAGTGTCTGAGAGTGATAGAGAGAGTCAGAGAGTGATAGAGAGAATCTGAGCGTGTCTGAGAGTGAGAGAGAGATTCTGAAAGTGTCAGAGAGTTTCAGAGAGCGAAAGAGAGTGTCAGAGAGTGATAGAGTGTGTCAGAGAGTGATAGAGAGTGTCTGAGAGTGTCAGTGAGTGTCAGAGAGTGTCTGAGAGTGATAGAGAGTGATAGAGAGTGATAAAGAGTGATAGAGAGTTTCAGAGTGTGTCATTGAGTGATAGAGAGTGTCAGACAGTGTCAGAGTGTGATAGAGTGTGTCAGAGAGTGATAGAGAGAGTCAGAGAGTGATAGACAGAATCTGAGCGTGTCTGAGAGTGACAGAAAGTGACAGAGAGTGTCTGAGAGTGTCAGTGAGTGTCCGAGAGTGATAGAGAGTGTCTGAGAGTGTCTGAGAGTGACAGAGAGTGATGGACAGTGTCTGAGACAGTCAGAGAGTGTCAGAGTGTGATAGAGAGTGATAGAGAGTGTCAGAGAGTGTAAGAGCGTGATAGAGAGTGATAGAGAGTGTCAGAGAGAGTCCGACAGTGTCATAGAGTGTCAGAGAGTGTTAGAGAGTGATACAGAGTGATAGAGAGTATCTGAGAGTGTCTGTGAGTGTCAGAGAGTGTCAGAGAGCGTCAGAGAGTGTCAGAGAGTGTCAGAGAGCGTCAGAGAGTGATAGACATTGATAGAGAGTGTCAGAGAGTGTCATTGAGTGATGGAGAGTGTCAGAGAGATTCAGAGAGATTCAGAGAGTGTCAGAGAGTGTCAGAAAGTGTCAGAGATGATAGAGAGTGATAGAGATGTCAGAGAGTGTCATTGAGGGATGGAGAGTGTCTGAGAGTGTTTCAGAGAGTGATAGAGAGTGTCAGAGAGTGATAGAGAGTGTCAGACAGTGATAGAGAGTGATAGAGATTGTCAGAGAGTGATAGAGAGAGATAGAGAGAGTCTGAGAGTGTTAGAGAGTGTCAGAGAGTGATAGAGTGTGATAGAGAGTGTCAGAGAGCGTCAGAGAGTGATATAGAGTGATAGAGAGTGTCAGAGAGTGTCAGAGAGTGATAGAGAGTGTTAGAGAGTGTCAGAGAGTGATAGAGAGTGTCAGAAAGTGTCAGAGAGTGATAGAGAGTGATAGAGAGTATCAGAGAGTGTCAGACAGTGATAGAGAGTGATAGAGAGTGTCAGAGAGTGATAGAGAGTGTCAGAGAGTGATAGACAGTGATAGAGAGCGTCAGAGAGTGTCTGAGAGTGACAGAGAGTGTCTGAGAGTGTCATTGAGTGTCAGAGAGTGAGAAAGAGTGATAGAGAGTGTCAGAGAGTGTCAGAGAGTGATAGAGAGTGATAGAGAGTGTCAGAGAGTGTCATTGAGTGATGGAGAGTGTCAGAGAGTGTCAGAGAGTGATAGAGAGTGTCTGAGATTGATAGAGAGTGTCAGACAGTGATAGAGAGTGATAGAGAGTGTCAGAGAGTGATAGAGAGAGATAGAGAGAGTCTCTGACAGTGTCAGAGAGTGTCAGAGAGTGATAGAGAGCGATAGGGAGTGTCAGAGATTGTCATTTAGTGTCATTTAGTGTCAGAGAGTTTCAGAGAGTGAAAGAGAGTGTCAGAGAGTGTCAGAGAGTGATAGAGAGTGTCAGAAAGTGTCAGAGAGTGATAGAGAGTGATAGAGAGTATCAGAGAGTGCCAGAGAGTGATAGACAGTGATAGAGAGTGTCAGAGAGTGATAGAGAGTGTCAGAGAGTGATAGAGCGTGTCAGAGAGTGATGGAGAGTGATAGAGAGCGTCAGAGAGTGTCATAGAGTGATAGAGAGTGTCAGAGTGCGTCACAGAGTATCTGAGTGTGTCAGAGAGTGTCAGAGAGTGATGGAGAGTGATAGAGAGTGTCACAGAGTGTCATTGAGTTATAGAGAGTGTCAGTGAGTGTCAGAGAGTGATAGAGAGTGTCTGAGAGTGTCTGAGAGTGACAGAGAGTGATAGACAGTGTCTGAGACAGTCAGAGAGTGTCAGAGTGTGATAGAGAGTGATAGAGAGTGTCAGAGAGTGTAAGAGCGTGATAGAGAGTGATAGAGAGTGTCAGAGAGTGTCAGAGAGTGTCAGATTGTGTCAGAGTGTGTCAGAGGGTGTCAGAGAGTGTAAGAGCGTTATGGAGAGTGATAGAGAGTGTCAGAGAGAGTCAGACAGTGTCATAGAGTGTCAGAGAGTGATGGAGAGTGATACCGAGCGTCAGAGAGTGCCATAGAGTGAGAGAGAGTGTCAGAGTGTGTCACAGAGTGTATGAGTGTGTCAGAGAGTGATAGAGTGTGATAGAGAGTGTCAGAGAGTGTCAGAGAGTGTCAGATTGTGTCAGAGTGTGTCAGAGGGTGTCAGAGAGTGTAAGAGCGTTATGGAGAGTGATAGAGAGTGTCAGAGAGAGTCAGACAGTGGCATAGAGTGTCAGAGAGTGATACAGAGTGATAGCGAGCGTCTGAGAGTGCCATAGAGTGACAGAGAGTGTCAGAGTGTGTCACAGAGTGTCTGAGTGTGTCAGAGAGTGTCAGAGAGTGATAGAGTGTGATGGAGAATGTTACAGAGTGTCATTGAGTGATAGAGAGTGTCAGAGAGTGTCAGAGAGTGATAGAGAGTGATAGAGAGAGTCTGAGAGTGACAGAGAGCGTCTGAGAGTGTCAGTGAGTGTCAGAGAGTGATAGAGAGTGTCAGAGAGTGTCAGAGAGTGATAGAGAGTGTCAGAGAGTGATAGAGAGTGTCTGAGAATGTCAGAGAGTGATAGAGAGTGTCAGAGAGTGATAGAGAGTGTCTGAGAGTGTCACAGAGTGAGAGAGAGATTCTGAGAGTGTCAGAGAGTGTCAGAGAGTGATAGAGAGTGATAGAGAGTGATCGAGAGTGTCTGAGAGTGTCAGAAAGTGTCAGAGAGTGATAGAGAGTGTCAGAGAGTGATAGAGAGTGTCAGAGAGTGATAGAGAGTGTCTGAGAATGTCAGAGAGTGTTAGAGAGTGTCAGAGAGTGATCGAGAGTGTCTGAGAGTTTCAGAGAGTGAGAGAGAGATTCTGAAAGTGTCAGAGAGTTTCAGGGAGCGGAAGAGAGTGTCAGAGAGTGATAGAGTGTGTCAGAGAGTGATCGAGAGTGTCTGAGAGTGTCTGAGAGTGACAGAGAGTGTCTGAGAGTGACAGCGAGTGTCTGAGAGTGTCAGTGAGTGTCAGAGAGTGATAGAGAGTGATAGAGAGTGATAGAGAGTGATAAAGAGTGATAGAGAGTTTCAGAGGGTGTCATTGAGTGATAGAGAGTGTCAGACAGTGTCAGAGTGTGATAGAGTGTGTCAGAGAGTGATAGAGAGAGTCAGAGAGTGATAGAGAGAATCTGAGCGTGTCTGAGAGTGACAGAAAGTGACAGAGAGTGTCTGAGAGTGTCAGTGAGTATCCAAGAGTGATAGAGAGTGTCTGAGAGTGTCTGAGAGTGTCTGAGAGTGACAGAGAGTGATGGACAGTGTCTGAGACTGTCAGAGAGTGTCAGAGTGTGATAGTGATAGAGAGTGTCAGAGAGTGTCAGAGAGTGTAAGAGCGTGATAGAGAGTGTTAGAGAGTGTCAGAGAGAGTCAGACAGTGTCATAGAGTGTCAGAGAGTGTTAGAGAGTGATACAGAGTGATAGAGAGTATCTGAGAGTGTCTGTGAGTGTCAGAGAGTGTCAGAGAGCGTCAGAGAGTGGCAGAGAGTGGCAGAGAGCGTCAGAGAGTGTCAGAGAGCGTCAGAGAGTGTCAGAGAGTGTCAGAGAGTGATAGACATTGATAGAGAGTGTCAGAGAGTGTCATTGAGTGATGGAGAGTGTCAGAGAGATTCAGAGAGATTCAGAGAGTGTCAGAGAGTGTCAGAGAGTGATAAGGAGTGATGAAGAGTGATAGAGAGTGTCTGAGTGTGTCAGAGAGTGTCAGAGAGTGATAGAGAGTGATAGAGATGTCAGAGAGTGTCATTGAGGGATGGAGAGTGTCAGAGAGTTTCAGAGAGTGATAGAGAGTGTCAGAGAGTGATAGAGATTGTCAGAGAGTGATATAGAGTGATAGAGAGTGTCAGAAAGTGTCAGAGAGTGATAGAGAGTGATACAGAGTATCAGAGAGTGTCAGAGAGTGATAGAGAGTGATAGAGAGTGTCAGAGAGTGATAGAGAGTGTCAGAGAGTGATAGACAGTGATAGAGAGTGATAGAGAGTGTCAGAGAGAGTCAGACAGTGTCATAGAGTGTCAGAGAGTGATAGAGAGTGATAGCGAGCGTCTGAGAGTGCCATAGAGTGTCTGAGAGTGTCAGAGAGCGATAGAGAGTGTCAGAGAGTAATATAGATTGTCAGAGAGTGATAAAGTGTCTCTGAGAGTGTCAGAGAGTGATAGAGTGTGATAGTTTAGAGATACAGCACTGAAACAGGCCCTTCGGCCCACCGAGTCTGTGCCGACCATCAACCACCCGTTTACACTAATCCTACACTAATCCCATATTCCTATCACATCCCCACCTATCCCTCTTTATATTTCCCTACCACCTACCTATACTAAGGGCAATTTCTAATGGCCAATTTACCTATCAACCTGCAAGTCTTTGGCATGTGGGAGGAAACCGGAGCACCCGGAGGAAACCCACGCAGACACAGGGAGAACTTGCAAACTCCACACAGGCAGTACCCGGAATTGAACCCGGGTCGCTGGAGCTGTGAGGCTGCGGTGCTAACCACTGCGCCACTGTGCCGCCCTAGAGAGCCTCTGAGATTGTCAGAGAGTGTCAGAGAGTGATAGAGAGTGATAGAGAGTGTCAGAGAGTGTCAGAGAGTGTCAGATTGTGTCAGAGTGTGTCAGAGGGTGTCAGAGTGTGTAAGAGCGTGATAGAGAGTGATAGAGAGTGTCAGAGAGAGTCAGACAGTGTCATAGAGTGTCAGAGAGTGATAGAGAGTGATTGCGAGCGTCTGAGAGTGCCAGAGAGTGACAGAGAGTGTCAGAGTGTGTCACAGAGTGCCTGAGTGTGTCAGAGAGTGTCAGAGAGTGATAGAGTGTGATAGAGAGTGTTACAGAGTGTCATTGAGTGATAGAGAGTGTCAGAGAGTGTCAGAGAGTGATAGAGAGTGATAGAGAGTGATAGAGAAAGTCTGAGAGTGACAGAGAGCGTCTGAGAGTGTCAGTGAGTGCCATAGAGTGAGAGAGAGTGTCAGAGTGTGTCACAGAGTGTATGAGTGTGTCAGAGAGTGATAGAGTGTGATAGAGAGTGTCAGAGAGTGTCAGAGAGTGTCAGATTGTGTCAGAGTGTGTCAGACGGTGTCAGTGAGTGTAAGAGCGTGATGGAGATTGATAGACAGTGTCAGAGAGAGTCAGACAGTGTCAGAGAGTGTCAGAGAGTGATCGAGAGTGTCTGAGAGTGTCAGAAAGTGTCAGAGAGTGATAGAGAGTGTCAGAGAGTGTCAGAGAGTGATAGAGAGTGTCAGAGAGTGATAGAGAGTGTCTGAGAATGTCAGAGAGTTTTAGAGAGTGTCAGAGAGTGATAGAGAGTGTCTGAGAGTTTCAGAGAGTGAGAGAGAGATTCTGAAAGTGTCAGAGAGTTTCAGAGAGCGAAAGAGAGTGTCAGAGAGTGATAGAGTGTGTCAGAGAGTGATACAGAGTGATAGAGAGTATCTGAGAGTGTCTGTGAGTGTCAGAGAGTGTCAGAGAGCGTCAGAGAGTGTCAGAGAGTGTCAGAGAGCGTCAGAGAGTGATAGACATTGATAGAGAGTGTCAGAGAGTGTCATTGAGTGATGGAGAGTGTCAGAGAGATTCAGAGAGATTCAGAGAGTGTCAGAGAGTGTCAGAAAGTGTCAGAGATGATAGAGAGTGATAGAGATGTCAGAGACTGTCATTGAGGGATGGAGAGTGTCTGGGAGTGTTTCAGAGAGTGATAGAGAGTGTCAGAGAGTGATAGAGAGTGTCAGACAGTGATAGAGAGTGATAGAGATTGTCAGAGAGTGATAGAGAGAGATAGAGAGAGTCTGAGAGTGTTAGAGAGTGTCAGAGAGTGATAGAGTGTGATAGAGAGTGTCAGAGAGCGTCAGAGAGTGATATAGAGTGATAGAGAGTGTCAGAGAGTGTCAGAGAGTGATAGAGAGTGTTAGAGAGTGTCAGAGAGTGATAGAGAGTGTCTGAGAGTTTCAGAGAGTGAGAGAGAGATTCTGAAAATGTCAGAGAGTTTCAGAGAGCGAAAGAGAGTGTCAGAGAGTGATAGAGTGTGTCAGAGAGTGATAGAGAGTGTCTGAGAGTGTCTGAGAGTGACAGAGAGTGTCTGAGAGTGATAGAGAGAGTCAGAGAGTGATAGAGAGAATCTGAGCGTGTCTGAGAGTGAGAGAGAGATTCTGAAAGTGTCAGAGAGTTTCAGAGAGCGAAAGAGAGTGTCAGAGAGTGATAGAGTGTGTCAGAGAGTGATAGAGAGTGTCTGAGAGTGTCAGTGAGTGTCAGAGAGTGTCTGAGAGTGATAGAGAGTGATAGAGAGTGATAAAGAGTGATAGAGAGTTTCAGAGTGTGTCATTGAGTGATAGAGAGTGTCAGACAGTGTCAGAGTGTGATAGAGTGTGTCAGAGAGTGATAGAGAGAGTCAGAGAGTGATAGACAGAATCTGAGCGTGTCTGAGAGTGACAGAAAGTGACAGAGAGTGTCTGAGAGTGTCAGTGAGTGTCCGAGAGTGATAGAGAGTGTCTGAGAGTGTCTGAGAGTGACAGAGAGTGATGGACAGTGTCTGAGACAGTCAGAGAGTGTCAGAGTGTGATAGAGAGTGATAGAGAGTGTCAGAGAGTGTAAGAGCGTGATTGAGAGTGATAGAGAGTGTCAGAGAGAGTCCGACAGTGTCATAGAGTGTCAGAGAGTGTTAGAGAGTGATACAGAGTGATAGAGAGTATCTGAGAGTGTCTGTGAGTGTCAGAGAGTGTCAGAGAGCGTCAGAGAGTGTCAGAGAGTGTCAGAGAGCGTCAGAGAGTGATAGACATTGATAGAGAGTGTCAGAGAGTGTCATTGAGTGATGGAGAGTGTCAGAGAGATTCAGAGAGATTCAGAGAGTGTCAGAGAGTGTCAGAAAGTGTCAGAGATGATAGAGAGTGATAGAGATGTCAGAGAGTGTCATTGAGGGATGGAGAGTGTCTGAGAGTGTTTCAGAGAGTGATAGAGAGTGTCAGAGAGTGATAGAGAGTGTCAGACAGTGATAGAGAGTGATAGAGATTGTCAGAGAGTGATAGAGAGAGATAGAGAGAGTCTGAGAGTGTTAGAGAGTGTCAGAGAGTGATAGAGTGTGATAGAGAGTGTCAGAGAGCGTCAGAGAGTGATATAGAGTGATAGAGAGTGTCAGAGAGTGTCAGAGAGTGATAGAGAGTGTTAGAGAGTGTCAGAGAGTGATAGAGAGTGTCAGAAAGTGTCAGAGAGTGATAGAGAGTGATAGAGAGTATCAGAGAGTGTCAGACAGTGATAGAGAGTGATAGAGAGTGTCAGAGAGTGATAGAGAGTGTCAGAGAGTGATAGACAGTGATAGAGAGCGTCAGAGAGTGTCTGAGAGTGACAGAGAGTGTCTGAGAGTGTCATTGAGTGTCAGAGAGTGAGAAAGAGTGATAGAGAGTGTCAGAGAGTGTCAGAGAGTGATAGAGAGTGATAGAGAGTGTCAGAGAGTGTCATTGAGTGATGGAGAGTGTCAGAGAGTGTCAGAGAGTGATAGAGAGTGTCTGAGATTGATAGAGAGTGTCAGACAGTGATAGAGAGTGATAGAGAGTGTCAGAGAGTGATAGAGAGAGATAGAGAGAGTCTCTGACAGTGTCAGAGAGTGTCAGAGAGTGATAGAGAGCGATAGGGAGTGTCAGAGATTGTCATTTAGTGTCATTTAGTGTCAGAGAGTTTCAGAGAGTGAAAGAGAGTGTCAGAGAGTGTCAGAGAGTGATAGAGAGTGTCAGAAAGTGTCAGAGAGTGATAGAGAGTGATAGAGAGTATCAGAGAGTGCCAGAGAGTGATAGACAGTGATAGAGAGTGTCAGAGAGTGATAGAGAGTGTCAGAGAGTGATAGAGCGTGTCAGAGAGTGATGGAGAGTGATAGAGAGCGTCAGAGAGTGTCATAGAGTGATAGAGAGTGTCAGAGTGCGTCACAGAGTATCTGAGTGTGTCAGAGAGTGTCAGAGAGTGATGGAGAGTGATAGAGAGTGTCACAGAGTGTCATTGAGTTATAGAGAGTGTCAGTGAGTGTCAGAGAGTGATAGAGAGTGTCCGAGAGTGTCTGAGAGTGACAGAGAGTGATAGACAGTGTCTGAGACAGTCAGAGAGTGTCAGAGTGTGATAGAGAGTGATAGAGAGTGTCAGAGAGTGTAAGAGCGTGATAGAGAGTGATAGAGAGTGTCAGAGAGTGTCAGAGAGTGTCAGATTGTGTCAGAGTGTGTCAGAGGGTGTCAGAGAGTGTAAGAGCGTTATGGAGAGTGATAGAGAGTGTCAGAGAGAGTCAGACAGTGTCATAGAGTGTCAGAGAGTGATGGAGAGTGATACCGAGCGTCAGAGAGTGCCATAGAGTGAGAGAGAGTGTCAGAGTGTGTCACAGAGTGTATGAGTGTGTCAGAGAGTGATAGAGTGTGATAGAGAGTGTCAGAGAGTGTCAGAGAGTGTCAGATTGTGTCAGAGTGTGTCAGAGGGTGTCAGAGAGTGTAAGAGCGTTATGGAGAGTGATAGAGAGTGTCAGAGAGAGTCAGACAGTGGCATAGAGTGTCAGAGAGTGATACAGAGTGATAGCGAGCGTCTGAGAGTGCCATAGAGTGACAGAGAGTGTCAGAGTGTGTCACAGAGTGTCTGAGTGTGTCAGAGAGTGTCAGAGAGTGATAGAGTGTGATGGAGAATGTTACAGAGTGTCATTGAGTGATAGAGAGTGTCAGAGAGTGTCAGAGAGTGATAGAGAGTGATAGAGAGAGTCTGAGAGTGACAGAGAGCGTCTGAGAGTGTCAGTGAGTGTCAGAGAGTGATAGAGAGTGTCAGAGAGTGTCAGAGAGTGATAGAGAGTGTCAGAGAGTGATAGAGAGTGTCTGAGAATGTCAGAGAGTGATAGAGAGTGTCAGAGAGTGATAGAGAGTGTCTGAGAGTGTCACAGAGTGAGAGAGAGATTCTGAGAGTGTCAGAGAGTGTCAGAGAGTGATAGAGAGTGATAGAGAGTGATCGAGAGTGTCTGAGAGTGTCAGAAAGTGTCAGAGAGTGATAGAGAGTGTCAGAGAGTGATAGAGAGTGTCAGAGAGTGATAGAGAGTGTCTGAGAATGTCAGAGAGTGTTAGAGAGTGTCAGAGAGTGATCGAGAGTGTCTGAGAGTTTCAGAGAGTGAGAGAGAGATTCTGAAAGTGTCAGAGAGTTTCAGGGAGCGGAAGAGAGTGTCAGAGAGTGATAGAGTGTGTCAGAGAGTGATCGAGAGTGTCTGAGAGTGTCTGAGAGTGACAGAGAGTGTCTGAGAGTGACAGCGAGTGTCTGAGAGTGTCAGTGAGTGTCAGAGAGTGATAGAGCGTGATAGAGAGTGATAGAGAGTGATAAAGAGTGATAGAGAGTTTCAGAGGGTGTCATTGAGTGATAGAGAGTGTCAGACAGTGTCAGAGTGTGATAGAGTGTGTCAGAGAGTGATAGAGAGAGTCAGAGAGTGATAGAGAGAATCTGAGCGTGTCTGAGAGTGACAGAAAGTGACAGAGAGTGTCTGAGAGTGTCAGTGAGTGTCCAAGAGTGATAGAGAGTGTCTGAGAGTGTCTGAGAGTGTCTGAGAGTGACAGAGAGTGATGGACAGTGTCTGAGACTGTCAGAGAGTGTCAGAGTGTGATAGTGATAGAGAGTGTCAGAGAGTGTCAGAGAGTGTAAGAGCGTGATAGAGAGTGTTAGAGAGTGTCAGAGAGAGTCAGACAGTGTCAGAGAGTGTTAGAGAGTGATACAGAGTGATAGAGAGTATCTGAGAGTGTCTGTGAGTGTCAGAGAGTGTCAGAGAGCGTCAGAGAGTGGCAGAGAGTGGCAGAGAGCGTCAGAGAGTGTCAGAGAGCGTCAGAGAGTGTCAGAGAGTGTCAGAGAGTGATAGACATTGATAGAGAGTGTCAGAGAGTGTCATTGAGTGATGGAGAGTGTCAGAGAGATTCAGAGAGATTCAGAGAGTGTCAGAGAGTGTCAGAGAGAGATAAGGAGTGATGAAGAGTGATAGAGAGTGTCTGAGTGTGTCAGAGAGTGTCAGAGAGTGATAGAGAGTGATAGAGATGTCAGAGAGTGTCATTGAGGGATGGAGAGTGTCAGAGAGTTTCAGAGAGTGATAGAGAGTGTCAGAGAGTGATAGAGAGTGTCAGACAGTGATAGAGTGTGATAGAGAGTGTCAGAGATTGTCAGAGAGTGATATAGAGTGATAGAGAGTGTCAGAGAGTGTCAGAGAGTGATAGAGAGTGTTAGAGAGTGTCAGAGAGTGATAGAGAGTGTCAGAAAGTGTCAGAGAGTGATAGAGAGTGATACAGAGTATCAGAGAGTGTCAGAGAGTGATAGAGAGTGATAGAGAGTGTCAGAGAGTGATAGAGAGTGTCAGAGAGTGATAGACAGTGATAGAGAGCGTCAGAGAGTGTCTGAGAGTGACAGAGAGTGTCTGAGAGTGTCATTGAGTGTCAGAGAGTGAGAAAGAGTGATAGAGAGTGTCAGAGAGTGTCAGAGAGTGATAGAGAGTGATAGAGAGTGTCAGAGAGTGTCATTGAGTGATGGAGAGTGTCAGAGAGTGTCAGAGAGTGATAGAGAGTGTCTGAGAGTGATAGAGAGTGTCAGACAGTGATAGAGAGTGATAGAGAGTGTCAGAGAGTGATAGAGAGAGATAGAGAGAGTCTCTGAGAGTGTCAGAGAGTGTCAGAGAGTGATAGAGAGCGATAGGGAGTGTCAGAGATTGTCATTTAGTGTCATTTAGTGTCAGAGAGTTTCAGAGAGTGAAAGAGGATGTCAGAGAGTGTCAGAGAGTGATAGAGTGTGTCAGAAAGTGTCAGAGAGTGATAGAGAGTGATAGAGAGTATCAGAGAGTGCCAGAGAGTGATAGACAGTGATAGAGAGTGTCAGAGAGTGATAGAGAGTGTCAGTGAGTGATAGAGAGTGTCAGAGAGTGATGGAGAGTGATAGAGAGCGTCAGAGAGTGTCATAGAGTGATAGAGAGTGTCAGAGTGCGTCACAGAGTATCTGAGTGTGTCAGAGAGTGTCAGAGAGTGATGGAGAGTGATAGAGAGTGTCAGAGCGTGATAGAGAGTGTCAGAGAGTGATAGTGAGTGATAGAGAGCTTCAGAGAGTGTCAGAGAGTGATAGAGTGTGATAGAGAGCTTCAGAGAGTGTCAGAGAGTGATAGAGTGTGATAGAGAGTGTCAGAGCGTGATAGAGAGTGTTAGAGAGTGATAGTGAGTGATAGAGAGCTTCAGAGAGTGTCAGAGAGTGATAGAGTGTGATAGAGAGTGTCAGAGAGTGTCAGAGAGTGATATAGAGTGATAGAGAGTGTCAGAGAGTGTCAGAGAGTGATAGAGAGTAATAGAGAATGTCAGAGAGTGATAGAGTGTGTCAGAGTGTCAGGGAGTGATAAAGAGTGATAGAGAGTGTCTGAGATTGTCAGAGAGTGTCTGAGAGTGTCAGAGTGTGTCAGAGAGTGTCAGAGAGTGTCAGAGAATGATAGAGAGTGATAGAGATTTTCAGAGAGTTTCACTGAGTGATAGAGAGGGTCAGAGAGTTATGGAGAGTGATAGAGAGTGTCTGAGAGTGTCAGAGAGTGTCAGAGTGTGTCAGAGAGTGATGAAGAATGTTAGAGAGTGTCAGAGAGTGTCAGAGAGTGATAGAGAGTGATTGAGTGTGTCTGAGAGCGTCAGAGAGTGTCAGAGATTGATAGAGAGTATCTGAGACTGTCTGTGAGTGTCAGAGAGTCTCAGAGAGTGTCAGAGAGTGACAAAGGGTGATAGAAAGTGTCTGAGAGTGTCAGAGAGTGTCAGAGATTGTCATAGAATGATAGAGAGTGTCAGAGTGTGTCACAGAGTGTCTGAGTGTGTCTGAGTGTGTCAGAGAGTGTCAGAGAGTGATAGAGAGTTACAGAGAGTGTCAGAGAGTGTCAGAGAGTGATAGAGAGTGTCAGAGAGTGATAGAGAGTGACAGAGAGTTTCAGAGTGTGTTTTGGAGTGATCGAGAGTGTCAGAGGGTGTCAGAGTGTGATAGAGAGTGTCAGAGAATGTCAGAGAGTGATAGTGAGTGTCAGACAGTGATAGAGAGAGATAGAGAGTGTCAGAGAGTGATAGACGGTGATAGAGAGCGTCAGAGAGTGTCTGAGAGTGACAGAGAGTGTCTGAGAGTGTCATTGAGTATCAGAGAGTGAGAAAGAGTGATAGAGAGTGTCAGAGAGTGTCAGAGAGTGATAGAGAGTGATAGAGAGTGTCAGAGAGTGTCATTGAGTGATGGAGAGTGTCAGAGAGTGTCAGAGAGTGATAGAGAGTGTCTGAGAGTGATAGAGAGTGTCAGACAGTGATAGAGAGTGATAGAGAGTGTCAGAGAGTGATAGAGAGAGATAGAGAGAGTCTCTGAGAGTGTCAGAGAGTGTCAGAGAGTGATAGAGAGCGATAGGGAGTGTCAGAGATTGTCATTTAGTGTCATTTAGTGTCAGAGAGTTTCAGAGAGTGAAAGAGGATGTCAGAGAGTGTCAGAGAGTGATAGAGTGTGTCAGAAAGTGTCAGAGAGTGATAGTGAGTATCAGAGAGTGCCAGAGAGTGATAGACAGTGATAGAGAGTGTCAGAGAGTGATAGAGAGTGTCAGTGAGTGATAGAGAGTGTCAGAGAGTGATGGAGAGTGATAAAGAGCGTCAGAGAGTGTCATAGAGTGATAGAGAGTGTCAGAGTGCGTCACAGAGTATCTGAGTGTGTCAGAGAGTGTCAGAGAGTGATGGAGAGTGATAGAGAGTGTCAGAGCGTGATAGAGAGTGTCAGAGAGTGATAGTGAGTGATAGAGAGCTTCAGAGAGTGTCAGAGAGTGATAGAGTGTGATAGAGAGCTTCAGAGAGTGTCAGAGAGTGATAGAGTGTGATAGAGAGTGTCAGAGCGTGATAGAGAGTGTTAGAGAGTGATAGTGAGTGATAGAGAGCTTCAGAGAGTGTCAGAGAGTGATAGAGTGTGATAGAGAGTGTCAGAGAGTGATATAGAGTGATAGAGAGTGTCAGAGAGTGTCAGAGAGTGATAGAGAGTAATAGAGAATGTCAGAGAGTGATAGAGTGTGTCAGAGTGTCAGGGAGTGATAAAGAGTGATAGAGAGTGTCTGAGATTGTCAGAGAGTGTCTGAGAGTGTCAGAGTGTGTCAGAGAGTGTCAGAGAGTGTCAGAGAATGATAGAGAGTGATAGAGATTTTCAGAGAGTTTCACTGAGTGATAGAGAGGGTCAGAGAGTTATGGAGAGTGATAGAGAGTGTCTGAGAGTGTCAGAGAGTGATAGAGAGTGATTGAGTGTGTCTGAGAGCGTCAGAGAGTGTCAGAGATTGATAGAGAGTATCTGAGACTGTCTGTGAGTGTCAGAGAGTCTCAGAGAGTGTCAGAGAGTGACAAAGGGTGATAGAAAGTGTCTGAGAGTGTCAGAGAGTGTCAGAGATTGTCATAGAATGATAGAGAGTGTCAGAGTGTGTCACAGAGTGTCTGAGTGTGTCTGAGTGTGTCAGAGAGTGTCAGAGAGTGATAGAGAGTTACAGAGAGTGTCAGAGAGTGTCAGAGAGTGATAGAGAGTGTCAGAGAGTGATAGAGAGTGACAGAGAGTTTCAGAGTGTGTCTTGGAGTGATCGAGAGTGTCAGAGGGTGTCAGAGTGTGATAGAGAGTGTCAGAGAATGTCAGAGAGTGATAGTGAGTGTCAGACAGTGATAGAGAGAGATAGAGAGTGTCAGAGAGTGTCAGAGAGTGTCAGAGTGTGACAGAGAGTGATGAAGAATGTTAGAGAGTGTCAGAGAGTGATAGAGATTGATTGAGTGTGTCTGAGAGCGTCAGAGAGTGTCAGAGCGTGATAGAGCATGTCTGAGAGTGATAGAGAGTGTCTGAGAGTGTCTGAGAGCGTCAGTGAGTGTCAGAGAGTGATAGAGAGTGATAGAGAGCGTCAGAGAGTGTCATACAGTGATAGAGAGTGTCAGAGTGTGTCACGGAGTGTCTGAGTGTGTCAGAGAGTGTCAGAGAGTGATAGAGAGTGATAGAGAGTGCCACAGAGTGTCATTGAGTGATAGAGAGTGTCAGAGAGTGTCAGAGAGTGATAGAGAGTGATAGAGAGTGTCTGAGAGTGTCAGAGAGCGATAGAGAGTGTCAGAGAGTCATATAGATTGTCAGAGAGTGACAGAGAGTGTCTGAGAGTGTCTGAGAGTGACAGAGAGTGAAGGAGAGTGTCTGAGAGTGTCAGTGAGTGTCAGAGATTGATAGAGAGTTTTTGAGTGTGTCAGTGAGTGATTGAGAGTGATAGAGGGCCTCTGAGAGTGTCAGAGAGTGTCAGAGGGAGATAGAGAGTGATAGAGAGTGATAGAGAGTGTCAGAGAGTGATAGAGAGTGTCTGAGAGTAACAGAGAGTGAAAGAGAGTGTCAGAGAGTGTCACTGAGTGTCAGAGAGTGATAGAGAGTGTCTAAGAGTGTCAGAGAGTGATACAGAGAGATAGAAAGCCTCTGAGATTGTCAAAGAGTGTCAGAGAGTGATAGAGTTTGATAGAGAGTGTCAGAGAGTGTCAGAGAGTGTCAGATTGTGTCAGAGTGTGTCAGAGGGTGTCATAGAGTGTCAGAGAGTGATAGAGAGTGATAGCGAGCGTCTGAGAGTGCCATAGAGTGTCTGAGAGTGTCAGAGAGCGATAGAGAGTGTCAGAGAGTAATATAGATTGTCAGAGAGTGATAAAGTGTCTCTGAGAGTGTCAGAGAGTGATAGAGTGTGATAGAGAGCCTCTGAGATTGTCAGAGAGTGTCAGAGAGTGATAGAGAGTGATAGAGAGTGTCAGAGAGTGTCAGAGAGTGTCAGATTGTGTCAGAGTGTGTCAGAGGGTGTCAGAGTGTGTCAGAGAGTGTGTAAGAGCGTGATAGAGAGTGATAGAGAGTGTCAGAGAGAGTCAGACAGTGTCATAGAGTGTCAGAGAGTGATAGAGAGTGATAGCGAGCGTCTGAGAGTGCCAGAGAGTGACAGAGAGTGTCAGAGTGTGTCACAGAGTGCCTGAGTGTGTCAGAGAGTGTCAGAGAGTGATAGAGTGTGATAGAGAGTGTTACAGAGTGTCATTGAGTGATAGAGAGTGTCAGAGAGTGTCAGAGAGTGATAGAGAGTGATAGAGAGTGATAGAGAAAGTCTGAGACTGACAGAGAGCGTCTGAGAGTGTCAGTGAGTGTCAGAGAGTGATAGAGAGTGTCAGAGAGAGATAGAGAGTTTCAGAGAGTGAAAGAGAGTGTCTGAGAATGTCAGAGAGTGATCGAGAGTGTCAGAGAGTGATAGAGAGTGTCTGAGAGTGTCAGAGAGTGAGAGAGAGATTCTGAGAGTGTCAGAGAGTGTCAGAGAGTGATAGAGAGTGATCGAGAGTGTCTGAGAGTGTCAGAAAGTGTCAGAGAGTGATAGAGAGTGTCAGAGAGTGTCAGAGAGTGATAAAGAGTGTCAGAGAGTGATAGAGAGTGTCTGAGAATGTCAGAGAGTGTTAGAGAGTGTCAGAGATTGATAGAGAGTGTCTGAGAGTTTCAGAGAGTGAGAGAGAGATTCTGAGAGTGTCAGAGAGTTTCAGAGAGCGAAAGAGAGTGTCAGAGAGTGATAGCGTGTGTCAGAGAGTGATAGAGAGTGTCTGAGAGCGTCTGAGAGTGACAGCGAGTGTCTGAGAGTGTCAGTGAGTGTCAGAGAGTGATAAAGAGTGATAGAGAGTGATAGACAGTGATAAAGAGTGATAGAGAGTTTCAGAGTGTGTCATTGAGTGATAGAGAGTGTCAGACAGTGTCAGAGAGTGATAGAGTGTGTCAGAGAGTGTCAGAGATTGAAAGAGAGTGTAAGAGAGTGATAGAGAGCGAGAGTGTCAGAGTGTGTCAGAGAGTGATAGAGAGTGAGAGAGAGTGTCAGAGAGTGTCATAGAGTGATGGAGAGTGTCAGAGTGTGTCAGAGAGTGATAGAGAGTGATTGAGTGCGTCAGAGAGTGTCAGAGAGCGATTGAGAGTGTCAGAGAGTGATAGAGAGTGTCAGAGAGTGATGGAGAGCATCTGAGAAAGTCTGAGAGTGACAGAGAGTGAAAGAGAGTTTCTGAGAGTGTCAGTGAGTGTCAGAGAGTGATAGTGAGTGTCTGAGAGTGTCAGTGAGTTATAGAGAGTGATAGAGAGCCTCTGAGAATGTCAGAGAGTGTCAGAGAGTGATAAAGAGTGTCAGAGGGAGTTAGAGAGTGACAGAGAGTGTCTGAGAGTGTCAGTGAGTGTCAGAGAGTGATAGAGTGTGTCAGACAGTGATAGAGAGTGATAGAGAGTGTCTGAGAGTGTCAGAGAGTGTCAGAGTATTAGAGAGTGTCAGGGAGCGATAGAGAGTGTCAGAGAGTGATAGAGAGTGTCAGAGAGCGATAGAGAGTGTCAGAGAGTGATATAGATTGTCAGAGAGTGATAGAGAGTGTCTGTGAGTGTCTGAGAGCGACAGAGAGCGAAAGAGAGTGTCAGAGAGTGATAGAGAGTGTCAGAGAGTGTCAGAGAGTGTCAGAGTGTGTCAGAGAGTGATGAAGAATGTTAGAGAGTGTCAGAGAGTGTCAGAGAGTGATAGAGAGTGATTGAGTGTGTCTGAGAGCGTCAGAGAGTGTCAGAGATTGATAGAGAGTATCTGAGACTGTCTGTGAGTGTCAGAGAGTCTCAGAGAGTGTCAGAGAGTGACAAAGGGTGATAGAAAGTGTCTGAGAGTGTCAGAGAGTGTCAGAGATTGTCATAGCATGATAGAGAGTGTCAGAGTGTGTCACAGAGTGTCTGAGTGTGTCTGAGTGTGTCAGAGAGTGTCAGAGAGTGATAGAGAGTTACAGAGAGTGTCAGAGAGTGTCAGAGAGTGATAGAGAGTGTCAGAGAGTGATAGAGAGTGACAGAGAGTTTCAGAGTGTGTTTTGGAGTGATCGAGAGTGTCAGAGGGTGTCAGAGTGTGATAGAGAGTGTCAGAGAATGTCAGAGAGTGATAGTGAGTGTCAGACAGTGATAGAGAGAGATAGAGAGTGTCAGAGAGTGTCAGAGAGTGTCAGAGTGTGACAGAGAGTGATGAAGAATGTTAGAGAGTGTCAGAGAGTGATAGAGATTGATTGAGTGTGTCTGAGAGCGTCAGAGAGTGTCAGAGCGTGATAGAGCATGTCTGAGAGTGATAGAGAGTGTCTGATTTTGTCTGAGAGCGTCAGTGTGTGTCAGAGAGTGATAGAGAGTGATAGAGAGCGTCAGAGAGTGTCATACAGTGATAGAGAGTGTCAGAGTGTGTCACAGAGTGTCTGAGTGTGTCAGAGAGTGTCAGAGAGTGATAGAGAGTGATAGAGAGTGCCACAGAGTGTCATTGAGTGATAGAGAGTGTCAGAGAGTGTCAGAGAGTGATAGAGAGTGATAGAGAGTGTCTGAGAGTGTCAGAGAGCGATAGAGAGTGTCAGAGAGTAATATAGATTGTCAGAGAGTGACAGAGAGTGTCTGAGAGTGTCTGAGAGTGACAGAGAGTGAAGGAGAGTGTCTGAGAGTGTCAGTGAGTGTCAGAGATTGATAGAGAGTTTTTGAGTGTGTCAGTGAGTGATTGAGAGTGATAGAGGGCCTCTGAGAGTGTCAGAGAGTGTCAGAGGGAGATAGAGAGTGATAGAGAGTGAAAGAGAGTGTCAGAGAGTGATAGAGAGTGTCTGAGAGTAACAGAGAGTGAAAGAGAGTGTCAGAGAGTGTCACTGAGTGTCAGAGAGTGATAGAGAGTGTCTAAGAGTGTCAGAGAGTGATACAGAGTGATAGAAAGCCTCTGAGATTGTCAGAGAGTGATAGAGTTTGATAGAGAGTGTCAGAGAGTGTCAGAGAGTGTCAGATTGTGTCAGAGTGTGTCAGAGGGTGTCAGAGAGTGTAAGAGCGTGATAGAGAGTGATAGAGAGTGTCAGAGAGAGTCAGACAGTGTCATAGAGTGTCAGAGAGTGATAGAGAGTGATAGCGAGCGTCTGAGAGTGCCATAGAGTGTCTGAGAGTGTCAGAGAGCGATAGAGAGTGTCAGAGAGTAATATAGATTGTCAGAGAGTGATAAAGTGTCTCTGAGAGTGTCAGAGAGTGATAGAGTGTGATAGAGAGCCTCTGAGATTGTCAGAGAGTGTCAGAGAGTGATAGAGAGTGATAGAGAGTGTCAGAGAGTGTCAGAGAGTGTCAGATTGTGTCAGAGTGTGTCAGAGGGTGTCAGAGTGTGTCAGAGAGTGTGTAAGAGCGTGATAGAGAGTGATAGAGAGTGTCAGAGAGATTCAGACAGTGTCATAGAGTGTCAGAGAGTGATAGAGAGTGAAAACGAGCGTCTGAGAGTGCCAGAGAGTGACAGAGTGTGTCAGAGTGTGTCACAGAGTGCCTGAGTGTGTCAGAGAGTGTCAGAGAGTGATAGAGTGTGATAGAGAGTGTTACAGAGTGTCATTGAGTGATAGAGAGTGTCAGAGAGTGTCAGAGAGTGGTAGAGAGTGATAGAGAGTGATAGAGAAAGTCTGAGAGTGACAGAGAGCGTCTGAGAGTGTCAGTGAGTGTCAGAGAGTGATAGAGAGTGTCAGAGAGTGATAGAGAGTGTCAGAGAGTGATAGAGAGTGTCTGAGAATGTCAGAGCGTGATCGAGAGTGTCAGAGAGTGATAGAGAGTGTCTGAGAGTGTCAGAGAGTGAGAGAGAGATTCTGAGAGTGTCAGAGAGTGTCAGAGAGTGATAGAGAGTGATCGAGAGTGTCTGAGAGTGTCAGAAAGTGTCAGAGAGTGATAGAGAGTGTCAGAGAGTGTCAGAGAGTGATAAAGAGTGTCAGAGAGTGATAGAGAGTGTCTGAGAATGTCAGAGAGTGTTAGAGAGTGTCAGAGAGTGATAGAGAGTGTCTGAGAGTTTCAGAGAGTGAGAGAGAGATTCTGAGAGTGTCAGAGAGTTTCAGAGAGCGAAAGAGAGTGTCAGAGAGTGATAGCGTGTGTCAGAGAGTGATAGAGAGTGTCTGAGAGTGTCTGAGAGTGACAGCGAGTGTCTGAGAGTGTCAGTGAGTGTCAGAGAGTGATAAAGAGTGATAGAGAGTGATAGACAGTGATAAAGAGTGATAGAGAGTTTCAGAGTGTGTCATTGAGTGATAGAGAGTGTCAGACAGTGTCAGAGAGTGATAGAGTGTGTCAGAGAGTGTCAGAGATTGAAAGAGAGTGTAAGAGAGTGATAGAGAGCGAGAGTGTCAGAGTGTGTCAGAGAGTGATAGAGAGTGAGAGAGAGTGTCAGAGAGTGTCATAGAGTGATGGAGAGTGTCAGAGTGTGTCAGAGAGTGATAGAGAGTGATTGAGTGCGTCAGAGAGTGTCAGAGAGCGATTGAGAGTGTCAGAGAGTGATAGAGAGTGTCAGAGAGTGATAGAGAGCATCTGAGAAAGTCTGAGAGTGACAGAGAGTGAAAGAGAGTTTCTGAGAGTGTCAGTGAGTGTCAGAGAGTGATAGTGCGTGTCTGAGAGTGTCAGTGAGTTATAGAGAGTGATAGAGAGCCTCTGAGAATGTCAGAGAGTGTCAGAGAGTGATAAAGAGTGTCAGAGAGAGTTAGAGAGTGACAGAGAGTGTCTGAGAGTGTCAGTGAGTGTCAGAGAGTGATAGAGTGTGTCAGACAGTGATAGAGAGTGATAGAGAGTGTCTGAGAGTGTCAGCGAGTGTCAGAGTATGTGAGAGTGTCAGGGAGCGATAGAGAGTGTCAGAGAGTGATAGAGAGTGTCAGAGAGTGATAGAGAGAGTCAGAGAGTGATAGAGAGAATCTGAGCATGTCTGAGAGTGACAGAGAGTGACAGAGCGTGTCTGAGAGTGTCAGTGAGTGTCAGAGAGTGATAGAGAGTGTCCGAGAGTGTCTGAGAGTGACAGAGAGTGATAGACAGTGTCTGAGACAGTCAGAGAGTATCAGAGTGTGATAGAGAGTGATAGAGAGTGTCAGAGAGTGTAATAGCGTGATAGAGAGTGATAGAGAGTGTCAGAGAGAGTCAGACTGTGTCATAGAGTGTCAGAGAGTGATGGAGATTGATACCGAGCGTCAGAGAGTGCCATAGCGTGAGAGAGAGTGTCAGAGTGTGTCACAGAGTGCATGAGTGTGTCAGAGAGTGATAGAGTGTGATAGAGAGTGTCAGAGAGTGTCAGAGAGTGTCAGATTGTGTCAGAGTGTGTCAGAGGGTGTCAGAGAGTGTAAGAGGGTGATGGAGAGTGATAGAGAGTGTCAGAGAGAGTCAGACAGTGGCATAGAGTGTCAGAGAGTGATAGAGAGTGATAGCGAGCGTCTGAGAGTGCCATAGAGTGACAGAGAGTGTCAGAGTGTGTCACAGAGTGTCTGAGTGTGTCAGAGAGTGTCAGAGAGTGATAGAGTGTGATGGAGAATGTTACAGAGTGTCATTGAGTGATAGAGAATGTCAGAGAGTGTCAGAGAGTGATAGAGAGTGATAGAGAGAGTCTGAGAGTGACAGAGAGCGTCTGAGAGTGTCAGTGAGTGTCATAGAGTGATAGAGAGTGTCTGAGAATGTCAGAGAGTGATAGAGAGTGTCAGAGAGTGATAGAGAGTGTCTGAGAGTGTCAGAGAGTGAGAGAGAGATTCTGAGAGTGTCAGAGAGTGTCAGAGAATGATAGAGAGTGATCGAGAGTGATCGATTGTGTCTGAGAGTGTCAGAAAGTGTCAGAGAGTGATAGAGAGTGTCAGAGAGTGTCAGAGAGTGACAGAGAGTGTCAGAGAGTGATAGAGAGTGTCTGAGAATGTCAGAGAGTGTTAGAGAGTGTCAGAGAGTGATAGAGAGTGTCTGAGAGTTTCAGAGTGTGAGAGAGAGATTCTGAAAGTATCAGAGAGTTTCAGAGAGCGAAAGAGAGTGTCTGAGAGTGACAGAGAGTGTCTGAGAGTGACAGCGAGTGTCTGAGAGTGTCTGAGAGTGACAGCGAGTGTCTGAGAGTGTCAGTGAGTGTCAGAGAGTGATAAAGAGTGATAGAGAGTGATAGACAGTGATAAAGAGTGATAGAGAGTTTCAGAGTGTGTCATTGAGTGATAGAGAGTGTCAGACAGTGTCAGAGTGTGATAGAGTGTGTCAGAGAGTGATAGAGAGAGTCAGAGAGTGATAGAGAGAATCTGAGCGTCTCTGAGAGTGACAGAAAGTGACAGAGAGTGTCTGAGAGTGTCAGTGAGTGTCCGAGAGTGATAGAAAGTGTCTGAGAGTGTCTGAGAGTGACAGAGAGTGATGGACAGTGTCTGAGACAGTCAGAGAGTGTCAGAGAGTGATAGAGAGTGATAGAGAGTGTCAGAGAGTGTCAGAGAGTTTAAGAGCGTGATAGAGAGTGATAGAGAGTGTCAGAGAGAGTCAGACAGTGTCATAGAGTGTCAGAGCGTGATAGAGAGTGATAGCGAGCGTCAGAGAGTGCCATAGAGTGACAGAGAGTGTCAGAGAGTGATAGAGTGTGATAGAGAGTGTCACAGAGTGTCATTGAGTGATAGAGAGTGTCAGAGAGTGTCAGAGAGTGATAGAGAGTGATAGAGAGTGTCTGAGAGTGACAGAGAGCGTCTGAGAGTGTCAGTGAGTGTCAGAGAGTGATAGAGAGTGTCAGAGAGTGTCAGAGAGTGAAAGAGAGTGTCTGAGAATGTCAGAGAGTGATAGAGAGTGTCAGAGAGTGATAGAGAGTGTCTGAGAGTGTCAGAGAGTGATAGAGAGATTCTGAGAGTGTCAGAGAGTGTCAGAGAGTGATAGAGAGTGATAGAGATTGTCTGAGAATGTCAGAAAGTATCAGAGAGTGATAGAGAGTGTCAGAGAGTGTCAGAGAGTGATAGAGAGTGTCAGAGAGTGATAGAGAGTGTCTGAGAATGTCAGAGAGGGATAGAGAGTGTCAGAGAGTGATAGAGAGTGTCTGAGAGTTTCAGAGAGTGAGAGAGAGATTCTGAGAGTGTCAGAGAGTGTCAGAGAGTGATAGAGAGTGATAGAGAGTGTCAGAGAGTGTCAGAGAGTGTCAGAGAGTGTCAGAGAGTGTCAGAGAGCGAAAGAGAGTGTCAGAGAGTTATAGAGAGTGTCTGAGAGTGCCTGAGAGTGACAGAGAGTGTCTGAGAGTGACAGCGCGTGTCTGAGAGTGTCAGTGAGTGTCAGAGAGTGATAGAGAGTGATAGAGAGTGATGGAGAGTGATAAAGAGTGATAGAGAGTTTCAGAGTGTGTCATTGAGTGATCGAGAGTGATAGAGAATGTCAGACAGTGTCAGAGTGTGACAGAGTGCGTCACAGAGTGTCAGAGAGTGATAGAGAGTGTAAGAGAGTGATAGAGAGTGAAAGAGAGTGTCTGAGAGTGTCAGAGAGTGTCAGAGTGTGTCAGAGAGTGATCGAGAGTGATAGAGAGTGTCAGAGAGTGTCATAGAGTGATAGAGAGTGTCAGAGAGTGTCAGAGAGTGATAGAGAGTGTCTGAGAGTTTCAGAGAGTGAGAGAGAGATTCTGAAAGTATCAGAGAGTTTCAGAGAGCGAAAGAGAGTGTCTGAGAGTGACAGAGAGTGTCTGAGAGTGACAGCGAGTGTCTGAGAGTGTCAGTGAGTGTCAGAGAGTGATAGAGAGTGATAGAGAGTGATAAAGAGTGATAGAGAGTTTCAGAGTGTGTCATTGAGTGATAGAGAGTGTCAGACAGTGTCAGAGTGTGATAGAGTGTGTCAGAGAGTGATAGAGAGAGTCAGAGAGTGATAGAGAGAATCTGAGCGTCTCTGAGAGTGACAGAAAGCGACAGAGAGTGTCTGAGAGTGTCAGTGAGTGTCCGAGAGTGATAGAAAGTGTCTGAGAGTGTCTGAGAGTGACAGAGAGTGATGGACAGTGTCTGAGACAGTCAGAGAGTGTCAGAGAGTGATAGAGAGTGATAGAGAGTGTCAGAGAGTGTCAGAGAGTGTAAGAGCGTGATAGAGAGTGATAGAGAGTGTCAGAGAGAGTCAGATAGTGTCATAGAGTGTCAGAGAGTGTCAGAGAGTGATAGAGTGTGATAGAGAGTGTCACAGAGTGTCATTGAGTGATAGAGAGTGTCAGAGAGTGTCAGAGAGTGATAGAGAGTGATAGAGAGTGTCTGAGAGTGACAGAGAGCGTCTGAGAGTGTCAGTGAGTGTCAGAGAGTGATAGCGAGTGTCAGAGAGTGTCAGAGAGTGAAAGAGAGTGTCTGAGAATGTCAGAGAGTGATAGAGAGTGTCAGAGAGTGATAGAGAGTGATAGAGTGTGATAGAGAGTGTCACAGAGTGTCATTGAGTGATAGAGAGTGTCAGAGAGTGTCAGAGAGTGATAGAGAGTGATAGAGAGTGTCTGAGAGTGACAGAGAGCGTCTGAGAGTGTCAGTGAGTGTCAGAGAGTGATAGCGAGTGTCAGAGAGTGTCAGAGAGTGAAAGAGAGTGTCTGAGAATGTCAGAGAGTGATAGAGAGTGTCAGAGAGTGATAGAGAGTGATAGAGTGTGATAGAGAGTGTCACAGAGTGTCATTGAGTGATAGAGAGTGTCAGAGAGTGTCAGAGAGTGATAGAGAGTGATAGAGAGTGTCTGAGAGTGACAGAGAGCGTCTGAGAGTGTCAGTGAGTGTCAGAGAGTGATAGAGAGTGTCAGAGAGTGTCAGAGAGTGAAAGAGAGTGTCTGAGAATGTCAGAGAGTGATAGAGAGTGTCAGAGAGTGATAGAGAGTGTCTGAGACTGTCAGAGAGTGATAGAGAGATTCTGAGAGTGTCAGAGAGTGTCAGAGAGTGATAGAGAGTGATAGAGATTGTCTGAGAATGTCAGAAAGTATCAGAGAGTGATAGAGAGTGTCAGAGAGTGTCAGAGAGTGATAGAGAGTGTCAGAGAGTGATAGAGAGTGTCTGAGAATGTCAGAGGGATAGAGAGTGTCAGAGAGTGATAGAGAGTGTCTGAGAGTTTCAGAGAGTGAGAGAGAGATTCTGAGAGTGTCAGAGAGTGTCAGAGAGTGATAGAGAGTGATAGAGAGTGTCAGAGAGTGTCAGAGAGTGTCAGAGCGTGTCAGAGAGTGTCAGAGAGCGAAAGAGAGTGTCAGAGAGTTATAGAGAGTGTCTGAGAGTGCCTGAGAGTGACAGAGAGTGTCTGAGAGTGACAGCGAGTGTCTGAGAGTGTCAGTGAGTGTCAGAGAGTGATAGAGAGTGATAGAGAGTGATGGAGAGTGATAAAGAGTGATAGAGAGTTTCAGAGTGTGTCATTGAGTGATCGAGAGTGATAGAGAGTGTCAGACAGTGTCAGAGTGTGACAGAGTGTGTCACAGAGTGTCAGAGAGTGATAGAGAGTGTAAGAGAGTGATAGAGAGTGAAAGAGAGTGTCTGAGAGTGTCAGAGAGTGTCAGAGTGTGTCAGAGAGTGATCGAGAGTGATAGAGAGTGTCAGAGAGTGTCATAGAGTGATAGAGAGTGTCAGAGTGTGTCAGAGAGTGATAGAGAGTGTCAGAGAGTGTCATAGAGTGATAGAGAGTGTCAGAGTGTGTCAGAGAGTGATAGAGAGTGATTGAGTGTGTCAGAGAGTGTCAGAGAGCGATTGAGAGTGTCAGAGAGTGATAGTGAGTGTCAGAGAGTGATAGAGAGCGTCTGAGAGAGTCTGAGAGTGACAGAGAGTGAAAGAGAGTTTCTGAGAGTGTCAGTGAGTGTCAGAGAGTGATAGAGAGAGTCAGAGAGTGATAGAGAGAATCTGAGCGTGTCTGAGAGTTTCAGAGAGTGTCAGAGTATGTGAGAGTGTCAGAGAGCGATAGAGAGTGTCAGAGAGTGATAGAGAGTGTCAGAGAGTGATAGAGAGAGTCAGAGAGTGATAGAGAGAATCTGAGCGTGTCTGAGAGTGACAGAGAGTGACAGAGAGTGTCTGAGAGTTTCAGTGAGTGTCAGAGTGATAGAGAGTGTCTGAGAGTGATAGAGAGTGATAGACAGTGTCTGAGACAGTCAGAGAGTGTCAGAGAGTGATAGAGAGTGATAGAGAGTGTCAGAGAGTGTCAGAGAGTGCCAGAGAGTGATAGAGAGTGATAGAGCGTGTCAGAGAGTGTCAAAGAGTGATAGAGAGTGTCAGAGAGTGTCAGAGAGTGATAGAGAGTGTCAGAGTGTGTCACAGAATGTCTGAGAGTGTCAGAGAGTGTCAGAGTGTGATAGAGAGAGATAGAGAGTGTCTGAGAGTGTCTGAGAGTGTCAGAGTGTGTCAGAGAGAGTCAGAGAATGATAGAGAGTGATGGAGAGTGTCATAGAGTGCCATTGAGTGATAGCGAGTTTCAGAGAGTGTCAGAGAGTGATCGTGAGTGTCAGGGAGTGCTAGAGTGTGTCAGAGAGTGATAGAGAGTGTCAGCGAGTGATAGAGAGTGATAGAGAGTGATTAAGTGTGTCAGAGAGTGTTAGAGATTGATACAGAGTGATAGAGAGTATCTGAGAGTGTCTGTGAGTGTCAGAGAGTGTCAGAGAGTGTCAGAGAGTGTCAGAGAGAGACAAAGGGTGTCAGAGAGTGTAAGAGGGTGATGGAGAGTGATAGAGAGTGTCAGAGAGAGTCAGACAGTGGCATAGAGTGTCAGAGAGTGATAGAGAGTGATAGCGAGCGTCTGAGAGTGCCATAGAGTGACAGAGAGTGTCAGAGTGTGTCACAGAGTGTCTGAGTGTGTCAGAGAGTGTCAGAGAGTGATAGAGTGTGATGGAGAATGTTACAGAGTGTCATTGAGTGATAGAGAATGTCAGAGAGTGTCAGAGAGTGATAGAGAGTGATAGAGAGAGTCTGAGAGTGACAGAGAGCGTCTGAGAGTGTCAGTGAGTGTCATAGAGTGATAGAGAGTGTCTGAGAATGTCAGAGAGTGATAGAGAGTGTCAGAGAGTGATAGAGAGTGTCTGAGAGTGTCAGAGAGTGAGAGAGAGATTCTGAGAGTGTCAGAGAGTGTCAGAGAATGATAGAGAGTGATCGAGAGTGATCGATTGTGTCTGAGAGTGTCAGAAAGTGTCAGAGAGTGATAGAGAGTGTCAGAGAGTGTCAGAGAGTGACAGAGAGTGTCAGAGAGTGATAGAGAGTGTCTGAGAATGTCAGAGAGTGTTAGAGAGTGTCAGAGAGTGATAGAGAGTGTCTGAGAGTTTCAGAGTGTGAGAGAGAGATTCTGAAAGTATCAGAGAGTTTCAGAGAGCGAAAGAGAGTGTCTGAGAGTGACAGAGAGTGTCTGAGAGTGACAGCGAGTGTCTGAGAGTGTCTGAGAGTGACAGCGAGTGTCTGAGAGTGTCAGTGAGTGTCAGAGAGTGATAAAGAGTGATAGAGAGTGATAGACAGTGATAAAGAGTGATAGAGAGTTTCAGAGTGTGTCATTGAGTGATAGAGAGTGTCAGACAGTGTCAGAGTGTGATAGAGTGTGTCAGAGAGTGATAGAGAGAGTCAGAGAGTGATAGAGAGAATCTGAGCGTCTCTGAGAGTGACAGAAAGTGACAGAGAGTGTCTGAGAGTGTCAGTGAGTGTCCGAGAGTGATAGAAAGTGTCTGAGAGTGTCTGAGAGTGACAGAGAGTGATGGACAGTGTCTGAGACAGTCAGAGAGTGTCAGAGAGTGATAGAGAGTGATAGAGAGTGTCAGAGAGTGTCAGAGAGTGTAAGAGCGTGATAGAGAGTGATAGAGAGTGTCAGAGAGAGTCAGACAGTGTCATAGAGTGTCAGAGCGTGATAGAGAGTGATAGCGAGCGTCAGAGAGTGCCATAGAGTGACAGAGAGTGTCAGAGAGTGATAGAGTGTGATAGAGAGTGTCACAGAGTGTCATTGAGTGATAGAGAGTGTCAGAGAGTGTCAGAGAGTGATAGAGAGTGATAGAGAGTGTCTGAGAGTGACAGAGAGCGTCTGAGAGTGTCAGTGAGTGTCAGAGAGTGATAGAGAGTGTCAGAGAGTGTCAGAGAGTGAAAGAGAGTGTCTGAGAATGTCAGAGAGTGATAGAGAGTGTCAGAGAGTGATAGAGAGTGTCTGAGAGTGTCAGAGAGTGATAGAGAGATTCTGAGAGTGTCAGAGAGTGTCAGAGAGTGATAGAGAGTGATAGAGATTGTCTGAGAATGTCAGAAAGTATCAGAGAGTGATAGAGAGTGTCAGAGAGTGTCAGAGAGTGATAGAGAGTGTCAGAGAGTGATAGAGAGTGTCTGAGAATGTCAGAGAGGGATAGAGAGTGTCAGAGAGTGATAGAGAGTGTCTGAGAGTTTCAGAGAGTGAGAGAGAGATTCTGAGAGTGTCAGAGAGTGTCAGAGAGTGATAGAGAGTGATAGAGAGTGTCAGAGAGTGTCAGAGAGTGTCAGAGAGTGTCAGAGAGTGTCAGAGAGCGAAAGAGAGTGTCAGAGAGTTATAGAGAGTGTCTGAGAGTGCCTGAGAGTGACAGAGAGTGTCTGAGAGTGACAGCGCGTGTCTGAGAGTGTCAGTGAGTGTCAGAGAGTGATAGAGAGTGATAGAGAGTGATGGAGAGTGATAAAGAGTGATAGAGAGTTTCAGAGTGTGTCATTGAGTGATCGAGAGTGATAGAGAATGTCAGACAGTGTCAGAGTGTGACAGCGTGCGTCACAGAGTGTCAGAGAGTGATAGAGAGTGTAAGAGAGTGATAGAGAGTGAAAGAGAGTGTCTGAGAGTGTCAGAGAGTGTCAGAGTGTGTCAGAGAGTGATCGAGAGTGATAGAGAGTGTCAGAGAGTGTCATAGAGTGATAGAGAGTGTCAGAGAGTGTCAGAGAGTGATAGAGAGTGTCTGAGAGTTTCAGAGAGTGAGAGAGAGATTCTGAAAGTATCAGAGAGTTTCAGAGAGCGAAAGAGAGTGTCTGAGAGTGACAGAGAGTGTCTGAGAGTGACAGCGAGTGTCTGAGAGTGTCAGTGAGTGTCAGAGAGTGATAGAGAGTGATAGAGAGTGATAAAGAGTGATAGAGAGTTTCAGAGTGTGTCATTGAGTGATAGAGAGTGTCAGACAGTGTCAGAGTGTGATAGAGTGTGTCAGAGAGTGATAGAGAGAGTCAGAGAGTGATAGAGAGAATCTGAGCGTCTCTGAGAGTGACAGAAAGCGACAGAGAGTGTCTGAGAGTGTCAGTGAGTGTCCGAGAGTGATAGAAAGTGTCTGAGAGTGTCTGAGAGTGACAGAGAGTGATGGACAGTGTCTGAGACAGTCAGAGAGTGTCAGAGAGTGATAGAGAGTGATAGAGAGTGTCAGAGAGTGTCAGAGAGTGTAAGAGCGTGATAGAGAGTGATAGAGAGTGTCAGAGAGAGTCAGATAGTGTCATAGAGTGTCAGAGAGTGTCAGAGAGTGATAGAGTGTGATAGAGAGTGTCACAGAGTGTCATTGAGTGATAGAGAGTGTCAGAGAGTGTCAGAGAGTGATAGAGAGTGATAGAGAGTGTCTGAGAGTGACAGAGAGCGTCTGAGAGTGTCAGTGAGTGTCAGAGAGTGATAGCGAGTGTCAGAGAGTGTCAGAGAGTGAAAGAGAGTGTCTGAGAATGTCAGAGAGTGATAGAGAGTGTCAGAGAGTGATAGAGAGTGATAGAGTGTGATAGAGAGTGTCACAGAGTGTCATTGAGTGATAGAGAGTGTCAGAGAGTGTCAGAGAGTGATAGAGAGTGATAGAGAGTGTCTGAGAGTGACAGAGAGCGTCTGAGAGTGTCAGTGAGTGTCAGAGAGTGATAGCGAGTGTCAGAGAGTGTCAGAGAGTGAAAGAGAGTGTCTGAGAATGTCAGAGAGTGATAGAGAGTGTCAGAGAGTGATAGAGAGTGATAGAGTGTGATAGAGAGTGTCACAGAGTGTCATTGAGTGATAGAGAGTGTCAGAGAGTGTCAGAGAGTGATAGAGAGTGATAGAGAGTGTCTGAGAGTGACAGAGAGCGTCTGAGAGTGTCAGTGAGTGTCAGAGAGTGATAGAGAGTGTCAGAGAGTGTCAGAGAGTGAAAGAGAGTGTCTGAGAATGTCAGAGAGTGATAGAGAGTGTCAGAGAGTGATAGAGAGTGTCTGAGACTGTCAGAGAGTGATAGAGAGATTCTGAGAGTGTCAGAGAGTGTCAGAGAGTGATAGAGAGTGATAGAGATTGTCTGAGAATGTCAGAAAGTATCAGAGAGTGATAGAGAGTGTCAGAGAGTGTCAGAGAGTGATAGAGAGTGTCAGAGAGTGATAGAGAGTGTCTGAGAATGTCAGAGGGATAGAGAGTGTCAGAGAGTGATAGAGAGTGTCTGAGAGTTTCAGAGAGTGAGAGAGAGATTCTGAGAGTGTCAGAGAGTGTCAGAGAGTGATAGAGAGTGATAGAGAGTGTCAGAGAGTGTCAGAGAGTGTCAGAGCGTGTCAGAGAGTGTCAGAGAGCGAAAGAGAGTGTCAGAGAGTTATAGAGAGTGTCTGAGAGTGCCTGAGAGTGACAGAGAGTGTCTGAGAGTGACAGCGAGTGTCTGAGAGTGTCAGTGAGTGTCAGAGAGTGATAGAGAGTGATAGAGAGTGATGGAGAGTGATAAAGAGTGATAGAGAGTTTCAGAGTGTGTCATTGAGTGATCGAGAGTGATAGAGAGTGTCAGACAGTGTCAGAGTGTGACAGAGTGTGTCACAGAGTGTCAGAGAGTGATAGAGAGTGTAAGAGAGTGATAGAGAGTGAAAGAGAGTGTCTGAGAGTGTCAGAGAGTGTCAGAGTGTGTCAGAGAGTGATCGAGAGTGATAGAGAGTGTCAGAGAGTGTCATAGAGTGATAGAGAGTGTCAGAGTGTGTCAGAGAGTGATAGAGAGTGTCAGAGAGTGTCATAGAGTGATAGAGAGTGTCAGAGTGTGTCAGAGAGTGATAGAGAGTGATTGAGTGTGTCAGAGAGTGTCAGAGAGCGATTGAGAGTGTCAGAGAGTGATAGTGAGTGTCAGAGAGTGATAGAGAGCGTCTGAGAGAGTCTGAGAGTGACAGAGAGTGAAAGAGAGTTTCTGAGAGTGTCAGTGAGTGTCAGAGAGTGATAGAGAGAGTCAGAGAGTGATAGAGAGAATCTGAGCGTGTCTGAGAGTTTCAGAGAGTGTCAGAGTATGTGAGAGTGTCAGAGAGCGATAGAGAGTGTCAGAGAGTGATAGAGAGTGTCAGAGAGTGATAGAGAGAGTCAGAGAGTGATAGAGAGAATCTGAGCGTGTCTGAGAGTGACAGAGAGTGACAGAGAGTGTCTGAGAGTTTCAGTGAGTGTCAGAGTGATAGAGAGTGTCTGAGAGTGATAGAGAGTGATAGACAGTGTCTGAGACAGTCAGAGAGTGTCAGAGAGTGATAGAGAGTGATAGAGAGTGTCAGAGAGTGTCAGAGAGTGCCAGAGAGTGATAGAGAGTGATAGAGCGTGTCAGAGAGTGTCAAAGAGTGATAGAGAGTGTCAGAGAGTGTCAGAGAGTGATAGAGAGTGTCAGAGTGTGTCACAGAATGTCTGAGAGTGTCAGAGAGTGTCAGAGTGTGATAGAGAGAGATAGAGAGTGTCTGAGAGTGTCTGAGAGTGTCAGAGTGTGTCAGAGAGAGTCAGAGAATGATAGAGAGTGATGGAGAGTGTCATAGAGTGCCATTGAGTGATAGCGAGTTTCAGAGAGTGTCAGAGAGTGATCGTGAGTGTCAGGGAGTGCTAGAGTGTGTCAGAGAGTGATAGAGAGTGTCAGCGAGTGATAGAGAGTGATAGAGAGTGATTAAGTGTGTCAGAGAGTGTTAGAGATTGATACAGAGTGATAGAGAGTATCTGAGAGTGTCTGTGAGTGTCAGAGAGTGTCAGAGAGTGTCAGAGAGTGTCAGAGAGAGACAAAGGGTGTAGAAAGTGTCTGAGAGTGTCAGAGAATGTCAGAGAGTGTCATAGAATGATAGAGAGAGTCAGAGTGTGTCACAGAGTGTCTGAGTGTGTCAGAGAGTGTCAGAGAGTGATAGAGAGTTACAGAGAGTGTCAGAGAGTGTCAGAGAGTGATAGAGAGTGATAGAGAGTGTCAGAGAGTGTCAGAGAGTGATAGAGAGTGATAGAGAGTGTCTGAGAGTGTTAGAGAGTGTCTGAGAGTGTCACAGAGTGTCAGAGAGTGAGATAGAGTGTATGAGAGTGTCTGAGAGTGTCAGTGAGTGTCAGAGAGTGATAGAGAGTGATGGAGAGTGACAGAGAGTTTCAGAGTGAGTAATTGAGTGATAGTGAGTGTCAGAGAGTGTCAGAACAAAGAACAAAGAACAAAGATAATTACAGCACAGGAACAGGCCCTTCGGCCCTCCAAGCCTGCGCCGATCCAGATCCTCTCTCTAAACATGTCGCCTATTTTCTAAGCTTCTGTATCTCTTTTCTTCCTGCCCATTCATGTATCTGTCTAGATACATCTTAAAAGACTCCATCGTGCCCGCATCTACCACCTCCGCTGGCAATGCGTTCCAGGTGCCCACCACCCTCTGAGTAAAGAACTTTCCACGCATATCCCCCCTAAACTTTTCCCCTATCACTTTGAACTCGTGTCCTCTAGTAATTGAAACCCCCACTCTGGGAAAAAGCTTCTTGCTATCCACCCTGTCTATACCTCTCATGATTTTGTGCACCTCAATCAGGTCCCCCCTCAACCTCCGTCTTTCTAATGAAAATAATCCTAATCTACTCAACCTCTCTTCATAGCTAGCGCCCTCCATACCAGGCAACATCCTGGTGAACCTCCTCTGCACCCTTTCCAAAGCATCCACATCCTTTTGATAATGTGGCGACCAGAACTGCACGCAGTATTCCAAATGTGGCCGAACCAAAGTCCTATACAACTGTAACATGTCCTGCCAACTCTTGTACTCAATGCCCCGTCCGATGAAGGAAAGCATGCCGTATGCCTTCTTGACCACTCTATTTACCTGCGTTGCCACCTTCAGGGAACAGTGGACCTGAACACCCAAATCTCTCTGGACATCAATTTTCCCCAGGACTTTTCCATTTACTGTATAGTTCACTCTTGAATTGGATCTTCCAAAATGCATCACCTCGCATTTGCCCTGATTGAACTCCATCTGCCATTTCTCTGCCCAACTCTCCAATCTATCTATATTCTGCTGTATTCTCTGACAGTCCCCTTCACTATCTGCTACTCCACCAATCTTAGTGTCGTCTGCACATTTGCTAATCAGTCCACCTATACTTTCCTCCAAATCATTAATGTATATCACAAACAACAGTGGTCGCAGCACGGATCCCTGTGGAACACCACTGGTTACACGCCTCCATTTTGAGAAACTCCCTTCTACTGCTACTCTCTGTCTCCTGTTGCCCAGCCAGTTCTTTATCCATCTAGATAGTACACCTTGGACACCAAGCGCATTCACTTTCTCCATCAGCCTGCCATGGGGAACCTTATCAAACGCCTTACTGAAGTCCATGTATATGACATCGACAGCCCTTCCGTCATCAATCAACTTTGTCACTTCCTCAAAGAATTCTATTAAGTTGGTAAGACATGACCTTCCCTGCACAAAACCATGTTGCCTATCACTGATGAGCCCATTTTCTTCCAAATGGGAATAGATCCTATCCCTCAGTTTCTTCTCCAGCAGCTTCCCTACCACTGACGTCAGGCTCACCGGTCTATAATTACCTGGATTATCCCTGCTACCCTTCTTAAACAAGGGGACAACATTAGCAATTCTCCAGTCCTCCGGGACCTCACCCGTGTTTAAGGATGCTGCAAAGATATCTGTTAAGGCCCCAGCTATTTCCTCTCTCGCTTCCCTCAGTAACCTGGGATAGATCCCATCCGGACCTGGGGACTTGTCCACCTTAATGCCCTTTAGAATACCCAACACTTCCTCCCTCCTTATGCCGACTTGACCTAGAGTAATCAAACATCTGTTCCTAACCTCAACATCCGTCATGTCCCTCTCCTCGGTGAATACCGATGCAAAGTACTCGTTTAGAATCTCACCCATTTTCTCTGAGTCCAAGCATAACATTCCTCCTTTGTCCTTTAGTGGGCCAATCCTTTCTCTAGTTACCCTCTTTCTCCTTATATATGAATAAAAGGCTTTGGGATTTTCCTTAACCCTGTTTGCTAAAGATATTTCATGACCCCTTTTAGCCCTCTTAATTCCTCGTTTCAGATTGGTCCTACATTCCCGATATTCTTTCAAAGCTTCGTCTTTCATCAGCCGCCTAGACCTTATGTATGCTTCCTTTTTCCTCTTAGCTAGTCTCACAATTTCACCTGTCATCCATGGTTCCCGAATCTTGCCATTTCTATCCCTCATTTTCACAGGAACATGTCTCTCCTGCACGCTCATCAACCTCTCTTTAAAAGCCTCCCACATATCACATGTGGATTTACCTTCAAACAGCTGCTCCCAATCTACATTTCCCAGCTCCTGCCGAATTTTGGTATAGTTGGCCTTCCCCCAATTTAGCACTCTTCCTTTAGGACCACTCTCGTCTTTGTCCATGAGTATTTTAAAGCTTACGGAATTGTGATCACTATTCCCAAAGTAGTCCCCTACTGAAACTTCAACAACCTGGCCGGGCTCATTCCCCAACAGAGTGTGATAGAGAGTGTCAGAGAGTGATAGAGAGTGATAGAGAGTGTCTAAGAGCGTCAGAGAGTGTCAGAGAGTGATAGAGAGTGATGGAGAGCGTCAGAGAGTGTCATAGAGTGATAGAGAGTGTCAGAGTGTGTCACAGAGTGTCTGAGTATGTCAGAGAGTGTCAGATAGTGATAGAGAGTGATAGAGAGTTTCACAGAGTGTCATTGAGTGATAGAGAGTGTCAGAGAGTGTCAGAGAGCGATAGAGAGTGTCAGAGAGTGATATAGATTGTCAGAGAGTGATAGAGAGTGTCTGTGAGTGTCTGAGAGTGACAGAGAGCGAAAGAGAGTGTCAGAGAGTGATAGAGAGTGTCAGAGAGTGTCAGAGAGTGTCAGAGTGTGCCAGGGAGTGATGAAGAATGTTAGAGAGTGTCAGAGAGTGTCAGAGAGTGATAGAGAGTGATTGAGTGTGTCTGAGAGCGTCAGAGAGTGTCAGAGCGTGATAGAGAGTGTCTGAGAGTGATGGAGAGTGTCTGAGAGTGTCTGAGAGCGTCAGAGAGTGTCAGAGAGTGATAGAGAGTGATAGAGAGCGTCAGAGAGTGTCATAGAGTGATAGAGAGTGTCAGAGTGTGTCACAGAGTGTCTGAGTATGTCAGAGAGTGTCAGATAGTGATAGAGAGTGATAGAGAGTGTCAGAGAGTGTCAGAGAGTGATAGAGAGTGATAGAGAGTGTCTGAAAGTGTCAGAGAGCGATAGAGAGTGTCAGAGAGTGATATAGATTGTCAGAGAGTGATAGAGAGTGTCTGTGAGTGTCTGAGAGTGACAGAGAGCGAAAGAGAGTTTCAGAGAGTGATAGAGAGTGATTGAGTGTGTCTGAGAGCGTCAGAGAGTGTCAGAGCGTGATAGAGAGTGTCATAGAGTGATAGAGTGTGTCAGAGTGTGTCGCAGAGTGTCTGAGTATGTCAGAGAGTGTCAGATAGTGATAGAGAGTGATAGAGAGTGTCTGAGAGTTTGAGAGAGTGAGAGAGAGATTCTGAGAGTGTCAGAGAGTTTCAGAGAGCGAAAGAGAGTGTCAGAGAGTGAAAGAGTGTGTCAGAGTGTGATAGAGAGTGTCTGAGAATGTCTGAGAGTGACAGAGAGTGTCTGAGAGTGACAGCGAGTGTCTGAGAGTGTCAGTGAGTGTCAGAGAGTGATAGAGAGTGATAGAGAGTTTCAGAGTGTGTCATTGAGTGATAGAGAGTGTCAGACAGTGTCAGAGTGTGATAGAGTGTGTCAGAGAGTGTCAGAGAGTGAAAGAGAGTGTAAGAGAGTGTCAGAGTGTGTCAGAGAGTGATAGAGAGTGATAGAGAGTGATAGAGAGTGATAGAGAGTGTCAGAGAGTGTCATAGAGTGATAGAGAGTGTCAGAGTGTGTCAGAGAGTGATAGAGAGTGATTGAGTGCGTCAGAGAGTGTCAGAGAGCGATTGAGAGTGTCAGAGAGTGATAGAGAGTGTCAGAGAGTGATAGAGAGCGTCTGAGAGAGTCAGTGAGTGTCAGAGAGTGATAGTGAGTGTCTGAGAGTGTCAGTGAGTTATAGAGAGAGATGGAGAGCCTCTGAGAATGTCAGAGAGTGTCAGAGAGTGATAGAGAGTGTCAGAGAGCGATAGAGAGTGTCAGAGAGATTTAGAGAGTGACAGAGAGTGTCTGAGAGTGTCAGAGAGTGTCAGAGTGTGTCAGAGAGTGATAGAGAGTGATAGAGAGTGATAGAGAGTGTCAGAGAGTGTCATAGAGTGATAGATAGTGTCAGAGAGTGTCAGAGAGTGACAGAGAGTAATTGAGGGTGTCAGAGAGTGTCAGAGAGCGATTGAGAGTGTCAGAGTGATAGAGAGTGTCAGAGAGTGATAGAGAGCGTCTGAGAGAGTCTGAGAGTGACAGAGAGTGAAAGAGAGTTTCTGAGAGTGTCAGTGAGTGTCAGAGAGTGATAGTGAGTGTCTGAGAGTGTCAGTGAGTTATAGCGAGTGATAGAGAGCCTCTGAGAATGTCAGAGAGTGTCAGAGAGTGATAGAGAGTGTCAGAGAGAGTTAGAGAGTGACAGAGAGTGTCTGAGAGTGTCAGTGAGTCAGAGAGTGATAGAGTGTGTCAGACAGTGATAGAGAATGATAGAGAGTGTCTGAGAGTGTCAGAGAGTGTCAGAGTATGTGAGAGTGTCAGAGAGCGATAGAGAGTGTCAGAGAGTGATAGAGAGTGTCAGAAGTGATAGAGAGAGTCAGAGAGTGACAGAGAGAATCTGAGCGTGTCTGAGAGTGACAGAGAGTGACAGAGAGTGTCTCAGAGTGTCAGTGAGTGTCAGAGAGTGATAGAGAGTGTCTGAGAGTGTCTGAGAGTGATAGAGAGTGATAGACAGTGTCTGAGACAGTCAGACAGTGTCAGAGAGTGATAGAGAGTGTCAGAGAGTGTCAGAGAGTGTCAGAGAGTGATAGAGAGTTATCGAGCGTGTCAGAGAGTGTCAAAGAGTGATAGAGAGTGTCAGAGAGTGTCAGAGATTGTCAGAGAGTGTCAGAGAGTGATAGAGAGTGTCAGAGTGTGTCACAGAATGTCTGAGAGTGTCAGAGAGAGTCAGAGAATGATAGAGAGTGATAGAGAGTGTCTGAGAGTGTCTGAGAGTGTCTGAGAGTGTCAGAGTGTGTCAGAGAGAGTCAGAGAATGATAGAGAGTGATAGAGAGTGTTTTAGAGTGCCATTGAGTGATCGAGTGTGTCAGGGAGTGCTAGAGTGTGTCAGAGAGTGATGGAGAGTGTCAGCGAGTGATAGAGAGTGATAGAAAGTGATTAAGTGTGTCAGAGAGTGTTCGAGAGTGATACAGAGTGATAGAGAGTATCTGAGAGTGTCTGTGAGTGTCAGAGAGTGTCAGAGAGTGTCGGAGAGTGTCAGAGAGAGACAAAGGGTGATAGAAAGTGTCTGAGAGTGTCAGAGAGTGTCAGAGAGTGTCAAAGAATGATAGAGAGAGTCAGAGTGTGTTACAGAGTGTCTGAGTGTGTCAGAGAGTGTCAGAGAGTGATAGAGAGTGACAGAGAGTGTCAGAGAGTGTCAGAGAGTGATAGAGAGTGATAGAGAGTGTCAGAGAGTGTCAGAGAGTGATAGAGAGTGTCTGAGAGTGTCACAGAGTGTCAGAGAGTGAGAGAGAGTGAGAGAGAGTGTATGAGAGTGTCTGAGAGTGTCAGTGAGTGTCAGAGAGTGATAGAGAGTGGTAGAGAGTGACAGAGAGTTTCAGAGTGAGTCATTGAGTGATAGTGAGTGTCAGAGAGTGTCAGAGTGTGATAGAGAGTGTCAGAGAGTGATAGAGAGTGATAGAGAGTGTCAGAGAGTGTCAGAGAGTGTCAGAGTGTGTCAGAGTGTGTCAGGGAGTCATGAAGAATGTTAGAGTGTGTCAGAGAGTGTCAGAGAGTGATAGAGAGTGATTGAGTGTGTCTGAGAGCGTCAGAGAGTGTCAGAGCGTGATAGAGAGTGTCTGAGAGTGATAGAGAGTGTCTGACAGTGTCTGAGAGCGTCCGAGAGTGTCAGAGAGTGACAGAGAGTGATAGGGAGCGTCAGAGAGTGTCATAGAGTGATAGAGAGTGTCAGAGAGTGTCACAGAGTGTCTGAGTATGTCAGAGAGTGTCAGATAGTGAAAGAGAGTGATAGAGAGTGTCACAGAGTGTCACAGAGTGTCATTGAGTGATAGAGAGTGTCAGAGAGTGTCAGAGCGTGATAGAGAGTGTCTGAGAGTGATAGAGAGTGTCTGAGAGTGTCTGCGAGCGTCAGAGAGTGTCAGAGAGTGATAGAGAGTGATAGAGAGCGTCAGAGAGTGTCATCGAGTGATAGAGAGTGTCAGAGTGTGTCACAGAGTGTCTGAGTATGTCAGAGAGTGTCAGATAGTGATAGAGAGTGATAGAGAGTGTCTGAGAGTTTGAGAGAGTGAGAGAGAGATTCTGAGAGTGTCAGAGAGTTTCAGATAGCGAAAGAGAGTGTCAGAGAGTGATAGAGTGTGTCAGAGTGTGATAGAGAGTGTCTGAGAGTGTCTGAGAGTGACAGAGAGTGTCTGAGAGTGACAGCGAGTGTCTGAGAGTGTCAGTGAGTGTCAGAGAGTGTCTGAGAGTGTCAGTGAGTGTCAGAGAGTGATAGAGAGTTTTTGAGTGTGTCAGTGAGTGATAGAGAGTGATAGAGAGCCTCTGAGAGTGTCAGAGAGTGTCAGAGCGTGATAGAGAGTGATAGGGAGCGTCAGAGAGTGTCATAGAGTGATAGAGAGTGTCAGAGAGTGTCACAGAGTGTCTGAGTATGTCAGAGAGTGTCAGATAGTGAAAGAGAGTGATAGAGAGTGTCACAGAGTGTCATTGAGTGATAGAGAGTGTCAGAGAGTGTCAGAGCGTGATAGAGAGTGTCTGAGAGTGATAGAGAGTGTCTGAGAGTGTCTGCGAGCGTCAGAGAGTGTCAGAGAGTGATAGAGAGTGATAGAGAGCGTCAGAGAGTGTCATCGAGTGATAGAGAGTGTCAGAGTGTGTCACAGAGTGTCTGAGTATGTCAGAGAGTGTCAGATAGTGAGAGAGAGTGATAGAGAGTGTCTGAGAGTTTGAGAGAGTGAGAGAGAGAGATTCTGAGAGTGTCAGAGAGTTTCAGATAGCGAAAGAGAGTGTCAGAGAGTGATAGAGTGTGTCAGAGTGTGATAGAGAGTGTATGAGAGTGTCTGAGAGTGACAGAGAGTGTCTGAGAGTGACAGCGAGTGTCTGAGAGTGTCAGTGAGTGTCAGAGAGTGTCTGAGAGTGTCAGTGAGTGTCAGAGAGTGATAGAGAGTTTTTGAGTGTGTCAGTGAGTGATAGAGAGTGATAGAGAGCCTCTGAGAGTGTCAGAGAGTGTCAGAGGGAGATAGAGAGTGATAGAGAGTGTCTGAGAGTGTCTGAGAGTGACAGAGTGTGACAGAGAGTGTCTGAGAGAGTCAGTGAGTGTCAGAGAGTGATAGAGAGTGTCTGAGAGTGTCAGAGAGTGATAGAGAGTGTCTGAGATTGTCAGTGAGTGATAGAGAGTGATAGAGAGCCTCTGAGAGTGTCAGAGAGTGTCAGAGAGTGATAGAGAGTGATAGAGAGTGTCTGAGAGTGTCAGTGAGTTTCAGAGAGTGATAGAGAGTCTCTGAGAGTGTCAGAGAGTGATAGAGTGTGATAGAGAGCCTTTGAGATTGTCAGAGAGTGTCACAGAGTGATAGAGAGTGATAGAGAGTGTCAGAGAGTGTCAGATTGTGTCAGAGGGTGTCAGATAGTGTAAGAGCGTGATAGAGAGTGATAGAGTGTGTCAGAGAGAGTCGGACAGTGTCATAAAGTGTCAGAGAGTGATAGAGAGTTATAAAGAGTGTCAGAGTGTCATAGAGTGACAGAGAGCGTCAGAGTGTGTCACAGAGTGTCTGAGTTTGTCAGAGAGAGACAGAGAGTGATAGAGAGTGATAGAGAGTGTCACAGAGTGTCTTTGAGTGATAGAGAGTGTCAGAGAGTGTCAGAGAGTGATAGAGAGTGATAGAGAGAGGCTGAGAGTGACAGAGAGCGTCTGAGAGTGTCAATGAGTGTCAGAGAGTGATAGAGAGTGTCAGAGAGTGTCAGAGAGTGGCAGAGAGTGACAGCGAGTGTCTGAGAGTGTCAGTGAGTGTCAGAGAGTGTCTGAGAGTGTCAGTGAGTGTCAGAGAGTGATAGAGAGTTTTTGAGTGTGTCAGTGAGTGATAGAGAGTGATAGAGAGACTGTGAGAGTGTCAGAGAGTGTCAGAGGGAGATAGAGAGTGATAGAGAGTGTCTGAGAGTGTCTGAGAGTGACAGAGTGTGACAGAGAGTGTCTGAGAGAGTCAGTGAGTGTCAGAGAGTGATAGAGAGTGTCTGAGAGTGTCAGAGAGTGATAGAGAGTGTCTGAGATTGTCAGTGAGTGATAGAGAGTGATAGAGAGCCTCTGAGAGTGTCAGAGAGTGTCAGAGAGTGATAGAGAGTGATAGAGAGTGTCTGAGAGGATCTGAGAGTGACAGATAGAGACAGAGAGTGTCTGAGAGTGTCAGTGAGTTTCAGAGAGTGATAGAGAGTCTCTGAGAGTGTCAGAGAGTGATAGAGTGTGATAGAGAGCCTTTGAGATTGTCAGAGAGTGTCACAGAGTGATAGAGAGTGATAGAGAGTGTCAGAGAGTGTCAGATTGTGTCAGAGGGTGTCAGATAGTGTAAGAGCGTGATAGAGAGTGATAGAGTGTGTCAGAGAGAGTCGGACAGTGTCATAAAGTGTCAGAGAGTGATAGAGAGTTATAAAGAGTGTCAGAGTGTCATAGAGTGACAGAGAGCGTCAGAGTGTGTCACAGAGTGTCTGAGTTTGTCAGAGAGAGACAGAGAGTGATAGAGAGTGATAGAGAGTGTCACAGAGTGTCTTTGAGTGATAGAGAGTGTCAGAGAGTGTCAGAGAGTGATAGAGAGTGATAGAGAGAGGCTGAGAGTGACAGAGAGCGTCTGAGAGTGTCAATGAGTGTCAGAGAGTGATAGAGAGTGTCAGAGAGTGTCAGAGAGTGGCAGAGAGTGATAGAGAGTGTCAGAGAGTGATAGAGAGTGTCTGAGAATGTCAGAGAGTGATAGAGAGTGTCACAGAGTGATAGAGAGTGTCCGAGAGTGTCAGAGAGTGAGAGAGAGATTCTGAGAGTGTCAGAGAGTGATAGAGAGTGTCTGAGAGTGTCAGAGAGTGATAGAGAGTGTCACAGAGTGATAGAGAGTGTCCGAGAGTGTCAGAGAGTGAGAGAGAGATTCTGAGAGTGTCAGAGAGTGATAGAGAGTGTCTGAGAGTGTCAGAAAGTGTCAGAGAATGAAAGAGAGTGTCAGAGAGTGATAGAGAGTGTCAGAGAGTGATAGAGAGTGTCAGAGAGTGTCTGAGAGTGTCTGAGAGTGACAGAGAGTGCCTGAGAGTGACAGCGAGTGTCTGAGAGTGTCAGTGAGTGTCAGAGTTTGATAGAGAGTGATAGAGAGTGATAGAGAGTTTCAGACTGTGTCATTGAGTGATGGAGAGTGTCAGACAGTGTCAGAGTGTGATAGAGTGTGTCAGAGAGTGTCAGAGAGTGTTAGAGAGTGTTAGAGAGTGTAAGAGAGTGTAAGAGAGTGATAGAGAGTGTCAGAGAGTGATAGAGAGAGTCAGAGAGTGATAGAGAGTGACAGAGAATGTCTGAGAGTGTCAGAGAGTGTCAGTGTGTCAGAGAGTGATAGAGAGTGATAGAGAGCGTCAGAGAGTGTCATAGAGTGATAGAGAGTGTCAGAGTGCGTCAGAGAGTGATAGAGAGTGATTGAGTGTGTCAGAGAGTTTCAGAGAGCGATTCAGAGTGTCAGAGAGTGATAGAGAGTGTCAGAGAGTGTCAGAGAGTGATAGAGAGTGTCAGATAGTTATAGAGAGCGTCTGAGAGAGTCTGAGATTGACAGAGAGTGAAAGAGAGTGTCTGAGAGTGTCAGTGAGTGTCAGAGAGTGATAGTGAGCGTCTGAGAGTGTCAGTGAGTGATAGAGAGTGACAGAGAGTGATAGAGAGTGTCAGAGAGTGATAGAGAGTGTAAGAGAGTGATAGAGAGTGATAGAGAGTGTCAGAGAGTGATAGAGAGTGTCAGAGAGTGACAGAGAGTGTCTGAGTGTGTCAGAGAGTGTCAGAGTGTGTCAGAGAGTGATAGAGAGTGATAGAGAGTGTCAGAGGGTGTCAGAGAGTGATAGAGAGTGACAGAGAGTGAAAGCGAGTGTCTGAGAGTGTCAGTGAGTGTCAGAGAGTGATAGAGAGTGTCAGAGAGTGTCAGAGAGTGACAGAGAGTGAAAGCGAGTGTCTGAGAGTGTCAGTGAGTGTCAGAGAGTGATAGAGAGTGTCAGAGAGTGTCAGAGAGTGACAGAGAGTGAAAGCGAGTGTCTGAGAGTGTCAGTGAGTGAAAGTGAGTGTCTGAGAGTGTCAGTGAGTGTCAGAGAGTGATAGAGAGTGTCAGAGAGTGGCAGAGAGTGACAGTGAGTGAAAGCGAGTGTCTGAGAGTGTCAGTGAGCGAAAGAGAGTGATCGAGAGTGATAGAGAGTGTCAGAGAGTGATAGAGAGTGTCTGAGAGTGTCTGAGAGTGACAGAGAGCGTCTGAGAGTGTCAATGAGTGTCTTTGAGTGATAGAGAGTGTCAGAGAGTGTCAGAGAGTGATAGAGAGTGATAGAGAGAGGCTGAGAGTGACAGAGAGCGTCTGAGAGTGTCAATGAGTGTCAGAGAGTGATAGAGAGTGTCAGAGAGTGTCAGAGAGTGGCAGAGAGTGATAGAGAGTGTCAGAGAGTGATAGAGAGTGTCTGAGAATGTCAGAGAGTGATAGAGAGTGTCACAGAGTGATAGAGAGTGTCCGAGAGTGTCAGAGAGTGAGAGAGAGATTCTGAGAGTGTCAGAGAGTGATAGAGAGTGTCTGAGAGTGTCAGAGAGTGATAGAGAGTGTCACAGAGTGATAGAGAGTGTCCGAGAGTGTCAGAGAGTGAGAGAGAGATTCTGAGAGTGTCAGAGAGTGATAGAGAGTGTCTGAGAGTGTCAGAAAGTGTCAGAGAATGAAAGAGAGTGTCAGAGAGTGATAGAGAGTGTCAGAGAGTGATAGAGAGTGTCAGAGAGTGTCTGAGAGTGTCTGAGAGTGACAGAGAGTGCCTGAGAGTGACAGCGAGTGTCTGAGAGTGTCAGTGAGTGTCAGAGTTTGATAGAGAGTGATAGAGAGTGATAGAGAGTTTCAGACTGTGTCATTGAGTGATGGAGAGTGTCAGACAGTGTCAGAGTGTGATAGAGTGTGTCAGAGAGTGTCAGAGAGTGTTAGAGAGTGTAAGAGAGTGTAAGAGAGTGATAGAGAGTGATAGAGAGTGTCAGAGAGTGATAGAGAGAGTCAGAGAGTGATAGAGAGTGACAGAGAATGTCTGAGAGTGTCAGAGAGTGTCAGTGTGTCAGAGAGTGATAGAGAGTGATAGAGAGCGTCAGAGAGTGTCATAGAGTGATAGAGAGTGTCAGAGTGCGTCAGAGAGTGATAGAGAGTGATTGAGTGTGTCAGAGAGTTTCAGAGAGCGATTCAGAGTGTCAGAGAGTGATAGAGAGTGTCAGAGAGTGTCAGAGAGTGATAGAGAGTGTCAGATAGTTATAGAGAGCGTCTGAGGGAGTCTGAGATTGACAGAGAGTGAAAGAGAGTGTCTGAGAGTGTCAGTGAGTGTCAGAGAGTGATAGTGAGCGTCTGAGAGTGTCAGTGAGTGATAGAGAGTGACAGAGAGTGATAGAGAGTGTCAGAGAGTGATAGAGAGTGTAAGAGAGTGATAGAGAGTGATAGAGAGTGTCAGAGAGTGATAGAGAGTGTCAGAGAGTGACAGAGAGTGTCTGAGTGTGTCAGAGAGTGTCAGAGTGTGTCAGAGAGTGATAGAGAGTGATAGAGAGTGTCAGAGGGTGTCAGAGAGTGATAGAGAGTGACAGAGAGTGAAAGCGAGTGTCTGAGAGTGTCAGTGAGTGTCAGAGAGTGATAGAGAGTGTCAGAGAGTGTCAGAGAGTGACAGAGAGTGAAAGCGAGTGTCTGAGAGTGTCAGTGAGTGTCAGAGAGTGATAGAGAGTGTCAGAGAGTGTCAGAGAGTGACAGAGAGTGAAAGCGAGTGTCTGAGAGTGTCAGTGAGTGAAAGTGAGTGTCTGAGAGTGTCAGTGAGTGTCAGAGAGTGATAGAGAGTGTCAGAGAGTGGCAGAGAGTGACAGTGAGTGAAAGCGAGTGTCTGAGAGTGTCAGTGAGCGAAAGAGAGTGATCGAGAGTGATAGAGAGTGTCAGAGAGTGATAGAGAGTGTCTGAGAGTGTCTGAGAGTGACAGAGAGCGTCTGAGAGTGTCAATGAGTGTCAGAGAGTGATAGAGAGTGTCAGAGAGTGTCAGAGAGTGGCAGAGAGTGATAGAGAGTGTCAGAGAGTGATAGAGAGTGTCTGAGAATGTCAGAGAGTGATAGAGAGTGTCACAGAGTGATAGAGAGTGTCCGAGAGTGTCAGAGAGTGAGAGAGAGATTCTGAGAGTGTCAGAGAGTGATAGAGAGTGTCTGAGAGTGTCAGAAAGTGTCAGAGAATGAAAGAGAGTGTCAGAGAGTGATAGAGAGTGTCAGAGAGTGATAGAGAGTGTCAGAGAGTGTCTGAGAGTGTCTGAGAGTGACAGAGAGTGTCTGAGAGTGATAGCGAGTGTCTGAGAGTGTCAGTGAGTGTCAGAGTTTGATGGAGAGTGATAGAGAGTGATAGAGAGTTTCAGACTGTGTCATTGAGTGATGGAGAGTGTCAGACAGTGTCAGAGTGTGATAGAGTGTGTCAGTGAGTGTCAGAGAGTGTCAGAGAGTGTTAGAGAGTGTAAGAGAGTGATAGAGAGTGATAGAGAGTGTCAGAGAGTGATAGAGAGAGTCAGAGAGTGATAGAGAGTGACAGAGAATGTCTGAGAGTGTCAGAGAGTGTCAGTGTGTCAGAGAGTGATAGAGAGTGATAGCGAGCGTCAGAGAGTGTCATCGAGTGATAGAGAGTGTCAGAGTGCGTCAGAGAGTGATAGAGAGTGATTGAGTGTGTCAGAGAGTTTCAGAGAGCGATTCAGAGTGTCAGAGAGTGATAGAGAGTGTCAGAGAGTGTCAGAGAGTGTCAGAGAGTGATAGAGAGTGTCAGATAGTTATAGAGAGCGTCTGAGAGAGTCTGAGATTGACAGAGAGTGAAAGAGAGTGTCTGAGAGTGTCAGTGAGTGTCAGAGAGTGATAGTGAGCGTCTGAGAGTGTCAGTGAGTGATAGAGAGTGACAGAGAGTGATAGAGAGTGTCAGAGAGTGATAGAGAGTGTAAGAGAGTGATAGAGAGTGATAGAGAGTGTCAGAGAGTGATAGAGATGTGTCAGAGAGTGACAGAGAGTGTCTGAGTGTGTCAGAGAGTGTCAGAGTGTGTCAGAGAGTGATAGAGAGTGATAGAGAGTGTCAGAGAGTGTCAGAGAGTGATAGAGAGTGACAGAGAGTGAAAGCGAGTGTCTGAGAGTGTCAGTGAGTGTCAGAGAGTGTCAGAGTGTGTCAGAGAGTGATAGAGAGTGATAGAGAGTGTCAGAGTGCGTCAGAGAGTGATAGAGAGTGATTGAGTGTGTCAGAGAGTTTCAGAGAGCGATTCAGAGTGTCAGAGAGTGATAGAGAGTGTCAGAGAGTGTCAGAGAGTGATAGAGAGTGTCAGATAGTTATAGAGAGCGTCTGAGAGAGTCTGAGATTGACAGAGAGTGAAAGAGAGTGTCTGAGAGTGTCAGTGAGTGTCATAGAGTGATAGTGAGCGTCTGAGAGTGTCAGTGAGTGATAGAGAGTGACAGAGAGTGATAGAGAGTGTCAGAGAGTGATAGAGAGTGTAAGAGAGTGATAGAGAGTGATAGAGAGTGTCAGAGAGTGTCAGAGAGTGATAGAGAGTGACAGAGAGTGAAAGCGAGTGTCTGAGAGTGTCAGTGAGTGTCAGAGAGTGATAGAGAGTGTCAGAGAGTGTCAGAGAGTGACAGAGAGTGAAAGCGAGTGTCTGAGAGTGTCAGTGAGTGTCAGAGAGTGATAGAGAGTGTCAGAGAGTGTCAGAGAGTGACAGAGAGTGAAAGCGAGTGTCTGAGAGTGTCAGTGAGTGAAAGTGAGTGTCTGAGAGTGTCAGTGAGTGTCAGAGAGTGATAGAGAGTGTCAGAGAGTGGCAGAGAGTGACAGAGAGTGAAAGCGAGTGTCTGAGAGTGTCAGTGAGCGAAAGAGAGTGATCGAGAGTGATAGAGAGTGTCTGAGAGTGACAGAGAGTGTCTGAGAGTGTCTGAGAGTGACAGAGAGTGTCTGAGAGTGATAGAGAGTGTCTGAGAATGTCAGAGAGTGATAGAGAGTGTCAGAGAGTGATAGAGAGTGTCTGAGAGTGTCAGAGAATGAGAAAGAGATTCTGAGAGTGTCAGAGAGTGTCATGGAGTGATAGAGAGTGATAGAAAGTGACAGAGAATGTCTGAGAGTGTCAGAGAGTGTCAGAGTGTGTCAGAGAGTGATAGAGAGTGATAGAGAGTGTCAGAGAGTGTCATAGAGTGATAGAGAGTGTCAGAGTGTGTCACAGAGTGTCTGAGTATGTCAGAGAGTGTCAGATAGTGATAGAGAGTGAGAGAGAGTGTCACAGAGTGTCATTGAGTGATAGAGAGTGTCAGAGAGTGTCAGAGAGTGATAGAGAGTGATAGAGAGTGTCTGAGAGTGTCAGAGAGCGATAGAGAGTGTCAGAGAGTGATATAGATTGTCAGAGAGTGATAGAGAGTGTCTGTGAGTGTCTGAGAGTGACAGAGAGCGAAAGAGAGTGTCAGAGAATGATAGAGAGTGATTGAGTGTGTCTGAGAGCGTCAGAGAGTGTCAGACCGTGATAGAGAGTGTCTGAGAGTGATAGAGAGTGTCTGAGAGTGTCTGAGAGCGTCAGAGAGTGTCAGAGAGTGATAGAGAGTGATAGAGAGCGTCAGAGAGTGTCATAGAGTGATAGAGAGTGTCAGAGTGTGTCACAGAGTGTCTGAGTATGTCAGAGAGTGTCAGATAGTGATAGAGAGTGATAGAGAGTGTCTGAGAGTTTCAGAGAGTGAGAGAGAGATTCTGAGAGTGTCAGAGAGTTTCAGAGAGCGAAAGAGAGTGTCAGAGAGTGATAGAGTGTGTCAGAGAGTGATAGAGAGTGTCTGAGAGTGTCTGAGAGAGACAGTGAGTGTCTGAAAGTGACAGCGAGTGTCTGAGAGTGTCTGAGAGTGTCAGTGAGTGTCAGAGAGTGATAGAGAGTGATAGAGAGTGATAGAGAGTGATAAAGAGTGATAGAGAGTTTCAGAGTGTGTCATTGAGTGATAGAGAGTGTCAGACAGTGTCAGAGTGTGATAGAGCGTGTCAGAGAGTGTCAGAGAGTGAAAGAGAATGTAAGAGAGTGATAGAGAGCGAGAGAGAGTGTCAGAGTGTGTCAGAGAGTGATAGAGAGTGTCAGAGTGTGTCAGAGAGTGATAGAGAGTGATTGAGTGCGTCAGAGAGTGTCAGAGAGCGATTGAGAGTGTCAGAGAGTGATAGCGAGTGTCTGAGAGTGACAGCGAGTGTCTGAGAGTGTCAGTGAATGTCAGAGAGTGATAGAGAGTGATAGAGAGTGATAGAGAGTTTCAGAGTGTGTCATTGAGTGATAGAGAGTGTCAGAGAGTGTCATAGAGTGATAGAGAGTGTCAGAGTGTGTCAGAGAGTGATAGAGAGTGATTGAGTGCGTCAGAGAGTGTCAGAGAGCGATTGAGAGTGTCAGAGAGTGATAGAGAGTGTCAGAGAGTGATAGAGAGCGTCTGAGAGTCAGTGAGTGTCAGAGAGTGATAGTGAGTGTCTGAGAGTGTCAGTGAGTTATAGAGAGTGATAGAGAGCCTCTGAGAATGTCAGAGAGTGTCAGAGAGTGATAGAGAGTGTCAGAGAGCGATAGAGAGTGTCAGAGAGAGTTAGAGAGTGACAGAGAGTGTCTGAGAGTGTCAGAGAGTGTCAGAGTGTGTCAGAGAGTGATAGAGAGTGATAGAGAGTGATAGAGAGTGTCAGAGAGTGTCATAGAGTGATAGATAGTGTCAGAGTGTGTCAGAGAGTGACAGAGAGTGATTGAGGGTGTCAGAGAGTGTCAGAGAGCGATTGAGAGTGTCAGAGTGATAGAGAGTGTCAGAGAGTGATAGAGAGCGTCTGAGAGAGTCTGAGAGTGACAGATAGTGAAAGAGAGTTTCTGAGAGTGTCAGTGAGTGTCAGAGAGTGATAGTGAGTGTCTGAGAGTGTCAGTGAGTTATAGAGAGTGATAGAGAGCCTCTGAGAATGTCAGAGAGTGTCAGAGAGTGACAGAGAGTGTCAGAGAGAGTTAGAGAGTGACAGAGAGTGTCTGAGAGTGTCAGTGAGTCAGAGAGTGATAGTGAGTGTCTGAGAGTGTCAGTGAGTTATAGAGAGTGATAGAGAGCCTCTGAGAATGTCAGAGAGTGTCAGAGAGTGATAGAGAGTGTCAGAGAGAGTTAGAGAGTGACAGAGAGTGTCTGAGAGTGTCAGTGAGTCAGAGAGTGATAGAGTGTGTCAGACAGTGATAGAGAATGATAGAGAGTGTCTGAGAGTGTCAGAGAGTGTCAGAGTATGTGAGAGTGTCAGAGAGCGATAGAGAGTGTCAGAGAGTGATAGAGAGTGTCAGAGAGTGATAGAGAGAGAGTCAGAGAGTGACAGAGAGAATCTGAGCGTGTCTGACAGTGACAGAGAGTGACAGAGAGTGTCTGAGAGTGTCAGTGAGTGTCAGAGAGTGATAGAGAGTGTCTGAGAGTGTCTGAGAGTGATAGAGAGTGATAGACAGTGTCTGAGACAGTCAGAGAGTGTCAGAGAGTGATAGAGAGTGTCAGAGAGTGTCAGAGAGTGTCAGAGAGTGATAGAGAGTGATCGAGCGTGTCAGAGAGTGTCTGAGAGTGACAGCGAGTGTCTGAGAGTGTCAGTGAGTGTCAGAGAGTGTCTGAGAGTGTCAGTGAGTGTCAGAGAGTGATAGAGAGTTTTTGAGTGTGTCAGTGAGTGATAGAGAGTGATAGAGAGCCTCTGAGAGTGTCAGAGAGTGTCAGAGGGAGATAGAGAGTGATAGAGAGTGTCGAGAGTGTCTGAGAGTGACAGAGTGTGACAGAGAGTGTCTGAGAGTGTCAGAGAGTGATAGAGAGTGTCTGAGATTGTCAGTGAGTGATAGAGAGTGATAGAGAGCCTCTGAGAGTGTCAGAGAGTGTCAGAGAGTGATAGAGAGTGATAGAGAGTGTCTGAGAGGATCTGAGAGTGACAGATAGAGACAGAGACTGTCTGAGAGTGTCAGTGAGTTTCAGAGAGTGATAGAGTGTCTCTGAGAGTGTCAGAGAGTGATAGAGTGTGATAGAGAGCCTTTGAGATTGTCAGAGAGTGTCACAGAGTGATAGAGAGTGATAGAGAGTGTCAGAGAGTGTCAGATTGTGTCAGAGGGTGTCAGATAGTGTAAGAGCGTGATAGAGAGTGACAGAGTGTGTCAGAGTGAGTCAGACAGTGTCATAAAGTGTCAGAGAGTGATAGAGAGTTATAAAGAGTGTCAGAGAGTGTCATAGAGTGACAGAGAGCGTCAGAGTGTGTCACAGAGTGTCTGAGTTTGTCAGAGAGAGACAGAGAGTGATAGTGAGTGATATAGAGTGTCACAGAGTGTCTTTGAGTGATAGAGAGTGTCAGAGAGTGTCAGAGAGTGATAGAGAGTGATAGAGAGAGGCTGAGAGTGACAGAGAGCGTCTGAGAGTGTCAATGAGTGTCAGAGAGTGATAGAGAGTGTCAGAGAGTGGCAGAGAGTGGCAGAGAGTGATAGAGAGTGTCAGAGAGTTATAGAGAGTGTCTGAGAATGTCAGAGAGTGATAGAGAGTGTCACAGAGTGATAGAGAGTGACCGAGAGTGTCAGAGAGTGAGAGAGAGATTCTGAGAGTGTCAGAGAGTGAGAGAGAGTGTCTGAGAGTGTCAGAAAGTGTCAGAGAATGAAAGAGAGTGTCAGAGAGTGATAGAGAGTGTCAGAGAGTGATAGAGAGTGTCAGAGAGTGTCTGAGAGTGTCTGAGAGTGACAGAGAGTGTCTGAGAGTGACAGCGAGTGTCTGAGAGTGACAGCGAGTGTCTGAGAGAGTCAGTGAGTGTCAGAGTTTGATAGAGAGTGATAGAGAGTGAGAGAGAGTTTCAGACTGTGTCATTGAGTGATGGAGAGTGTCAGACAGTGTCAGAGTGTGATAGAGTGTGTCAGAGAGTGTCAGAGAGTGTTAGAGAGTGTAAGAGAGTGATAGAGAGTGATAGAGAGTGTCAGAGAGTGATAGAGAGAGTCAGAGAGTGATAGAGAGTGACAGAGAATGTCTGAGAGTGTCAGTGTGTCAGAGAGTGATAGAGAGTGATAGAGAGCGTCAGAGAGTGTCATAGAGTGATAGAGAGTGTCAGAGTGCGTCAGAGAGTGATAGAGAGTGATTGAGTGTGTCAGAGAGTTTCAGAGAGCGATTCAGAGTGTCAGAGAGTGATAGAGAGTGTCAGAGAGTGTCAGAGAGTGATAGAGAGTGTCAGATAGTTATAGAGAGCGTCTGAGAGAGTCTGAGATTGACAGAGAGTGAAAGAGAGTGTCTGAGAGTGTCAGTGAGTGTCAGAGAGTGATAGTGAGCGTCTGAGAGTGTCAGTGAGTGATAGAGAGTGACAGAGAGTGATAGAGAGTGTCAGAGAGTGATAGAGAGTGTAAGAGAGTGATAGAGAGTGATAGAGGGTGTCAGAGAGTGATAGAGAGTGTCAGAGAGTGACAGAGAGTGTCTGAGTGTGTCAGAGAGTGTCAGAGTGTGTCAGAGAGTGATAGAGAGTGATAGAGAGTGTCAGAGAGTGTCAGAGAGTGATAGAGAGTGATAGAGAGTGAAAGGGAGTGTCTGAGAGTGTCAGTGAGTGTCAGAGAGTGATAGAGAGTGTCAGAGAGTGTCAGAGAGTGACAGAGAGTGAAAGCGAGTGTCTGAGAGTGTCAGTGAGTGTCAGAGAGTGATAGAGAGTGTCAGAGAGTGTCAGAGAGTGACAGAGAGTGAAAGCGAGTGTCTGAGAGTGTCAGTGAGTGAAAGTGAGTGTCTGAGAGTGTCAGTGAGTGTCAGAGAGTGATAGAGAGTGTCAGAGAGTGGCAGAGAGTGACAGAGAGTGAAAGCGAGTGTCTGAGAGTGTCAGTGAGCGAAAGAGAGTGATCGAGAGTGATAGAGAGTGTCAGAGAGTGATAGAGAGTGTCTGAGAGTGTCTGAGAGTGACAGAGAGTGTCTGAGAGTGATAGAGAGTGTCTGAGAATGTCAGAGAGTGATAGAGAGTGTCAGAGAGTGATAGAGAGTGTCTGAGAGTGTCAGAGAATGAGAAAGAGATTCTGAGAGTGTCAGAGAGTGTCATGGAGTGATAGAGAGTGATAGAAAGTGACAGAGAATGTCTGAGAGTGTCAGAGTGTGTCAGAGAGTGATAGAGAGTGTCAGAGAGTGTCATAGAGTGATAGAGAGTGTCAGAGTGTGTCACAGAGTGTCTGAGTATGTCAGAGAGTGTCAGATAGTGATAGAGAGTGATAGAGAGTGTCACAGAGTGTCATTGAGTGATAGAGAGTGTCAGAGAGTGTCAGAGAGTGTCAGAGAGTGATAGAGAGTGATAGAGAGTGTCTGAGAGTGTCAGAGAGCGATAGAGAGTGTCAGAGAGTGATATAGATTGTCAGAGAGTGATAGAGAATGTCTGTGAGTGTCTGAGAGTGACAGAGAGCGAAAGAGAGTGTCAGAGAGTGATAGAGAGTGATTGAGTGTGTCTGAGAGCGTCAGAGAGTGTCAGACCGTGATAGAGAGTGTCTGAGAGTGATAGAGAGTGTCTGAGAGTGTCTGAGAGCGTCAGAGAGTGTCAGAGAGTGATAGAGAGTGATAGAGAGCGTCAGAGAGTGTCATAGAGTGATAGAGAGTGTCAGAGTGTGTCACAGAGTGTCTGAGTATGTCAGAGAGTGTCAGATAGTGATAGAGAGTGATAGAGAGTGTCTGAGAGTTTCAGAGAGTGAGAGAGAGATTCTGAGAGTGTCAGAGAGTTTCAGAGAGCGAAAGAGAGTGTCAGAGAGTGATAGAGTGTGTCAGAGAGTGATAGAGAGTGTCTGAGAGTGTCTGAGAGAGACAGAGAGTGTCTGAGAGTGACAGCGAGTGTCTGAGAGTGTCTGAGAGTGTCAGTGAGTGTCAGAGAGTGATAGAGAGTGATAGAGAGTGATAGAGAGTGATAAAGAGTGATAGAGAGTTTCAGAGTGTGTCATTGAGTGATAGAGAGTGTCAGACAGTGTCAGAGTGTGATAGTGCGTGTCAGAGAGTGTCAGAGAGTGAAAGAGAATGTAAGAGAGTGATAGAGAGCGAGAGAGAGTGTCAGAGTGTGTCAGAGAGTGATAGAGAGTGTCAGAGTGTGTCAGAGAGTGATAGAGAGTGATTGAGTGCGTCAGAGAGTGAAAGAGAGCGTCTGAGAGAGTCTGAGAGTGACAGAGAGTGAAAGAGAGTTTCTGAGCGTGTCAGTGAGTGTCAGAGAGTGATAGTGAGTGTCTGAGAGTGTCAGTGAGTTATAGAGAGTGCTAGAGAGCCTGTGAGAATGTCAGAGAGTGTCAGAGAGTGATAGAGAGTGTCAGAGAGAGTTAGAGAGTGACAGAGAGTGTCTGAGAGTGTCAATGAGTGTCAGAGAGTGATAGAGTGTGTCAGACAGTGATAGAGAGTGATAGCGAGTGTCTGAGAGTGTCAGAGAGTGTCAGAGAGTGATAGAGAGAAACTGAGCGTGTCTGAGAGTGACAGAGAGTGTCTGAGAGTTTCAGTGAGTGTCAGAGAGTGATAGAGAGTGTCTGAGAGTGTCTGAGAGTGACAGAGAGTGTCTGAGAGTGACAGCGAGTGTCTGAGAGTGTCAGTGAGTGTCAGAGAGTGATAGAGAGTGATAGAGAGTGATAGAGAGTGATAAAGAGTGATAGAGAGTTTCAGAGTGTGTCATTGAGTGATAGAGAGTGTCAGACAGTGTCAGAGTGTGATAGAGCATGTCAGAGAGTGAAAGAGAATGTAAGAGAGTGATAGAGAGCGAAAGAGAGTGTCAGAGTGTGTCAGAGAGTGATAGAGAGTGTCAGAGTGTGTCAGAGAGTGATAGAGAGTGATTGAGTGCGTCAGAGAGTGTCAGTGAGTTATAGAGAGTGCTAGAGAGCCTCTGAGAATGTCAGAGAGTGTCAGAGAGTGATAGAGAGTGTCAGAGAGAGTTAGAGAGTGACAGAGAGTGTCTGAGAGTGTCAATGAGTGTCAGAGAGTGATAGAGTGTGTCAGACAGTGATAGAGAGTGACAGCGAGTGTCTGAGAGTGTCAGAGAGTGTCAGAGAGTGATAGAGAGAATCTGAGCGTGTCTGAGAGTGACAGAGAGTGTCTGAGAGTGTCAGTGAGTGTCAGAGAGTGATAGAGAGTGTCTGAGAGTGTCTGAGAGTGACAGAGAGTGATAGACAGTGTCTGAGACAGTCAGAGAGTTTCAGAGTGTGATAGAGAGTGATAGAGAGTGTCAGAGAGTGTCAGAGAGTGTAAGAGCTGGATAGAGAGTGATAGAGAGTGTCAGAGAGAGTCAGACAGTGTCATAGAGTGTCAGAGAGTGATAGAGAGTGATAGCGAGCGTCAGAGAGTGCCATAGAGTGACAGAGAGTGTCTGAGAGTGTCAGTGAGTGTCAGAGAGTGATAGAGAGTGTCTGAGAGTTTCTGAGAGTGACAGAGAGTGATAGACAGTGTCTGAGACAGTCAGAGAGTGTCAGAGTGTGATAGAGAGTGATAGAGAGTGTCAGAGAGTGTCAGAGAGTGTAAGAGCGTGATAGAGAGTGATAGAGAGTGTCAGAGAGAGTCAGACAGTGTCATAGAGTGTCAGAGAATGATAGAATGTGATAGAGAGTGTCACAGAGTTTCATTGAGTGATAGAGAGTGTCAGAGAGTGTCAGAGAGTGATAGAGTGTGATAGAGAGAATCTGAGAGTGACAGAGAGCGTCTGAGAGTGTCAGTGAGTGTCAGAGAGTGATAGAGAGTGTCAGAGTGTGACAGAGAGTGATAGAGAGTGTCAGAGAGTGATAGAGAGTGTCTGAGAATGTCAGAGAGTGATAGAGAGTGTCAGAGAGTGATAGAGAGTGTCTGAGAGTGTCAGAGAGTGATAGAGATTTTCTGAGAGTGTCAGAGAGTGTCAGAGAGTGATAGAGAGTGATAGAGAGTGTCTGAGAGTGTCAGAAAGTGTCAGAGAGTGATAGAGAGTGTCAGAGAGTGTCAGAGAGTGATATAGAGTGTCAGAGAGTGATAGAGTGTGTCAGACAGTGATAGAGAGTGACAGCGAGTGTCTGAGAGTGTCAGAGAGTGTCAGAGAGTGATAGAGAGAATCTGAGCGTGTCTGAGAGTGACAGAGAGTGTCTGAGAGTGTCAGTGAGTGTCAGAGAGTGATAGAGAGTGTCTGAGAGTGTCTGAGAGTGACAGAGAGTGATAGACAGTGTCTGAGACAGTCAGAGAGTTTCAGAGTGTGATAGAGAGTGATAGAGAGTGTCAGAGAGTGTCAGAGAGTGTAAGAGCTGGATAGAGAGTGATAGAGAGTGTCAGAGAGAGTCAGACAGTGTCATAGAGTGTCAGAGAGTGATAGAGAGTGATAGCGAGCGTCAGAGAGTGCCATAGAGTGACAGAGAGTGTCTGAGAGTGTCAGTGAGTGTCAGAGAGTGATAGAGAGTGTCTGAGAGTTTCTGAGAGTGACAGAGAGTGATAGACAGTGTCTGAGACAGTCAGAGAGTGTCAGAGTGTGATAGAGAGTGATAGAGAGTGTCAGAGAGTGTCAGAGAGTGTAAGAGCGTGATAGAGAGTGATAGAGAGTGTCAGAGAGAGTCAGACAGTGTCATAGAGTGTCAGAGAGTGATAGAGAGTGATAGCGAGCATCAGAGAGTGCCATAGAGTGACAGAGAGTGT